>NC_090328.1:9726807-10041859 GCF_035084215.1 Heptranchias perlo
GCGGCGGGGGGGAGAGGCAGAGAGCCCAGTGCGGGGATGAAGAGGAGGAACGGGGGGGGAGAGAGGCAGAGAGCCCAGAGTGGGGATGAAGAGGAGCGGCGGGGGGGAGAGGCAGAGAGCCCAGTGCGGGGATGAAGAGGAGGAACGGGGGGGGAGAGAGGCAGAGAGCCCAGAGTGGGGATGAAGGGGAGCGGCGGGGGGGAGAGGCAGAGAGCCCAGAGTGGGGATGAAGGGGAGCGGCGGGGGGGAGAGGCAGAGAGCCCAGAGCGGGGATGAAGAGGAGCGGCGGGGGGGAGAGGCAGAGAGCCCAGAGTGGGGATGAAGGGGAGCGGCGGGGGGGAGAGGCAGAGAGCCCAGTGCGGGGATGAAGAGGAGGAACGGGGGGGGAGAGAGGCAGAGAGCCCAGTGCGGGGATGAAGAGGAGCGATGGGGGGGAGAGGCAGAGAGCCCAGAGCGGGGATGAATGGGAGCAGCGGGGGGGAGAGGCAGCGAATGGATTTGGGGAGGGCAAACAAGGCGAGGGAATACACAATAAATGGGAGGATACTGAGAGGTGTAGAGGGACAGAGGGACCTTGGAGTGCATGTCCACAGATCCCTGAAGGTAGCAGGACAGATAGATAAAGTGGCTAAGAGGCATACGGGATACTTTCCTTTATTAGCCGAGGCGTAGAATATAAGAGCAGGGAGGTTATGCTGGAACTGTATAAAACATTAGTTGGACCACAGCTTGAGTACTGCATACAGTTCTGGTCACCACTTTACAGGAAGGATGTGATTGGACTAGAGAGGGTACAGAGGAGATTTATAAGGATGTTGCCAGGGCTGGAGAATTTTAGCTATGAGAAAAGATTGGATAGACTGGGGTTATTTTCTTTGGAACAAAGGAGGCTGAGGGGAGATTTAATTGAGGTTTATAAAATTATGAGGGGCCTAGATAGAGTGGATTGGAAGGACCTATTTCACTTAGCAGAGGGGTCAGTGACCAGGGGGCATAGATTTAAAGTAATTGGTAGAAGGATTAGAGAGGAGCTGAGGAGAATTTTTTTCACCCAGAGGGTGGTGGGGGTCTGGAACTCACTGCTTGAAAGGGTGGTAGAGGCAGAAACCCTCAACTCATTTAAAAAGTACCTGGATGTGCACTTGAAGTGCCGTAACCTACAGGGCTACGGACCAAGTGCTGGAAAGTGGGAATAAGCTGGATAGCTCTATTTTTCCGGCCAGCACAGATGCAATGGGCCAAATGGCCACCTTCTGGGCCATAACTTTCTACGATTCTATGAAATATACCTTGCTTTGAGAAATAAAAACTTCACGGGAAAAGTCATCCAACCATGGCTAACTAGAGAAGTTAAGGATAGCATTAGATTAAAAGAAAAGGTTTATAATGTTGCCAAAAAGAGCAGTAAGCCTGAGGATTGGGACGACTTTAGAAATCAGCAAAGTATGACCAAGAAATTGATAAAGAGGGAGAAAATTGAAGACGAGAGTAAACTAGCAAGAAATATAAAAACAGATTGTAAGAGCTTCTACAAGTATGTAAAAAGGAAGAGAGTAGCAAAAGTAAACATGGGTCCCTTAGAGGCTGAGACAGGGGAAATTATAATGGGGAATAAGGAAATGGCAGAGACATTAAACAAATATTTTGTATCTGTCTTCACAGTAGAAGGCACACAAAATATATTGGGAATAGTGGGGAATCAAGGGTCTAATGAGGATGAGGAACTTAAAGTAATTAAGATTAGTAAAGAAAAGGTACTGGAGAAATTAATGGGACTAAAAACTGACAAATCCCCTGGACCTGGTGACCTACATCCTAGGGTTTTAAAAGGAGTGGCTGCAGAGATAGTGGATGCATTGGTTGTGATCTTCCAGAATTGTCCAGATTCTTGAAAGGTCCCAGTGGATTGGAATGTCCCGGAGGGGTCAAGGACAGAATCTATTTGGCTAGAGTTAAGGAACAATAGAGGTGCCATTACACTACTGGGTGTATTCTACAGGCCACCAACTAGTGGGAAGGATATAGAGGAACAAATTTACAGGGAAATTACAGAGAGGTGCAAAAGTAATGATAACGGGGGATTTCAACTATCCTAATACAGACTGGGATAATAATAATATAAGGCGCAAAGAGGGGGAGGAATTTTTGAAATGTGTTCAGGAGAACTTTCTTGACCAGTACGTTTCTGGCCCAACGAGGAAGGAGACATTGCTGGACTTGGTTCTGGGGAACGAGGCGGGCCAGGTGGAGCAAGTGTCAGTGGGGGAGCATTTAGGGAGCAGCGATCATAGTATCATAAGGTTTAGAATAGCTATGGAAAAGGACACGGACCACTCTAAAGTAAAAATACTCAATTGGAGAAGGGCGAATTTCACAGAGATGAGATCAGATCTGGCCTGGGTAAATTGGAACCACAGATTGGCAGGCAAAACTGTAATTAAACAGTGGGCGGCCTTTAAAGAGGAGATGATTCGGGTACAGATAAGGTATTGATAGAGTTTTTTGATGAGGTAACAGAGAGGGTAGATGAGGGCAATGCAGTTGATGTGGTGTATATGGATTTTCAAAAACCGTTTGTTGAAGTGCCGCATATTAGGATTACTATTAAGATTGCGACCCATGGAATAAAGGGGGCAATAGCAACATGGATACAGAATTAGCTAAATGACAGGAAACAGAGAGTAGTGGTGAACGGTTGTTTTTCGGACTGGAGGGAGGTGTGCAGTGGTGTTCCCCAGGGGTCGGTGCTGGGACCACTGCTTTTCTTGATACATATTAACGACTTGGACTTGGGAGCACAGAGCACAATTTCAAAATTTGCAGATGACACAAAACCTGGAAGGGTAGTGAATAGTGAGGAGGATAGTGATAGACTTCAAGAGGATATAGACAGGCTGGTGGCATGGGAGGACACGTGGCAGATTCTAACGAGGGAGAAAGGTCGGGCAACTAAAGCCAGATCTCCCTGGATGAGAAAGGAGATAGAGAATAAGATGAAACGGAAAAAAGGGGCATATGACAGGTGTCAGGTTGATAACACAAGTGAGAACCAGGCAGAATATAGAAAGTTCTGAGGGGAAGTGAGAAAGGAAATAAGAGGGGCAAAGAGAGAGTATGAGAATAGACTGGTGACCAACATAAAAGGGAATCCAAAAGTCTTCTACAGACATGTTAACAGTAAACGGGTAGAAAGAGGAGGGCTGGGGCCGATTAGGGACCATAAAGGAGATCTACTCACGGAGGCACTGGGTATAGCTGAGGTATTAAATGAGTACTTTGCATCGGTCTTCACCAAGCAAGAAGATGCTGCCAGAGTCTCAGTAAAGGAAGATATAATTAAGATACTGGATGGGCTAAAAATTGATAAAGAAGAGGTACTAGAAAGGCTAGCTGTACTTAAAGTAAATAAGTCACCTGGTCCAGATGGGATGCATCCTAGGTTGCTGAGGGAAGTAAGGGTGGAAATTGCGGAGGTACTGGCCATAATCTTCCAAACATCCTTAGATACAGGGGTGGTGCCAGAGGACTGGAGAATTGCAAATGTTACACCCTTGTTCAAAAAAGGGTCTAAGGATAAACCCAGCAACTATAAGCCAGTCAGTTTAACCTCGGTGGTGGGGAAACTTTTGGAAACGATAATCCGGGACAGAATTAACAACCACTTGGATGAATGTGGATTGATTAGGGAAAGCCAGCACGGATTTGTTTAACCAACTTGATAGAGTTTTTTGATGAGGTAACAGGGAGGATTGATGAGAGCAATGCAGTTGATGTGGTGTATATGATTTTCAAAAAGCGTTTGTTAATGTGCCGCATATTAGGCTTACTATTAAGATTGCGACCCATGGAATAAAGGGGGCAGTAGCAACATGGATACAGAATTGACTAAATGACAGGAAACAGAGAATAGTGGTGAATGGTTGTTTTTCGGACTGGAGGGAGGTGTGCAGCGATGTTCCCCAGGGGTCGGTGCTGGGACCACTGCTTTTCTTGATATATATATTAATGACTTGGACTTGGGTGTACAGGGCACAATTTCAAAATTTGCAGATGACACAAAACTTGGAAGGGTAGTGAATAGTGAGGAGGATAGTGATAGACTTCAAGAGGATATGGTGGAATGGGCAGACACATGATAGAAGAAGTTTAACGTGGAAAAATGCGAGGTGATGCATTTCAGTAGGAAAAATGAGAGGCAATATAAACTAGAGGGTGCAACTCTAAAAGGGGTGGAGGAACAGAGGGATCTGGGGGTATATGTGCACAAATCGGTGAAGGTAGCAGGGCAGGTTGAGAAAGTGGTTAAAAAAGCATACGGGGTCCTGGGCTTTATAAATAGAGGCATAGAGTACAAAAGCAAGGAAGTCATGATGAACCTTTATAAAACACACTGGTTCGACCACAACTGGAGTATTGTGTCCAGTTCTGGGCACCGCACTTCAGGAAAGATGTGAAGGCCTTAGAGAGGGTGCAGAGGAGATTTACTAGAATGATTCCAGGGATGACGGACTTAAATTACGTGGATAGACTGGAGAAGCTGGGATTGTTCTCCTTGGAACAGAGAAGGTTGCGAGGAGATTTGATAGAGATGTTCAAGATCATGAAGGGTCTAGACAGAGTAGATAGAGAGAAACTGTTCCCATTGGCGGAAGGGTCAAGAACCAGAGGACACAGATTTAAGGTGATTGACAAAAGAACCAAAGGCGATATGAGGAAAAACATTTTTACACAGCGAGTGGTTAGGATCTGGAATGCACTGCCCAAGGGGGTGGTGGAGGCAGATTCAATCATGGCCTTCAAAAGGGAACTGAATAAGTACTTGAAAGGAAAAAATGTGCAGGGCTACGGGGATAGGGCGGGGGAGTGGGACTAGCTGGATTGCTCATGCGTAGAGCTGGCGCGGACGCGATGGGCCGAATGGCCTCCTTCCGTGCTGTAACCTTCTATGATTCTATGATTCTGTTAGGTAGGAAATGTAACCCCGCTATTCAAGGGAGGAGGGAGAGAGAAAACAGGGAACTATAGGCCAATTAGCTTGACATCAGTAGTAGGAAAAATGCTAGAATCTATTATTAAGGATGTAGTAACAGGGCACTTAGAAAATCATAATATGATTAGGCGAGTCAACACGGCTTTATGAAAGGGAAATCGCATTTGACAAATCTATTAGAATATTTGAGGGTGTAAGTAGCTGGTAGATAAGGGGGAACCAGTCGATGTTGTATATATGGATTTTCAAAAGGCATTTGATCGGGTGCCACATAAGAGATTGTTACACAAAATTACGGCTTATGTGATTGGGGGTAATATATTAGCATGGATTGAAGGTTAATTAACGGACAGAAAACAGAGAGTAGAAATAAACGGGTCATTTTCAGGTTAGCAGATTGTAGCTAGTGGGGTACCACAGGGATCAGTGCTTGGGCCTCAGCTGTTTACAATATATGTCAATGACTTAGATGAGGGGACCGAGTGTAAAGTATCCAGGTTTGCTGATGATACAAAGCTAGGTGGGAAAGTAAGCAGTGAGGAGGACACAAAGAGTCTGCAAAGGGATATACTCAGGTTAAGTGAGTGGGCAAGAAGGTGGCAGATGGAGTATAATGTGGGAAAATGTGAAATTATCCACTTTGGTAGGAAGAATAGAAAAGCAGAATATTATTTAAAAGGTGAGAGACTACAAAATGTTGGTATCCAGAGGGATTCGGGTGTCCTTGTAACATGAATCAAAAAAGGTTAACATGCAGGTATAGCAAGCAATTAGGAAGGCAAATGGTATGTTAGTCTTTATTGCAAGGGGGTTGGAGTATAAGAGTAAGGAGGTCTTGCTGCAATTATGTCGGGCTCTGGTGAGACCACACCTGGAGTACTGTGTACAGTTTTGGTCTCCTTACCAAAGGAAGGATATACTTGCCATAGAGGGGGTGCAACGAAGGGTCACTAGATTGATTCCAGGGATAAGAGGGTTGACCTATCAGGAGCGATTGTGTGACTGGGCCTATACTCTCTAATCTAATTAGATCTCTGATCTGATTAAAACGTATAAAATTCTTAGAGGGCTTGACAGGGTAGATGCTGAGAGGATGTTTCCCCTGGCTGGAGAGTCTAGAACTAGGGGTCATAGTCTTAGGATAAGGGGTCGGCCATTTATGACCGAGATGACGAAAAATTTCTTCACTCAGAGGGTTGTGAATCTTTGGAATTCTTCACCCCAGAGGGCTGTGGATGCTCAGTTGTTGAGTATATTCAAGACTATGATCAATAAATTTTTAGACACAAAGGGAATCAAGGGATATGGGGATCGGTCGGGAAAGTGGAATTGAGGTGGAAGATCAGCCATGATCTGATTGAATGGCGGAGGAGGCTCGAGGGGCCGTATGGTCTCCTCCTGCTCCTATTTTTTATGTTCTTATGCTCCTCTTAGATCCAGACCGTTCTTTCATTTCCAGTTTACTGCCCAAGTGGTGAAGATGAACATCACTCCCCCCAAACTGGTGGTATTTTTTGAGCTGTTGATTGAGGGAGTAATGCTGGCCAGGACACTGGGGGACCTCTTTCCGCTTTTCTTCAAATAGTGCATTTTACATTCACTGGAACCACTGAAGCAGGTAGACATGGCCTTGGTGTAATGTCCCTTCTGAAACATGGCAACCTCTGGCCTTGGAAGGAGTGCAGCCCAGATTTACCAGAATGTTACCAGGGCTCCAAGAGTTAAATTATGAGGATAGATTGCGTAAGCTAGGCTTGTATTCCCTGGAATATAGAAGATTAAGAGGTGATCTAATTGAGGTGTTCAAGGTGATGGAAGGTTTTGATAGGGTAGATAGAGAGAAACTATTTCCTCTGGTGGGGGAGTCCAGAACAAAGGGGCATAATCTTGAAATCAGAGCCAGGCCATTCAGGGGAGAAGTTAGGAAACACTTCTTCACACAAAGGGTGGTAGAAGTGTGGAACCCTCTCCCACAAAAAGCAGTAGATGCTCAATTAATCATTTTAAATCTGAGATCGATACATATTTGCTAGCCAAGGGTATTAAGGGATATGAAGCCAAGGCAGGTGGATGGAGTTATGATACAGATGATCTCATTGAATGGTGGAACAGGCTAGAGGGGCTGAATGGCCTACTCCAGTTCCTATGTTCCTAATGCAGCACTCCCTCAGTAGTGTGGTGAAGGGAAGTGACATTGGGAGTTTCTTCCTCTTGCAAAGAATGATCAACATGGTCAATGGACTTCAGTGTAGGGATGAGACTCATCGTGTTGGGGGTGGGGGGTGGGGAGGTGGGGAGGAGGGAGGAAGTGTCTAGACAGGTTGCTCCGGCCATCTTGAGTATGGGGCAGGCTTGATGGACCAGCTGGTCTTTTCCTGCCCGTCAATTTTATATGTTCGTACTTGAGAAACAGTCAGATAGTGAGATGGTGGATGGATGAGCAAAAATGGGCCAATTGGTTTACCTCACCTATATCTATCCTATAATTTAGTTGAAAAAGTAATCAAATTGATAGCTTTATTCCTTGATTGATGTTATTACAAGTAGTTATGGAAACTTGATTTTGCTTTTTTCCTTAATAGCATTAGTGTGCCTTGAATTTCACTAAACTGCTCACATTATGCTAGTTAGATCTAAATGACCATGGTCTACTTGATTATCTCATAGTTATTTAGTGTCTTCAATAAATTGCAGTGTTTAGAAGAGTAATTCTAGAATTACATTATATGGCTCGTGTGGACCTGTTGGGCCGAATGGCCTGTTTTATGTGCTGTACATTCTATGTAATTAATTGAGCAAACAAAACGTACCTCATTTTATTCAAGTCACGCTGTTCAAGGATGAACACATTTAAGCCAAAGAATATTTCACACAGGCTAAATTGTCTGAGAATAGCAACAGGAAAAAAGGGCATCTGCAATTCTATAAAACATTTCCAAAAATGCCCTTCACTGGAAATAATACCAATCTGAGACACTTGTGGTTTATGTGGTTAAATCGTGTGCACTGAAGGGAATCTTATTTTTTTGGGTTTGTTCTAATATAGCGGCTTGTCCACTTGTGGTTGACAGGCTCAAATTGATACGACAGTGAAGAAACTATTTAACTTTCAGTTAAACTTTAAGTTTTCAGTTGTTTGTATTGATTAAAAAATAGATCTTGCTGAGCCTTTTTTTTGAGGTTTGAATGTTTTCAAGGTGCCTCAAGAGATCAGTCAGTGTCAGAGATTATGAAGCAATATATTTTTGTACTACGGTCCCCACCACTTACACTGCCCACGGTTATGGTGGACAACAACAACAATTTGCATTGCTTTAGTGCCTTTAATGTAATAAAAACATGGTGTGAGTTAGGATAGAGGCAGCAGAGTTTTGGATGAGCTCAAGTTTATGGAGGGTGGATGATGGGAGGCCGGCCAGGAGAGCATTGGAATAGTCAACTCTAGAGGTAACAAAGGCATGGATGAGGGTTTCAGCAGCAGATGAGCTGCTGATGAGCATCCAGCTCTACCTCACCACCATCTCTCTCAACCCCTCCACTGTCACTGATTTGTTACGCTGCTTGCCCGACATCCAGTACTGGATGAGCAGAAATTTCCTCCAACTAAATATTGGGAAGACTGAAGCCATTGTCTTTGGTCCCCACCACAAACTCCGTTCCCCAGCCACCGACTCCGTCCCTCTCCCTGGCCCATTGTCTGAGGCTGAACCAGACCGTTCGTAACCTACGACTGGATAGATGAGAATGGAATTGGGCGAGCACAGTCCCACCCAGCTGGCGTTGGAGGAGGATGGTGTGGTCAACCATGCCAAAGGCTACAGACAGGTCGAGAAGGATGAGGAGGGATAGTTTACCATGGTCACAGTCACATAGGATGTCATTTGTAACTTTGATAGGGGCCGTTTCGGTACCGTGGCAGGGGCGGAAACCTGATTAGAGGGATTCAAACATGAAGTTGCCGGAAAGATGGGCACGGATTTGGGAGAGGTGACAAGGAAGGAGAGGAAAGGGAGGTTGAAGTATTCCAATATTCCCTAGCTGTCACCAGAAGTTGGATCTGCAGTCAGCTTTCACACTTTCGTCTCATCCTTCATTCTTCATCCATTAACGATTTTGTGCTGCAATGACTCAATTTAATTTTACTCATGCCTGCTGCTTTATGAATGCGTGCACTCTCTCCCACACGGGGAGGAGGTAGGAAAAGCACTGTCTGAAAGGGTGATGGAAGCAGATTCAATTAGTAACTTTCAAAAGGGAATTGGATATATACTTGCAAAGGAAACATTAATGGGAAAAGAGCGGAAGAGTGAAATTAATTGAATAGCTCTTTCAAAGAGCCGGCACAAGCACGATGGGCCGAATGGCCTCCTCCTGTTCTGTAAGATTCTAAGATCCCATGAAAGGAGCTTGTCGTCTAGGAGACAATCCTTTTTTCATCACTGGCCTCCACCCTCTCCCCTCGCCTACATCTGTTTATTCTGGATGAGTATGATTACTACTCTGAAATTTCTTCACTGGTTTAATGGACCATCTGGTCTTTTCCTGCCCATCAATTTCATACGTTGGTTCTTCCAACAACACCAGATGAAACGCTCGTCCTTGCTCTTGCACCCTCACTGTGTTACGATCAACCTATGTAACAAAACCACTTTGAAAGCTAACAAATCTATCTTGCGATCTTGTTGAGAGAGCGGGATGCTGCAATGGGAAGATGGCAGGGTTGGTGTTCTGTTGTTACAGATATTCACGACCAACATCGAGATTATAGAGGATGTTTTGCCTCAGAAGACACACACATTACTGTCGGTGAGTTCAATCAGAGGATCTTTCCCTCCTTCATCTCCTAAATTGGTGGAATGGCCTTTTTCAGCCGAACCTACCTTGTGATCTTAAAACTCCTCATAACTGTCTCCTACTCTAACTCGTTCTTACCCAGGTCCTCAGAATAATGACATTTTCTATTCCTCTTTTTTGGAACTGAAGCTGACATTGTCTAGTCATCACTCCTCGGTTTCTTTCTTTCTAATCCTCTGCAACATTGGTGATGGCCTGCACTGTGGACATTATCCTCCCATCTCCGCCTCCACCTGGGTTTCTCAGTATAAAAAGGGCTTCTATCTCAATCGGTAGATAGACTTTTGGCAACTTTAAAGAGTTAACTCGGACTGCGTAAAAGTCTTGTTTCTGTTGGGATTGTGAAATTGGTGATATCATCGACAAAGGCTGCAGCCCGGGGCCAAAAGGCCAAGATTAATTTCAACAAGCAGCCAAACGCTTGAAGTTTTATTAAAGATTAAATGTTACGGATATTCACGACCAACGTTGAGATTATAAAGGATATTCTGCCTCAGAAGAAGCACACATTACAGTCGGTGAGTTCAATCAAAGGATTGCTCCCTTCTTCATCTCCCGACCGATGGCAATGATTTTACCCGATTTGTATGTCTTTAACTGCGCTAGTCCTAGAGGCAATTGGTTTCCAAAAGGCTTTATCCACTCTCCATCTCCATTCTGGTCTCGAGTTGTACAGAAAAACATGGGAAGGTCTAAAAAGAGAACTGAGTCTCCGGTCGGGGGTGATAAAGAGAATCTAAATGTAAACATGTGCCATCTGGCCTTAGTGAATGCTATAGTAACCTTTTTTTTTACAGAGATTGCACTCTTAGTTTCTCTTCTGGTCTTTAATTCTAAGATTTAGCCACAGGACTTAATACGAAATGAAACTTAATAGAAGTGATCCTTTCGCATAAAATGGATTTCTTAACTATTTCTCAATCTTAATCTCCAACACGTCCTGGGCACTCGACATGATTGCAAAGGAAGTTCGTTCAGTTATTTCACTCTCAGTTAAAATAAAAGGAAAGCAGCGCGTTGGTAGAAGTCAAGCAGAAATCGAGAAAGTAAATACATGGTAAGAACATTCCAGAATAAAGAAATGACCTGCTCTGACCCCACACTTTCTAACATAAGGTACAGGGGGCGTGTTTAAAACCAAAAGTCATTCATGGAGAATTCGGATTTGGAAATTAATTATTTTTTTTAACATGCCAACATATTTTATTCACGTTGACTGTTCTTCATCATTAAGGATCTGACTTCAGCCTACGTTGTACACAATAGACTTAATCCAAAATTACTTGCAAGACTCAGAGACAAAATGTAAACAATTTTACAACACCAAGTTATAGTCCAGCAATTTTATTTTAAATTCACAAGCTTTCGGAGGCTTCCTCCTTCCTCAGGTAAATGTTCAGGGTAAATGCCTCTGAGTCAGAAGACAAAATGTAGCTCATGATCTGAGCAGTTATCTCTGTGTAATATTTTCATACTGATTGCCTACTAAGTAGGTGTCAGCTAATCTCCAGCAAGGAGTTATTAATTCTTTTTCTATTACATTATTTTAAGTTTTGTACACTGTTCCTTAACCCTTAGACCGCTGGCAACGTTGTGATGTCAGTCTTGGCTCAGTGGGTAGCACTTTTGCCTCTGAGTCAGAAGACTGTGGATCTCGAGTCCCAGTCCCGAGACTTGAGCACAAAATCTGTGCTGAAACTCATGGTGGAGTGCTGCACTGTCGGAGGGGCTGAATGGAATGCTCTTGTTCCTGTCGAAACAGGTCCAGTCGAAGAGCTAGCACCAGCAAAGGCTTGACGGGCTGAATGGCTTCCCTCTTGTGCTTATGATTCTATAAAATGAATGTTGCAGAACAGTTGTCTAAGAAGAGTGATGTCTCTAATGAATTTGGCAAGTTGCAAATTCAAATGTTAAAACCGCAATATTCAATCTTCAAAAAAAAACCTGTCGAGATTATAAGAACTCCTTCAGTGTGCCTGGTCCAAAAATGAAAAGCAATTCAAGTAATTGTGTTTTCATAAGGAAAGACTTTGTAACAATCCTGGCAGTTTAACAGTCAATGCAGTTGTTTAAGTTATTGAATAAATTTGCATGAATAATAATTAAATTGGAATAATTGAGCTACCCTCAACTCTAGAGATTTGCTTGCGTTGTAAAGTTAATTTACTAACAAGCCACAGTCACCTTATCATTTAGCATTCTTTGCAATTGTTCCTTGCCCATTGTACATTTCTGTATAATAATCTGCAAGTAGCTTTTGCTAATAATTTATTTGAAAGGATTTGTTTAAACATAGGAACAGAGGAACAGGAGTAGGCCATTCAGTCCCTCGGGCCTGCCCCGCCATTCAATTGGCAGTCGTTCAGGCCGGGAGGCAACGATGAGCGTTCCTCGGGCCTGGGGAATCTGCTGCAAAGAGGTCCAATTCAACATCACTGAGGTTAAAGAGGTGGTGGGGGGCCACCTGCTCGTGGCAGACGTTCTGTATAAGAACGCCCCGCTCCAACTGATCAATGTGTAGGCCCCGACCCTCTGGACCGAGTGGATGGAAGTCTTCCAGCATCTCCCAATACTGCTGGCGACCTCCAGGCCGATCTTTCTCGCCGGAGACTTCAACTGCATCGTCGATGGGGCTGGACGATCCAGCAGGGCCGGCGGAATACTGGACACCACTTCCAAACTCCTGATAAAGTCGGTGAAAGATGCAAAGCTTTGTGACGTCTTCAGCAGCCCTGAAGACAGAGGGCCACAGAGATACTCCTGGTACAGGCCAGACGCGTCCGTCCGTTCCAGGATAGACTTCCTTTTTGTGTCCCCAACGCTCAAGGTCAGATCCACCAACGTCCAGCCGGTGTTCTTCTCTGACCACTGTCTCCTCCTGGCCAACTGTCAATCGCAGGTGGACCAGAGGGTGGGCAGGGGGATATGGAAGCTGAACGTGAGACTGTTGACCCCGGAGATCATTGAGGAACTAAAGAGGGTTTACACAGGTTGGAGGACTGTGAAACCCCTCTTTGACTCCACAGTGCACTGGTGGGAAGCGATCGAGGCCAACATCAAGAGGTTCTTCATCCTCAAAGAAGTTCAGAAGGTGAGAGAGAGAGAGAGGGAAATGTTACACCTCCATAAAAGCTTGCAGTATCTGCTCCAGCTGCAGTCGATGGGAGTCGATGTTGGGGAGGATCACAGAGAGGTGAAGGGCCAGCAAGCCTCGCTCTTCACCTCCGAGGCCTCAGTGATCATCTTCCGGTCCAGAGTCCGCACCATGGAGCAGGACGAGAAATGCTCGTACTTCTTCTTCCAGAAGCTGCAGAGAGTCCTCTGTGATCAGCAGCCTGAAAGAGGAAGACAGCTCGCTGACGTCTTCGCAGGCCGACATACTGAGGATCAGCAAATCCTTTTATGCTGGGCTGTACGACTCGAAGCCCACAGACAGCACGGCCTCCCAGTCCTTCCTGTCCTCTATCACGGAGGTCTTAGAGGATGGCGAGCGGGAGAGCATGGATCGGCCACTGACCTTGGACGAGCTGACAAAGGCCGTCCGGTCCTTTGAGAAGAGTAGAACTCCCAGAAGCGACGGCTTACTGGTTGAGTTGTACTCGGCTCTGTGGGACTGGATAGACCCAGAACTACTGGAAGTGTACGGGGGTATGCTTCTGGCAGGCAGCATGTCAGAGTCCATGAGGAAAGGCATCATCACCCTCATCTACAAACAGAAGGGGGAGAGGGAAGAAATCAGAAATTGGCGACCCATTTCCTTGCTAAATGTCAACTTCAAGATTCAGCCTAAGGCCATCGCCAACAGGCTCAGGTCTGCTCTGGAGCAGGTGATTCACCCCGATCAGACCTGTACTGTACCCGGCAGGAAGATCTCTGATAGCCTTGTGCTGCTCAGGGATACGATCGCCTACGTGCAGGACAAGTGGGTGAACACCTGCCTCATCAGCCTGGACCAGGAGAAGGCCTTTGACAGAATATCCCACACGTACATGATCGACGTGCTCTCCAAAATGGGTTTTGGGGAGGGAGTCCGCGATTGGATCCGACTGCTCTACGCGGACATCCGTAGCGCAGTCCTAATCAACGGGTGGGAATCAGAGAACTTTCTGATCAGATCTGGAGTCAGGCAGGGCTGTCCTCTCTCTGCAGTCTTGTTCGTATGTTGTATCGAGCCATTTGCCACGTCCATCAGGAAGGACGCAGATATCGGGAGGGTGACAATCCCAGGCAGTGGAGGCTCTCAGGTTAAGGCTTCCCTGTACATGGACTACGTCACCATCTTCTGCTTCGACCTGCAGTCGGTCTACACCCTGATGGGTATCTGCGACCCTTTTGGGCTGGCCTCGGGGGCAGGAGTGAAAAGGAGTAAGATCAAGGCCATGTTCTTTGGCAGGTGGGAGGCCTGATCCTTTGTCCTCTTCACCGTCAGGTCCGACTACCTGAAGGTGCTGGGGATCTGGTTCGGGGTGCCCCTGGCCTGCACAAAGAACTGGGAGGAGCGGATCGCCAAGGCCAAACAGAAACTCGGTATGTGGGTGGGGCGATCCCTCTCCATAACCGGCAGGAACCTAGTGTTAAGGTGCGAGGTACTCGCGGTGTTGTTCTACGTGGCCCAGGTCTGGCCCATTCCCCACAACTCCGCCGTCAGTCACCCGAGCTATCTTCCACTTTGTCTGGAGGACCAAGGTGAACCGTGTCCGTAGGGACACCATGTACAAGGCCCCAGACAAAGTGGGGGGGGAGCGTCCCCCATGGCGCTCTGATCCTGATGGCCACCTTTGTGTGTAGCTGCCTCAGGATGTGTGTAGAGCCCCAGTATGCAAACACCAAATGTCACTACGTGCTGAGTTTCTACCTGGCCAACACACTGGGAAGGCTGGGTCTGGCCACGCTGGCCGAGCAGACGCAGGACATCCCATCGAGCTGGACCGCCTCCCCCACCTAACCCAGGTGGAGAAGTTCCTGAGGAGGAACCCCTTCCACCACAAGGCCGTCAGACAGTGGTCAACACAAAACGTCCTGAGAGTCCTGCAAGGAAAGGAGAGCGTGGACTCGATTGGTTTCTTTCCTGACCAGACGGTCGATGCCATTTGGCAGAATGTCTCGTCCCCAGAACTGACCAACAGGCACCAGGACATGGCCTGGATGGTCGTGAGAAGGGCCGTCCCAGGGCGGTCCTTCCAATATGCTGTGGCGGGGAGGAGACCGTCTCCCACCTCCTGATGGACTGCCCCTTTGCTCAGAGGGTGTGGACAGACATGCGTTGGTATCTGTCCCAGTTCATCCGCAACAGCTCGGTAACACAGGACGCTGTGCTCTACGGGCTGTTCCCCGGGACGCACACCGAGACAGACATCACCTGCGGCTGGAAGACCATCAACTCGGTGAAGGAGGCCCTTTGGTCTGCTCGAAACCTGCTGGTCTTCCGGCTGAAGGAGCTGTCCACGACCGAGTGCTGCCGACTGGCACATTCCAAGGTCCAGGAGTACGTGCTGCAGGACGCACTGGAGCGAGTTGCAGCCTACGCAAAGGCTGTATGGGGAAAGGCCACCATATAAAGCCACCCCACCTTGTATTGTATTGTACACCATGAATCATAAAGAATATACTGTGTTTAAATTGTAACATTGAGATCGCACTGTGTACAATCTGTAATGTATTGGTTTGAATTGTACTGGTTTGAAATTGTGATATTTACATTGAACTGTGTGTATCTTAAAATTCTATGAAATAAAGTATATTTTGAAATTTTTAAAAAATGGCTGATCCATATCTCAACTTCATTTTCCCACCTTAGCTCCATATCCCCTGATACCCTGATACCCTGACCCACCAAACATCTATTGATCTCAGCCTTGAAAGCTCCAATTATCCCAGCATCTACAGCCTTTTGGGGGAGCGAGATATAGATCTCTACGTTCCTTTGTGTGAAAAAGTGCTTCCTGATTTCATTCCTGAATGGCCTGGTTCTAATTTTAAGATTGCGTCTCCTTGTTCTTGATTTCCCCACCAGAGGAAATAGTTTCTCCATATCTACCCTATCGAATCCTTTCAATATTTTAAACACCTCGATCAGATCACCTCTCAATCTTCTATATTCAAGGGAATACAAATCAAGTTTGTGCAATCTGCCCTCATAATTTAACCCTCCAAGCCCTGGTATCATTCTGGTGAAAACTTTCTGTTCAATTTTAACCCGTCTTATTCTGGTCCTTAACTGTTTTTCTTGTTCACAAGGACATGACAATGGCATGTACCCTCACTGGGTGTAAATTCACTTTAAAATTGGTTGCTTAAAAGCCAATGAGGTTGGATTTTCTTGTGCTAGACCGAAATCGGGCGGCATGGTGGCAGAAACATCAAGGAAATCGGTGGGCAGGCCTATTGACACATACTTTCCCCTGGCAGATCCACTGTAAATCCTCTCCACCCACCCCCCGCCATTGCAGAGGTCTCAGCTATCCAATGCTTGCCCACGTTGCTGCATTTAAGTGATGGCATTGGGGAGTTGGGGCAGGAAACCTGGCTCATTTCTCACCTCAGCTGCTGCCGACCCCCAGGAACTGCCATGGGAGGGGTGGCAGTTAGACCCTGGGGCAGCAGCTGAATGCTGGAGAGAGAGGGCAAAGTATTGGGCTCCTCTCCCTCCAGTCAAGCCCTTTAATCTCTTCTTGGAAGTCGCTTGGCCTGTGGAACCCCCTTTAACTGAAGGCCTCCTCCTTTTCCGCTGCCGGAGTGGGTGTCCCATAGTGAAACACCATCTCAAGATGCTAGGTGTGGCTCAGTTGGTAGGACTGCTTGCTCTCTCTCTGAGAGTAAATAAGGTCATAGGTTCAAGTCCCACTCCAGAGGACCTGAGTATATAATCCAGCCAAACTCCTATATCTGGGAGACTTTTTCCCCAGAATTTTCTGAAATGGTTGCTAATTGTTTCTTAACTGATGGAAACTTAGAAAGCTAGACATTACTTTTTGGTGCTATTAAATGGGTTAGTACCTGCGTTAAAATAACGGTTGGGAAAGGCATGGATGTTAGGGAACTTGGGGAAATAAATAGTGATGTCTTGAGGAGTGTACATATTACAGAGAGGGAGGTGCTGGAAGTCTTAACGCGCAACAAGGTAGATAAATCTCCGGGACCTGATGAAATGTATCCCAGGACGTTATGGGAGGTTAGGGAGGAAATTGCGGGTCCCCTAGCAGAGATATTTGAATCATCCACCGCTACAGGTGAGGTGCCTGAAGATTGGAGGGTAGCAAATGTTGTGCCTTTGTTTAAGAAGGGCGGCAGGGAAAAGCCTGGGAACTACAGACCAGTGAGCCTGACATCTGTAGTGGGTAAGTTGTTAGAGGGTATTCTGAGGGACAGGATCTACAGGCATTTGGAGAGGCAGGGACTAATTAGGAACAGTCAGCATGGTTTTGTGAGAGGAAAATCATGTCTCACGAATTTGATTGAGTTTTTTGAAGGGGTAACCAAGAAGATAGATGAGGGCTGTGCAGTAGACGTGGTCTACATGGACTTCAGCAAAGCATTTGACAAGGTACCGCATGGTAGGTTGTTACATAAGGTTAAATCTCATGGGATCCAAGGTGAGGTAGCCAATTGGATACAAAATTGGCTTGACGACAGAAGACAGAGGGTGGTTGTCGAGGGTTGTTTTTCAAACTGGATGCCTGTGTCCAGCGGTGTGCCTCAGGGATCGGTGCTGGGTCCGCTGTTATTTGTTATTTATATTAATGATTTGGATGAGAATTTAGGAGGCACGGTTAGTAAGTTTGCAGATGACACCAAGATTGGTGGCATTGTGGACAGTGAAGAAGGTTATCTAGGATTGCAACGGGATCTTGATAAATTTGGCCAGTGGGCCGATGAATGGCAGATGGAGTTTAATTTAGATAAATGTGAGGTGATGCATTTTGGTAGATCGAATCGGGCCAGGACCTACTCCGTTAATGGTAGGGCGTTGGGGAGAGTTATAGAACAAAGAGATCTGGGAGTACAGATTCATAGCTCCTTGAAAGTGGAGTCACAGGTGGATAGGGTGGTGAAGAAGGCATTCAGCATGCTTGGTTTCATTGGTCAGAACATTGAATGCAGGAGTTGGGATGTCTTGTTGAAGTTATACAGGGCATTGGTGAGGCCACACTTGGAGTACTGTGTACAGTTCTGGTCACCCTATTATAGAAAGGATATTATTAAACTAGAAAGAGTGCAGAAAAGATTTACTAGGATGCTACCGGGACTTGATGGTTTGACTTACAGGGAGAGGTTAGACAGACTGGGACTTTTTTCCCTGGAGAGTAGGAGGTTAAGGGGTGATCTTATAGAAGTCTATAAAATAATGAGGGGCATAGATAAGGTCGATAGTCAAAATCTTTTCCCAAAGGTAGGGGAGTCTATAACGAGGGGGCATAGATTTAAGGTGAGAGGGGAGAGATACAAAAGGGTCCAGAGGGGCAATTTTTTCACTCAAAGGGTGGTGAGTGTCTGGAACGAGCTGCCAGAGGCAGTAGTAGAGGCGGGTACAATTTTGTCTTTTAAAAAGCATTTGGACAGTTACATGGGTAAGATGGGTATAGAGGGATATGGGCCAAGTGCAGGCAATTGGGACTAGCTTAGTGGTATAAACTGGGCGACATGGACATGTTGGGCCGAAGGGCCTGTTTCCATGTTGTAACTTCTATAATGTCTTGGGAGTGATTTAAGCATTTGTCCCGCCCAAAACAGGCGGACCTGCCATTCGCCCATTTACAGGCTCGCCTGAAAATTCCACAGGAGGGACTTGAGCTTCCAAGGAGTGGCCGATAGTTGATAATTGCTTGCTTTAACTCCTACCTGACAAGAAGTCAATGTAATTTTTTATTCAAAGGATGGAACATAGGAACATAGGGTCAGGAGTACGCCATTTGGCCCCTCGAGTCTGTTCCGCCATTCAATTAGATCTTGGCTGATCTGTATTGTAATTCTATTTAGTTGTTAGTCGTGGCTCAGTGGGTAGCATTCTTGCCCTTGAGTCAGAAGGTCATGGGTTCATGTCTTACTCCAGAGACTTGAGCAATTAATCTAGGCTGTTGCTCCTGATGTAGTCCTGAGGGAGTGCTGCACTTTCAGAAGGGTGCCAGCTTTCTGATAAAACATTAATATAAGATCCTATCTGCCTTCTGAGGTGGATGTAAAAGACCACCATGGGACTATTTGAAGAAAAGCAGGAGAGTTGTTCTGGCCAACATTTAGCCCTCAACCAGAAACAGATTATCTTGTCATTTGTGCGACCTTGTTGTTCGCAAATTGACTGCTGCATTTGTCTACATTATGACAGTGGTGACACTTTAAAAGTAATTTGTTGGCTGTGAATTACTTTAGGATGTACTGAGGTGCTATATAACTGCAAGTTCTTTCTTTCGTTCCATAGGGAGGAGGCACTCAGGATGCAGCTAATGTTTAACCTCAACTCCTTTTACTATTATACTCTGTAAAGAGAATTGGAAGAGTATAAGGCCATAACATTTCATGGAGGTTCTCCTGGTCTCCCCCTGTAACTCTTCAGGAGGCTGATAAGATGGTGGAGACCCGGTATGGCTCAATAAGCAAAACGCTTACTTTATTCTCGGCATGTGGGCGACTTTGGCGAGGCCGGCATTTCTAGCCCTTCCCTGGTTGCCCTGAGAAGGTGGTGGCGGGCTTTCTCCTTGAGTTGTAATGGTTGGTCTACAACTGAGTGACTTGCTAGGCCACTTCAGAAAGCATTAAGAGGCAACCATGACTGGAGTCATGTGTAGACCTGACCAGGCGGAGTGACAGCTTCCCTTTCATTGGTAAACCGCTTGGGTTTCTGCTCTAATCCGGATGCTTTAATCATGGTCATTTTATTTCCTCAAAGGGTTGTAGAAATCTGGGACTCTCTCCCCCAAAAAGCTGTTGAGACTGGGGGTCAATTGAAAATTTCAAAACTGAGATTGATAGATTTTTTTAAGCAAGGGTATTAAGGGTTATGGAATGAAAGTGGGCAGATGGAGTTAACATACAGATCAGCCATGATCTAATTTAATGGCGGAACAGGCTCGAGGGCCTGAATGGCCTACACCTGTTCCTATGATGCTAGCCCACAAGTGACTAGATTTATTGAATTGAATTTCTCAACTTTCCACAGTGGGACTTGACCTTTGCACATAGCCACTGCATTACTGTAGTAATTGAGGCTGTCAAACAATTTGTGCTGATTGCGTACAAACACGTACATTCGTGTGCTCTAGTATGAAGGTGCCGAACCCAGTTAACACCTGACCCTTAATAAACGTTAATAAAAGAGGAGACGATCACTTGGTCTGTCTGGTCTGAAGTACAAATGAGGAACACTCATAAAGCATGCACCCCTTCATCAATGATTCCTGATGAAAGAGATGATATTTAGTCTCCTGTTCTAAATATCTGACCTTTTTGACACGGAGCAGATGAAAGAGCTGACAGCAGACATCGTTTGATCCCTGCTCAATCTCTTCTAAAATCTCCTTACCAAGGTGAACGACGACAGAGATGAAATGGCTTCTTCCTGGGACTTAGCAAAGCGTGAAGGAAACTCTTATTGCCACAATGAGCTGATCAACATTTGGTCGTGAAATATTGCTGGACTATTTTCTCAATTTTTTTGAAACCCGTGAAATTGTCTCCTGGCAACAACTTGTTTTTTGTGTATTGAAGCCAGCTAGAAAGATTTGAACCTTATAGCGACTGAAAAACTTAGGGACAGTCTCCTGGTTTGCCAAAACTGATTTCCCAATGCATCCCTCCGGCCAAACTTACTTCAGATGGTTAGCCGACACCTGAAATTTTGATTTGATGATTCACAAGACCACGAGATAGTTATTGGTGAGGGCGCCATTGGCCCATCGAGAAAAATCTCCAGTAACCCCCAGTTTCAGAATTGCCCTTGATCCAGAGGACGTCAGTTCAAATCCCACCGTGCCAACTGTGGAATTTGAATTTAGTTGAAAACAAAAATCTGAAAATAAAAAGCTGGAATCAGTAAATGTGACCATGAAACTGTCGGATTGTCGTAAAAACCCAAATGATTCAATAATGTCCTTTAGGGAAGGAAACCTGCCGTCCTTACCCGGTCTGGCCTATAGGTGACTCCAGACCCACACCAACGTGGTTGACTCTTAACTGCCCTCTGAAGTGGCCTAGCGAGCCATTTCGTTGTATCAGGGCATTTCTCAGGGCAACTAGGGATGGGCAATAAATGCCAGCCTTGCCAGCGAGGCCCACATCCGAGAATGAAAATTTATTTTAAAAATTGTGATAATGTCAGTGACCAGCTTTAATTATGTTGGTTGAGAGCTAAACGTTGGCCAGGACACCAGGGAGAACTCCCCCCTTCTCTTCTTCAAAATAGACACGGGGCCTTTTTGCGTCCACCTGATAGGGCAGATGAGGCCTTGGTTTAACGTCTCATCCAAAGGAGAGTTCCGCTGGTGTTCTGGCCAACATTACTCCCACCCCCTCAACCAAATCATCAAAAGCAGGTGACCTCTTCTCGTCTCGTTGCTCCTTGTGAGACTTTGCTGTGTGCAAATAACTGCCAAGTTTCCCATACAACAACTAGCATTACACTTGAGAATATTTCACCGGGTGTGAATCTCTTTTGCCTCTGAGGAGTGTGATGAGATAATGTAGCAAGTCCTTCTTAATGAGCTCATTTTGTTTGGTAACAAAGTGCGGTTAAGGAGAAATGCGTGCGAAGGGATTTGCGCACTTCGATTACACCTTGTCGATATTTAAGATCATTGTTGAAACGAGAGGCCACGCTTTGACAGGAATGACATCCAGTGAGCGAACTCTTTCCCTACGCTGTAATTCCAGTGACTTCGCATTTGGCTCACTCTTCACTGCCATTCTGTGCTGACGGTTCTGTTGCCGCGATTCCTTTCACAGCAACGGCGCAATGCTGATAATTGGAAAGATGTAGTATCCCTGAGACTAATCATGGCCAGCAGCAGTCACTTCAATTATTCAAGCCCTTGACTATCAGAGGAATGATTAAGAAGCTTTCGAGAAACGGCAGTATCGCCAGTTGGTTGTGATGCCGAGGTTTTCACAGCAATGCAAGCCATCGATATTAAAGTGCTCTTCATCCAACAAACACAATTGACCAACTAATATGCGTGATCAGTTTTTGTTCGGTCTCAGTCTTGAAAGTTTCATTTGACCCCCCCAACATCCACAGCCTTTTGGGGGGGGGGAAGTTCCAGATTTCCACTACCCTGAAAAAGTGCTTCCTGATCTCACTCCTGAATGTAAGGAATCTTACAACACCAGGTTATAGTCTAACAGTTTTATTTGAAAATCACAAGCTTTCGGAGGCTTTCTCCTTCGTCAGGTGAGTGTGGAATTCCTTGAAAGTTACCGTATATATAGTTATAGAACAATGCCTGGTGATTACAGATAATCTTTCCAACTGCCCGTTATCAAGGCAATCAAAGGAATTGAATAGTGTTCAGACAGAGAGACATTACATACAAGACTACCGAATATACAAACGGCCAGAACCAAAGACAGAGGGAGAGAGAGAGAGAGAGAGAAACATCCGAAAGGAAGAGAAAGAGAGAGAATGACCGGTTGTATTAAAAACAGATGACATTTTTTTCCCGCTGGTGGGGTTACGTGTAGCATGACAATCACCAGGCATTGTTCTCTGTCTATCGATGCGGTAACTTTCAAGGAATTCCACACTCACCTGATGAAGGAGAAAGCCTCCGAAAGCTTGTGATTTTCAAATAAAACTGTTGGACTATAACCTGGTGTTGTAAGATTCCTTACATTTGTCCACCCCAGTCCATCACCGGCATCTCCACGTCATCACTCCTGAATGGCCTAGCTTTAATTTTAAGATTATGTCCCCTTTGTTCTTCATGCCCCCCACCAGAGGGATTAGATCACCACTCAACTTTCTAACTCTTAATTAAACCCGTCCATACTAACATATAAACTCAAAACGTATGTACCGAGAAAAGGTTTTCTTTACCATTTCTTAGCTGTTTCCTCCCTTCCTTAGTAATGGTGACTCATGCTGGGTTACGGTTGTTTAAATGTTAGTAGCTCTCCACCAAGCAGCCATGTGTGAGCTTAGACAGTGTGCATTAGCAGGCTAGTCAAACACAGGAGCTTCATAGCCATGTCTGCTTCTTGTCCACACATGGGCAATTCCAGTGGATGGCCTGCTTGCCAACTGTAAGTGTTTTAAGTTGGCAGTCAATGTTTGAAATCCATAGTTGAGCTTGTTCAAGGATTAGCAGACTTTTTTCCACTGTTTGTCAATCTCAACCTATCAGATCAGTTGGAAGCTGGAACTGGAGCTATCAGAACCAATCAAATCAGTTGGAAGGTGGGGCCGGAGCTTGTCAGAACCAATCAGATCGGTTGGAAGGTGGGGCCGGAGCTTGTCAGAGCCAATCAGATTGGTTGGAAGGTGGGGCCGGAGTTTGTCAGAACCAATCAGATTGGTTGGAAGGTGGGGCCGGAGCTTGTCAGAACCAATCAGATCAGTTGGAAGGTGGGGTGGGGTGGGGGGGGGGGCCAGAGCTTGTCAGAACCAATCATATCAGTTGGAAGGTGGGGCTGAAGCCTGTCAGAACCAATCAGATCAGTTGGAAGGAGGGGCCGGAGCTTGTCAGAACCAATCAGATCAGTTGGAAGGTGGGGCTGAAGCCTGTCAGTACCAATATTATATTTTCTCTCCCCATTGGTTGTACACAAACTTGAAGCTGAAAAATATTAAGATGAGCTGATGGTTTCTGAGAAACACAGTTTCCTATTTAATGTTTGACTCTGAAGAAGTTGCCTATAACAAATAAGCAACTAAAATGGCTGCTTTTTAAAACTTCTCATTTTTTCTCCAAGGAACATTCTGGGCCATGTGTAGCTCTTATCTTTGGTGAAGATTTATTGCTTTTTTTAAGATTATTTCAGCTGCTCTAAGTCATTTCAAGTCTAAGTAACCCTTTAACGGTGTGGTAAGTCTTAATTACTGCCAAACAACCTCACTGGCACTGAAAATCAACTTTTACACGTGTGGAGTCTCATTCCTTCAGATTTTAATTATTGTTGGACATTTAAAAAAAATTAAATACATTTATTTTGCTTTCTCTTTCTGTCTCTTTTATCTAAGTCTCGTAATTCAATCTTTCTTACCCTCTCTTTATTTTGCTTTCTGTACCTGATTTGACATAGAATTCACTATTCTAACTTACACTTCCTGGTTCTGACTGCGCTGTTATTAACGATGCTTCAACCTGATTGGTTAAGGAGATACACAGTTGCTTGCCCTGTTCACACAGGTCCCAGATGCCCTGTAGAGAGCGCTGCGCTGTTTGGCTGTCCCGCTCACAGTAATTTGCCGTGCAAAAGCGCATAGAAAATCTATGGGCAAGTGAAAGTCTAACGAAAGGCCAGTGCCATCCGTTCACCGCTCACAGCAAAATCCAGCCCATTAATCGGCTTCATTCGAGGATTCCCGTCACTGCATTTGTGAAACTGCCACTGTTTGCAAACAAAATAGGGAGTGGGATTGAGGCGGTGATGAGTTTTTCTTGATTTCTATATTTAGGGTCTTGTTACTGGGATTCAGATTTGCTTGTTTGTTGGTAAGCTATAAAGCCTGGTTATGTTCTGTAGCTTTGAAGGCTGTTTTCAGCTTATCCTGGAACTCCCTTCCTAACAGCACTGTGGGAGAACCGTCACCACACGGACTGCAGCGGTTCAAGAAGGCGGCTCACCACCACCTTCTCGAGGGCAATTAGGGATGGGCAATAAATGCCGGCCTTGCCAGCGACGCCCGCATCCCGTGAACGAATAAAAAAAAAAAAAAAAAAAGTCCTCAGGGAGAGAGACCACACTGTTATTCCGCTATAATGGCCGACATTCATTGGAGGTAGTGGGGAGTGACATTAATAATCAATGAAAACAACAGCAACCTGTATTTTTATAGTATCTCTTCAGTGGTGAAAAATAGTTACCCAGCGGTAGCTGAGAGAGAAAGAAAGAGTAAACTTGCATTTATATATCACCTTTCACGACCTCAGGACATCCCAAAGCGCTTCACAGCCGATGAAGTACTTTTGAAGTGTAGTCACTGTTGTCATGTACGAAAGGCGGCAGCCAATTTGCGCACAGCAAGGTCCCACAAGCAGCAATGTGATAATGACCAGGTAATCTGTTTTAGGTGTTTGTTGACGGATAAATACTGACCAGGACACCAGGGAGAACTCAACGGCTCTTCTTCGAAATAGTGCCTTGGGATCTTTAATGTCCGCCTGAGAGGGCAGATGGGGCCTCGGTTTGAAAGTCAGCACCCCCTCAGTACGGCAGTGGGAGTGTCAGCCTAGATTTTGTGCTCAAGTCTCTGGAGTGGGACTTGAACTCACAACCTTCTGACTCTCAGGCCTGCAGCAGCAGTTGGATTTGCTCCCGTGTTTCCACATGCAAATCCCTACCAAGAGGCCTTTCTGCGCCTCAGGCCTATTGAACCCAGAAATACAGGCGGGTTCAAGGTTAGATCACTTCGGGCCCTCTCTGTCCGACATAGGGTCAACGTTAATGGATGGAAGGTCTCGGCTTGGAGTCTGGGTGATGAAGTGGAATATTTACCTCAATTCTCATTCACTCTATGGTTCGACCATCGTCCCGGTGCTGCTGACCGATCTACTGGCTCAATTCTTTTCTTCCTCACACGCGATTTCGTGCAATCGCATCACAAAGGACGACTGGCGATTTCCTACCTCGATATATGACAGCGTCTGATTTGCTGCCTGCCATCCCACACTTTTTTAGGTGCACTCCCCTGTCAACTGCCCATCCTACATTGTTGGCGACTCTCTCAGTTCTTGTGATTAACTCTAAGTGATGTCATGAGCAAGTCCAAGGATCGGCTGTGCTCGCTGTTACAACATTTCAAATTCCATTTTTTTCATTTGCTCTTGGGAGGTGGGACAACGCAACATTTTCACTGCCAATCCAGAGGTGTTGCCCTGAGGGCATTAAGAACCAACCATAGAAGTGCCCATATAGGCCAGACTGGATAGGGGTGAGAAGTTCCCTTCCCTGAAGGACATCAGTGAACTAATTGGGCTTTTACAACAACCTAGAAGCTTATTTATTTTTTTCCATAGTACTGGCCCACAAATTATCAGATTTATTGAATTCAATCTCACAATTTGCCATGATGGGATTTGAACTCACAACCTCTAGATTGCTAGTCCAGTAGCATTGCCTTTAGTATGCACACGCCACATTACATTTTCTGATCGGTTTGATGTTGCAGATCACTGACTTTGCATTAGACTTGCTCTTGTTAACTGATTGTGGCATGACATTACATTGAGGGTAAAACGGGCCCTTCTGTCGTTCACCTTGACTGGAACTGTCCAGTCAATATCATCTCCTGTCTGAATAGCATCCATAAAAGAAAAATCATTCTCACTCTCAGACTGTTTTTCCAATCCATAAACTTTCTTTTTTACTTCTTGCTTGTGGTTTTTGCACACTTCAGAAAAACAATGTTGTTTTATAACACTGTATTCATGTTTAACCGCCCACTGGACATTATTGCTTTTATGACAGCGATTACGATGCACGGTCTGTTGATTTGATTTTTAATTGCCTGAAGTGACATCTCCGCCTCACATTAATTACAGCACTCCTAGTATTATACAAATCCGTGACCTCCACCACCTAGAGGGCAGCAGGTGCATGGGAACAACACCACCTCCAAGTCAGACACCATCCCAACATGGACATCTATCGCCGTTCCTTCATCGTCGCTGGGTCAAAATCCTGGAACTCCCTTCCTAACAGCACTGTGGGAGAACCGTCACCACACGGACTGCAGCGGTTCAAGAAGGCGGCTCACCACCACCTTCTCAAGGGCAATTATGGATGGGCAATAAATGCCGGCCTTGCCAGCGACACCCACATCCCCAGAATGAATAACAAATAAATACAGTTGTTCTGGCTGTGCTTGCTGGTGTCTGCTGTTCTGCAGATATCAACTGCTTTCTTTAGACCTTGGATCTTTTTTCTTACTTCTCTGCCTCGCAACAATAACAACAACAATTTGCATTTATATAGCGCTTTTAACATAGTAAAATGACCCAAGGTGCTTCACAGGAGCGATTATCAAACAAAATTTGACACGGAGCCAAATAAGGAGATATTAGGACAGGTGCCCAGAAGCTTGGTCAAAGAGGTAGATCTTAAGGAGCGTCTTAAAGGAGGAGAGAGAGGTAGAGAGGCGGAGAGGGTTAAGGGAAGGAATTCCAGAGTTTAGGGCCTAGGCAGCTGAAAGCACGGCCGCCAATGGTGGAGTGATTAAAATCGGGGATGCGCAAGAGGCCAGAATTGGAGGAGCACAGAGATCTCGGAGGACTGGAGGAGGTGTGGACATGGAGGGATTTGAAAACAAGGATGAGAAACCCAGAACTTATTCAGTTCTTTTGTCCTATCATATCTCTCCTAATTAAGCAGACACATCTGCCTGTTTGATGAATGAATGTGGATTTGTGTAGTACAGAATGTTAAAGAAAGAAATCAATTGATAAACAAGATTGTACAATAAACTGACAGTGTGAACATTATGAAGTTCACGGTTTTCTTTGTATCTTGGGCTGACAAGTAGCCTATAAACCATATCATTCACTGCAATGCAGTGTATATCCAATTAACTGTTGTACAATAAATGTGACACTAATCAGGGCCTCTTTGCCCTTTTGTCTGTTGTAATGTGTGTGTGTGTGTATGTGTGTGTGTGGGAGCAAAGGGATGTAAATCAATTTCTAATCTTAATAATGTCTTTGAAAATGCTCTAAATACGGCTTGTGCTAACTTGCAGCAGTCCGATTGCAACAGGGACCCTTGCACAACAGGGACCCTTGCACAACAGGGACCCTTGCACAACAGGGACCCTTGCACAACAGCTTCCAGCTAACGTATGAGGATGGGGTTTCCAACACTGATGGAGCTGAAAGGTCTTCTTGTGAAATCTGTGGCTGGCTGATTCAGTGTTGTTGGCAGACTGCTGAAATTGAGAAAGCCGTGAGATTAGGTTCACCTACAGTCAAACCAGCACGACTTGAAAAGAAAGAACATGCATTTCTCTAGCGCCTTTCATGACTTCGGGACGTCCCAAAGCGCTTTAGAGCCAATGAAGTACTTTTATGAAGTGTAGTCACTGTTGTAATGTAGAAAACACTGCAGCCAAATTGCGCACAGCAAGATCCCACCAACAGCAATGTGAAAAACTGCTTTTTAGTGATGTTGGTTGAGGGATAAATATCGGCCAGGACACCAAGGAGAACTCCCCTGCTCTTCTTCGAAATAATGCCATGGGATCGTTTACATTCATCTGATAGGGCAGATGGGGCCTTGATTTAACATCTCATCCTGGTGCCAGGGTAAAAGACATCACTGAGAGGGTGCAGAACATTTTGAGGCGGGGGAAGGGGAACAGCCAGAAGCCGTGGTCCATGTGGGGACCAATGACATGGGAAGGAAAAGGGTTGAGGTCCTGCAGTCAGAGTTTCAGGAGCTAGGGAGGAAGTTTAAAAAGCAGGAATTCAAAGGTAGTAATCTCTGGATTACTCCCAGTGCCACGTGCTAGTGAGTATAGGAATAGTGGGATAAGACAGGTTAATATGTGGCTGGAGTAATGGTGCAGGAGGGAGGACTTCAGATTCCTGGGGCATTGGGACCAGTTCAGGGGCAGGAGGAATCTGTTCAAGATGGACGGGTTGCACCGTAACAGAGCTGGGACCAATGTCCTCATGGGGAGGTTAACTAGTTATGTGGCGGGGGTTTAAACAAATTTGGGGATGGGCACCAGGGTGAAACACGAGAGAGGAGAAACAAGGTGCACAAAGTACTGGGAGAGTCAAATAGCACGAGAGTAAAGAATAGTTCAGAAATAAGAAGAATCAAACAAGGGGCAAATGCGAGGCAATCTAAGATGAGTTTGTTGTGCATGTGCATAAATGCACGTAGCGTGGTAAATAAGGTTGGTGACCTGAAGGCACAAGTCACCACATGGGACATTGAGACCTGGCTCAAAGAAGGGGAGGATTGGGTACTTAATATTCCTGGCTACAAGGTATTCAGGAAAGATTGGAGGGTGGCAAATGTAACCCCACTATTTAAAAAAGGAGGGAGAGAAATAACAGGGAATTACAGACCGGTTAGCCTAACATCAGTGGTGGGGAAAATGCTAGAGTCTATTATAAAGGATGTGATAACAGAACACTTGGAAGGCATTAACGGGATTGGACAAAGTCAGCATGGGTTTATGAAAGGGAAATCATGCTTAACAAATCTACTGGAGTTTTTTGAGGATGTAACTAGTAGAATAGATAGGGGAGAACCAGTGGATGTGGTGTATTTGGATTTTCAGAAGGCTTTTGATAAGGTCCCACCCAAGAGGTTAGTGTGCAAAATTATAGCACATGGGATTGGGGGGAATATACTGGCATGGATTGAGAATTGGTTGACAGACAGGAAACAGAGAGTAGGAATAAACGGGTCTTTTTCCAGGTGGCAGGCAGTGACTAGTGGGGTACCGCAGGGATCAGTGCTTGGGCCCCAGCTATTCATAATATATATCAATGATTTGGACGAGGGAACTAAATGTAACATTTCCAAGTTTGCGGATGACACAAAGCTGGGGTGGAATGTGAGCTGTGAGGAGGATGCAAAGAGGCTCCAATGTGATTTAGACAAGTTGGGTGAGTGGGCAAGAACATGGCAAATGCAGTATAACGTGGATAAATGTGAGGTTATCCAGTTTGGTTGTAAAAACAGAAAGGCAGATTATTATCTTAATGGTGATAGATTGGGAAAAGGGGAGGTGCAATGAGACCTGGGTGTCCTTGTACACCAGTCGCTGAAAGCGAGCATTCAGGTGCAGCAAGCAGTTAGGAAGGCGAATGGTATGTTGGCCTTCATTGCAAGAGGATTTGAGTACAGGAGCAGGGATGTCTTATTGCAGTTGTACAGGGCCTTGGTGAGACCACATCTGGAGCATTGTGTGCAGTTTTGGTCTCCTTATCTGAGGAAGGATGTCCTTGCCATGGCGGGAGTGCAACGAAGGTTTACCAGACTGATTCCTGGGATGGCAGGACTGACGTATGAGGAGAGATTGGGTCGACTAGGCCTATATTCACTAGAGTTTAGAAGAATGAGAGGTGATCTCATCGAAACATATAAAATTCTAATAGAACTAGACGGACTAGATGCAGGTGGGATGTTCCCGATGGCTGGGGAGTCCAGAACCAGGGGTCACAGTCTCAGGATACGGGGTGTGCCATTTAGAACTGATATGAGGAGAAATTTCTTCTCTCAGAGGGTGGTGAACCTGTGGAATTCTCTACCACAGAAGGCAGTGGAGGCCAAGTCATTAGATGTATTCAAGAAGGAGATAGATATATTTCTTAATGCTAAAGGGATCAAGGGATATGGGGAAAAAGCAGGAACAGGAATGTGGTAAACAATGTGGAGGATAGAAACAGACTTCAGGAGGACATAGACAGACTGATGAAATGGGCAGACACATGGCAGATGAAATTTAACGCAGAGAAGTGTAAAGTGATACATTTTGGTAGGAAGAATGAGGAGAGACAATATAAACTAAATGATACAAATTTAAAGGGGGTACAGGAACAGAGAGAGCTGGGGGTGTAATATCACAAATTTTTGAAGGTGTTCGTTGAGAAGGCTGTTAAAAAAGCATAAAGATAAAGGTAAGTTCCACTCTTCATTATTTTGGTGGAGGGGTTCATTTATTTTAAATGCGTTAATATAAGAACGTAAGAAACAGGAGCAGGATTAGGCCATACGGCCCCTCGAGCCTGCTCTGCCATTCAATAAGATCATGGCTGATCTTCAAACTCAACTCCACTTTCCCGCCCGATCCCCATATCTCTCGCGTCCCTTAGTGTCCAAAAATCTATCGATTTCAGCCTTGAATATATTCAACAACTTAGCATCCACAGCCCATTGGGGGAGAGAATTCCAAAGATTCACAACCCTCGCAACTAAAATACTGAGAGAGTCTCTCAACTAAAATACTGAGAGAGTCTCTCAACTAAACTACTGAGAGAGTCTCCCAACTAAACTACTGAGAGAGTCTCTCAATTAAAATACTGAGAGAGTCTCTGAACTAAAATACTGAGAGAGTCTCTCAACTAAACTACTGAGAGAGTGTCCAACAAAACGAGTAAGAGAGTCTCTCAACTAGAATACTGAGAGAGTCTCAAAACGAAACTACTGAGAGAGTCTCTCAACTAAAATACTGAGAGAGTCTCTCAACTAAACGACTGAGAAGGTCTCTCAAATAAACTACTGAGAGAGTCTCTCAACTAAAATACTGAGAGAGTCTCTCAACTAAACTACTGAGAGAGTCTCTCAACTAAACGACTGAGAAGGTCTCTCAAATAAACTACTGAGAGAGTCTCTCAACTAAAATACTGAGAGAGTCTCTCAACTAAAACACTGAGAGAGTCTCTCAACTAAACTGCTGAGAGAGTCTCTCAACTAAACTACTGAGAGAGTCTCTCAACTAAAATACTGAGAGTCTCTCAACTAAACAATTGGAGAGTCTCTCAACTAAACTACTGAGAGAGTCTATCAACTAAAATACTGAGAGTCCCTCAACTAACCTACTGAGAGAGTCTATCAACTAAAATACAGAGAGAGTCTACCAACTAAACTACTGAGAGAGTCTCTCAACTAAATTATTCAGAGTGTCTCTCAACTAAACGACTGAGAAAGTCTCTCAACTAAAATACTGAGAGTGTCTCTCAACTAAACGACTGAGAAAGTCTCTCAACTAAACTACTGAGAGAGTCTCCAACGAAACGACTGAGAGAGTCGCTCAACTAAACTACTGAGAGAGTCTCTCAACTAAACTACTGAGAGAGTCGCTCAACTAAACTGCTGAGAGAGTCTCTCAACTAAACTACTGAGAGAGTCTCTCAACTAAACTGCTGAGAGAGTCTCTCAACTAAACTACTGAGAGAGTCTCTCAACTAAACTACTGAGAGAGTCGCTCAACTAAACTGCTGAGAGAGTCTCTCAACTAAACTACTGAGAGAGTCTCTCAACTAAACTACTGAGAGAGTCTCTCAACTAAACTACTGAGAGAGTCGCTCAACTAAACTGCTGAGAGAGTCTCTCAACGAAATTACTGAGAGAGCCTCTCAACTAAACTACTGAGAGAGTCTCCCAACTAAATGACTGAGATAGTCTCTCAACTAAAATACTGAGAGAGTCTCTCAACTAAAATACTGAGAGAGTCTCCCAACTAAACTGCTGAGAGAGTCTCTCAACTAAAATACTGAGAGAGTCTCTCAACTAAAATACTGAGAGAATCTCTCAACTAAACTGATGAGAGAGTCTCTCAACTAAACGACTGAGAGAGTCTCTCAACTAAAATACTAAGAGAGTCTCTCAACTAAACTACTGAGAGAGTCTCCCAACGAAACGACTGAGAGAGTCTCCCAACTAAACGACAGAGAGAGTCTCCCAACTAAACGACAGAGAGAGTCTCCCAACTAAACTACCAAGAGAGTCTCTCAACTAAAATACTGAGAGAGTCTCTAAACCAGAATACTGAGAGTGCCTCTCAACTAAACTACTGAGAGAGTCTCTCAACTAAAATACTAAGAGAGTCTCTCAACTAAACTACTGAGAGAGTCTCCCAACGAAACGACTGAGAGAGTCTCCCAACTAAACAACAGAGGGAGTCTCTCAACTAAACTACTGAGAAAGTCTCTCAACTAAAATACTGAGAGAGTCTCTCAACTAAACTGCTGAGAGAGTCTCTCAACTAAACTGCTGAGAGAGTCTCTCAACTAAACTGCTGAGAGAGTCTCTCATCTAAACTACTGAGAGACTCTCTCGAATAAAATACTGAGAGAGTCTCTCAACTAGAATACTGAGAGAGTCTCTCAACTAAACTACCGAGAGAGTCTCTCAACTAAACTACTGAGAGAGTCTCCCAACTAAACGACTGAGAGAGTCTCCTAACTAAACAACTGAGAGAGTCTCTCAACTAAACTACAGAGAGAGTCTCTCAACTAAACTACTGAGAGAGTTTCTCAACAAAATACTGAGAGAGTCACTCAACTAAAATACTGAGAGTGTCTCTCAAGTAAACTACTGAGAGAGTCTCTCAACTAAACGACTGAGAGAGTTTCCCAACTTAACAACTGAGAGAGTCTCCCAACTAAACAACTGAGAGAGTCTCTCAACTAAACTACTGAGAGAGTCTCCCAACGAAACGACTGAGAGAGTCTCCCAACTAAACGACAGAGAGAGTCTCCCAACTAAACTACCAAGAGAGTCTCTCAACTAAAATACTGAGAGAGTCTCTAAACCAGAATACTGAGAGTGCCTCTCAACTAAACTACTGAGAGAGTCTCTCAACTAAAATACTAAGAGAGTCTCTCAACTAAACTACTGAGAGAGTCTCCCAACGAAACGACTGAGAGAGTCTCCCAACTAAACAACAGAGGGAGTCTCTCAACTAAACTACTGAGAAAGTCTCTCAACTAAAATACTGAGAGAGTCTCTCAACTAAACTACTGAGAGAGTCTCTCAACTAAAATACTGAGAGAGAATCTCAACTGAACTGCTGAGTGAGTCTCTCAACTAAACTACTGAGAGAGTCTCTCAACTAAAATACTGAGAGAGTCTCTCAACTAAAATACTGAGAGAGTCCCTCAACTAAAATACTGAGAGAATCTCTCAACTAAAATACTGGGAGAGTCTCTCAACTAAACTACTGAGAGTCGCTCAACTAAACTAACGAGAGACTCTCTCAACTATAATACTGAGAGAGTCTCCAACAAAACTATTGAGAGGGTCTCTCAACTAAACTACTGAGAGAGTCTCCCAACTAAACGACTCAGAGAGTCTCGCAACTAAACGACTGAGACAGTCTCCCAATAAAACTACTGAGAGAGTCTCTCAACTAAAATACTGAGAGTGTCTCTCAACGAAAATACTGAGAGAGTCTCTCAACTAAACAACTGAGAGAGTCCCTCAACTAAAATACTGAGAGAGTCTCTCAACTAAACCACTGAGAGTGTCTCCCAACTAAACAACTGAGAGGGTCTCTCAACTAAACTACTGAGAGAGTCTCCCAACTAAACGACTCAGAGAGTCTCGCAACTAAACGACTGAGACAGTCTCCCAATAAAACTACTGAGAGAGTCTCTCAACTAAAATACTGAGAGTGTCTCTCAACGAAAATACTGAGAGAGTCTCTCAACTAAACAACTGAGAGAGTCTCTCAACTAAAATACTGAGAGAGTCTCTCAACTAAACTACTGAGAGAGTCTCCCAACTAAACTACTGAGAGAGTCTCTCAATTAAAATACTGAGAGAGTCTCTGAACTAAAATACTGAGAGAGTCTCTCAACTAAACTACTGAGAGAGTGTCCAACAAAACGAGTAAGAGAGTCTCTCAACTAGAATACTGAGAGAGTCTCAAAACGAAACTACTGAGAGAGTCTCTCAACTAAAATACTGAGAGAGTCTCTCAACTAAACGACTGAGAAGGTCTCTCAAATAAACTACTGAGAGAGTCTCTCAACTAAAATACTGAGAGAGTCTCTCAACTAAACTACTGAGAGAGTCTCTCAACTAAACGACTGAGAAGGTCTCTCAAATAAACTACTGAGAGAGTCTCTCAACTAAAATACTGAGAGAGTCTCTCAACTAAAACACTGAGAGAGTCTCTCAACTAAACTGCTGAGAGAGTCTCTCAACTAAACTACTGAGAGAGTCTCTCAACTAAAATACTGAGAGTCTCTCAACTAAACAATTGGAGAGTCTCTCAACTAAACTACTGAGAGAGTCTATCAACTAAAATACTGAGAGTCCCTCAACTAACCTACTGAGAGAGTCTATCAACTAAAATACAGAGAGAGTCTACCAACTAAACTACTGAGAGAGTCTCTCAACTAAATTATTCAGAGTGTCTCTCAACTAAACGACTGAGAAAGTCTCTCAACTAAAATACTGAGAGTGTCTCTCAACTAAACGACTGAGAAAGTCTCTCAACTAAACTACTGAGAGAGTCTCCAACGAAACGACTGAGAGAGTCGCTCAACTAAACTACTGAGAGAGTCTCTCAACTAAACTACTGAGAGAGTCGCTCAACTAAACTGCTGAGAGAGTCTCTCAACTAAACTACTGAGAGAGTCTCTCAACTAAACTGCTGAGAGAGTCTCTCAACTAAACGACTGAGAGAGTCTCTCAACTAAACTACTGAGAGAGTCGCTCAACTAAACTGCTGAGAGAGTCTCTCAACTAAACTACTGAGAGAGTCTCTCAACTAAACTACTGAGAGAGTCTCTCAACTAAACTACTGAGAGAGTCGCTCAACTAAACTGCTGAGAGAGTCTCTCAACGAAATTACTGAGAGAGCCTCTCAACTAAACTACTGAGAGAGTCTCCCAACTAAATGACTGAGATAGTCTCTCAACTAAAATACTGAGAGAGTCTCTCAACTAAAATACTGAGAGAGTCTCCCAACTAAACTGCTGAGAGAGTCTCTCAACTAAAATACTGAGAGAGTCTCTCAACTAAAATACTGAGAGAATCTCTCAACTAAACTGATGAGAGAGTCTCTCAACTAAACGACTGAGAGAGTCTCTCAACTAAAATACTAAGAGAGTCTCTCAACTAAACTACTGAGAGAGTCTCCCAACGAAACGACTGAGAGAGTCTCCCAACTAAACGACAGAGAGAGTCTCCCAACTAAACGACAGAGAGAGTCTCCCAACTAAACTACCAAGAGAGTCTCTCAACTAAAATACTGAGAGAGTCTCTAAACCAGAATACTGAGAGTGCCTCTCAACTAAACTACTGAGAGAGTCTCTCAACTAAAATACTAAGAGAGTCTCTCAACTAAACTACTGAGAGAGTCTCCCAACGAAACGACTGAGAGAGTCTCCCAACTAAACAACAGAGGGAGTCTCTCAACTAAACTACTGAGAAAGTCTCTCAACTAAAATACTGAGAGAGTCTCTCAACTAAACTGCTGAGAGAGTCTCTCAACTAAACTGCTGAGAGAGTCTCTCAACTAAACTGCTGAGAGAGTCTCTCATCTAAACTACTGAGAGACTCTCTCGAATAAAATACTGAGAGAGTCTCTCAACTAGAATACTGAGAGAGTCTCTCAACTAAACTACCGAGAGAGTCTCTCAACTAAACTACTGAGAGAGTCTCCCAACTAAACGACTGAGAGAGTCTCCTAACTAAACAACTGAGAGAGTCTCTCAACTAAACTACAGAGAGAGTCTCTCAACTAAACTACTGAGAGAGTTTCTCAACAAAATACTGAGAGAGTCACTCAACTAAAATACTGAGAGTGTCTCTCAAGTAAACTACTGAGAGAGTCTCTCAACTAAACGACTGAGAGAGTTTCCCAACTTAACAACTGAGAGAGTCTCCCAACTAAACAACTGAGAGAGTCTCTCAACTAAACTACTGAGAGAGTCTCCCAACGAAACGACTGAGAGAGTCTCCCAACTAAACGACAGAGAGAGTCTCCCAACTAAACTACCAAGAGAGTCTCTCAACTAAAATACTGAGAGAGTCTCTAAACCAGAATACTGAGAGTGCCTCTCAACTAAACTACTGAGAGAGTCTCTCAACTAAAATACTAAGAGAGTCTCTCAACTAAACTACTGAGAGAGTCTCCCAACGAAACGACTGAGAGAGTCTCCCAACTAAACAACAGAGGGAGTCTCTCAACTAAACTACTGAGAAAGTCTCTCAACTAAAATACTGAGAGAGTCTCTCAACTAAACTGCTGAGAGAGTCTCTCAACTAAACTGCTGAGAGAGTCTCTCAACTAAACTGCTGAGAGAGTCTCTCATCTAAACTACTGAGAGACTCTCTCGAATAAAATACTGAGAGAGTCTCTCAACTAGAATACTGAGAGAGTCTCCCAACTAAACGACTGAGAGAGTCTCCTAACTAAACAACTGAGAGAGTCTCTCAACTAAACTACAGAGAGAGTCTCTCAACTAAACTACTGAGAGAGTTTCTCAACAAAATACTGAGAGAGTCACTCAACTAAAATACTGAGAGTGTCTCTCAAGTAAACTACTGAGAGAGTCTCTCAACTAAACTACTGAGAGAGTTTCCCAACTTAACAACTGAGAGAGTCTCCCAACTAAACAACTGAGAGAGTCTCTCAACTAAACTACTGAGAGAGTCTCTCAACTAAAATACTGAGAGAGAATCTCAACTGAACTGCTGAGTGAGTCTCTCAACTAAACTACTGAGAGAGTCTCTCAACTAAAATACTGAGAGAGTCTCTCAACTAAAATACTGAGAGAGTCCCTCAACTAAAATACTGAGAGAATCTCTCAACTAAAATACTGGGAGAGTCTCTCAACTAAACTACTGAGAGTCGCTCAACTAAACTAACGAGAGACTCTCTCAACTATAATACTGAGAGAGTCTCCAACAAAACTATTGAGAGGGTCTCTCAACTAAACTACTGAGAGAGTCTCCCAACTAAACGACTCAGAGAGTCTCGCAACTAAACGACTGAGACAGTCTCCCAATAAAACTACTGAGAGAGTCTCTCAACTAAAATACTGAGAGTGTCTCTCAACGAAAATACTGAGAGAGTCTCTCAACTAAACAACTGAGAGAGTCCCTCAACTAAAATACTGAGAGAGTCTCTCAACTAAACCACTGAGAGTGTCTCCCAACTAAACAACTGAGAGGGTCTCTCAACTAAACTACTGAGAGAGTCTCCCAACTAAACGACTCAGAGAGTCTCGCAACTAAACGACTGAGACAGTCTCCCAATAAAACTACTGAGAGAGTCTCTCAACTAAAATACTGAGAGTGTCTCTCAACGAAAATACTGAGAGAGTCTCTCAACTAAACAACTGAGAGAGTCTCTCAACTAAAATACTGAGAGAGTCTCTCAACTAAACTACTGAGAGAGTCTCCCAACTAAACTACTGAGAGAGTCTCTCAATTAAAATACTGAGAGAGTCTCTGAACTAAAATACTGAGAGAGTCTCTCAACTAAACTACTGAGAGAGTGTCCAACAAAACGAGTAAGAGAGTCTCTCAACTAGAATACTGAGAGAGTCTCAAAACGAAACTACTGAGAGAGTCTCTCAACTAAAATACTGAGAGAGTCTCTCAACTAAACGACTGAGAAGGTCTCTCAAATAAACTACTGAGAGAGTCTCTCAACTAAAATACTGAGAGAGTCTCTCAACTAAACTACTGAGAGAGTCTCTCAACTAAACGACTGAGAAGGTCTCTCAAATAAACTACTGAGAGAGTCTCTCAACTAAAATACTGAGAGAGTCTCTCAACTAAAACACTGAGAGAGTCTCTCAACTAAACTGCTGAGAGAGTCTCTCAACTAAACTACTGAGAGAGTCTCTCAACTAAAATACTGAGAGTCTCTCAACTAAACAATTGGAGAGTCTCTCAACTAAACTACTGAGAGAGTCTATCAACTAAAATACTGAGAGTCCCTCAACTAACCTACTGAGAGAGTCTATCAACTAAAATACAGAGAGAGTCTACCAACTAAACTACTGAGAGAGTCTCTCAACTAAATTATTCAGAGTGTCTCTCAACTAAACGACTGAGAAAGTCTCTCAACTAAAATACTGAGAGTGTCTCTCAACTAAACGACTGAGAAAGTCTCTCAACTAAACTACTGAGAGAGTCTCCAACGAAACGACTGAGAGAGTCGCTCAACTAAACTACTGAGAGAGTCTCTCAACTAAACTACTGAGAGAGTCGCTCAACTAAACTGCTGAGAGAGTCTCTCAACTAAACTACTGAGAGAGTCTCTCAACTAAACTGCTGAGAGAGTCTCTCAACTAAACTACTGAGAGAGTCTCTCAACTAAACTACTGAGAGAGTCGCTCAACTAAACTGCTGAGAGAGTCTCTCAACTAAACTACTGAGAGAGTCTCTCAACTAAACTACTGAGAGAGTCTCTCAACTAAACTACTGAGAGAGTCGCTCAACTAAACTGCTGAGAGAGTCTCTCAACGAAATTACTGAGAGAGCCTCTCAACTAAACTACTGAGAGAGTCTCCCAACTAAATGACTGAGATAGTCTCTCAACTAAAATACTGAGAGAGTCTCTCAACTAAAATACTGAGAGAGTCTCCCAACTAAACTGCTGAGAGAGTCTCTCAACTAAAATACTGAGAGAGTCTCTCAACTAAAATACTGAGAGAATCTCTCAACTAAACTGATGAGAGAGTCTCTCAACTAAACGACTGAGAGAGTCTCTCAACTAAAATACTAAGAGAGTCTCTCAACTAAACTACTGAGAGAGTCTCCCAACGAAACGACTGAGAGAGTCTCCCAACTAAACGACAGAGAGAGTCTCCCAACTAAACGACAGAGAGAGTCTCCCAACTAAACTACCAAGAGAGTCTCTCAACTAAAATACTGAGAGAGTCTCTAAACCAGAATACTGAGAGTGCCTCTCAACTAAACTACTGAGAGAGTCTCTCAACTAAAATACTAAGAGAGTCTCTCAACTAAACTACTGAGAGAGTCTCCCAACGAAACGACTGAGAGAGTCTCCCAACTAAACAACAGAGGGAGTCTCTCAACTAAACTACTGAGAAAGTCTCTCAACTAAAATACTGAGAGAGTCTCTCAACTAAACTGCTGAGAGAGTCTCTCAACTAAACTGCTGAGAGAGTCTCTCAACTAAACTGCTGAGAGAGTCTCTCATCTAAACTACTGAGAGACTCTCTCGAATAAAATACTGAGAGAGTCTCTCAACTAGAATACTGAGAGAGTCTCTCAACTAAACTACCGAGAGAGTCTCTCAACTAAACTACTGAGAGAGTCTCCCAACTAAACGACTGAGAGAGTCTCCTAACTAAACAACTGAGAGAGTCTCTCAACTAAACTACAGAGAGAGTCTCTCAACTAAACTACTGAGAGAGTTTCTCAACAAAATACTGAGAGAGTCACTCAACTAAAATACTGAGAGTGTCTCTCAAGTAAACTACTGAGAGAGTCTCTCAACTAAACGACTGAGAGAGTTTCCCAACTTAACAACTGAGAGAGTCTCCCAACTAAACAACTGAGAGAGTCTCTCAACTAAACTACTGAGAGAGTCTCCCAACGAAACGACTGAGAGAGTCTCCCAACTAAACGACAGAGAGAGTCTCCCAACTAAACTACCAAGAGAGTCTCTCAACTAAAATACTGAGAGAGTCTCTAAACCAGAATACTGAGAGTGCCTCTCAACTAAACTACTGAGAGAGTCTCTCAACTAAAATACTAAGAGAGTCTCTCAACTAAACTACTGAGAGAGTCTCTCAACTAAACTACTGAGAGAGTCTCTCAACTAAACTACTGAGAGAGTCGCTCAACTAAACTGCTGAGAGAGTCTCTCAACGAAATTACTGAGAGAGCCTCTCAACTAAACTACTGAGAGAGTCTCCCAACTAAATGACTGAGATAGTCTCTCAACTAAAATACTGAGAGAGTCTCTCAACTAAAATACTGAGAGAGTCTCCCAACTAAACTGCTGAGAGAGTCTCTCAACTAAAATACTGAGAGAGTCTCTCAACTAAAATACTGAGAGAATCTCTCAACTAAACTGATGAGAGAGTCTCTCAACTAAACGACTGAGAGAGTCTCTCAACTAAAATACTAAGAGAGTCTCTCAACTAAACTACTGAGAGAGTCTCCCAACGAAACGACTGAGAGAGTCTCCCAACTAAACGACAGAGAGAGTCTCCCAACTAAACGACAGAGAGAGTCTCCCAACTAAACTACCAAGAGAGTCTCTCAACTAAAATACTGAGAGAGTCTCTAAACCAGAATACTGAGAGTGCCTCTCAACTAAACTACTGAGAGAGTCTCTCAACTAAAATACTAAGAGAGTCTCTCAACTAAACTACTGAGAGAGTCTCCCAACGAAACGACTGAGAGAGTCTCCCAACTAAACAACAGAGGGAGTCTCTCAACTAAACTACTGAGAAAGTCTCTCAACTAAAATACTGAGAGAGTCTCTCAACTAAACTGCTGAGAGAGTCTCTCAACTAAACTGCTGAGAGAGTCTCTCAACTAAACTGCTGAGAGAGTCTCTCATCTAAACTACTGAGAGACTCTCTCGAATAAAATACTGAGAGAGTCTCTCAACTAGAATACTGAGAGAGTCTCTCAACTAAACTACCGAGAGAGTCTCTCAACTAAACTACTGAGAGAGTCTCCCAACTAAACGACTGAGAGAGTCTCCTAACTAAACAACTGAGAGAGTCTCTCAACTAAACTACAGAGAGAGTCTCTCAACTAAACTACTGAGAGAGTTTCTCAACAAAATACTGAGAGAGTCACTCAACTAAAATACTGAGAGTGTCTCTCAAGTAAACTACTGAGAGAGTCTCTCAACTAAACGACTGAGAGAGTTTCCCAACTTAACAACTGAGAGAGTCTCCCAACTAAACAACTGAGAGAGTCTCTCAACTAAACTACTGAGAGAGTCTCCCAACGAAACGACTGAGAGAGTCTCCCAACTAAACGACAGAGAGAGTCTCCCAACTAAACTACCAAGAGAGTCTCTCAACTAAAATACTGAGAGAGTCTCTCAACTAAACTGCTGAGAGAGTCTCTCAACTAAACTGCTGAGAGAGTCTCTCAACTAAACTGCTGAGAGAGTCTCTCATCTAAACTACTGAGAGACTCTCTCGAATAAAATACTGAGAGAGTCTCTCAACTAGAATACTGAGAGAGTCTCTCAACTAAACTACCGAGAGAGTCTCTCAACTAAACTACTGAGAGAGTCTCCCAACTAAACGACTGAGAGAGTCTCCTAACTAAACAACTGAGAGAGTCTCTCAACTAAACTACAGAGAGAGTCTCTCAACTAAACTACTGAGAGAGTTTCTCAACAAAATACTGAGAGAGTCACTCAACTAAAATACTGAGAGTGTCTCTCAAGTAAACTACTGAGAGAGTCTCTCAACTAAACTACTGAGAGAGTTTCCCAACTTAACAACTGAGAGAGTCTCCCAACTAAACAACTGAGAGAGTCTCTCAACTAAACTACTGAGAGAGTCTCTCAACTAAAATACTGAGAGAGAATCTCAACTGAACTGCTGAGTGAGTCTCTCAACTAAACTACTGAGAGAGTCTCTCAACTAAAATACTGAGAGAGTCTCTCAACTAAAATACTGAGAGAGTCCCTCAACTAAAATACTGAGAGAATCTCTCAACTAAAATACTGGGAGAGTCTCTCAACTAAACTACTGAGAGTCGCTCAACTAAACTAACGAGAGACTCTCTCAACTATAATACTGAGAGAGTCTCCAACAAAACTATTGAGAGGGTCTCTCAACTAAACTACTGAGAGAGTCTCCCAACTAAACGACTCAGAGAGTCTCGCAACTAAACGACTGAGACAGTCTCCCAATAAAACTACTGAGAGAGTCTCTCAACTAAAATACTGAGAGTGTCTCTCAACGAAAATACTGAGAGAGTCTCTCAACTAAACAACTGAGAGAGTCCCTCAACTAAAATACTGAGAGAGTCTCTCAACTAAACCACTGAGAGTGTCTCCCAACTAAACAACTGAGAGAGTCTCTCAACTAAACTACTGAGAGAGACTCCCAACAAAACAACTGAGAGAGTCTCTCAACTAAATTACTGAGAGAGTCTCTCAAATAAACGACTGAGAGAGTCGCCCAACTAAAATACTGAGAGAGGCTCTCAACTAAACGACTGAGAGAGTCTCTCAACAAAACAACTGAGAGAGTCTCCCAACTAAACAACTGAGAGAGTCTCTCAACTAAACAACTGAGAGAGTCACTCAACTAAATGACTGAGAGATTCTCCCAACTAAACAACTGAGAGAGTCTCTCAACTTAACTGCTGAGAGTCTCTCAACTGAACTGCTGAGAGAGTCTCTCAACTAAAATACTGAGAGAGTCTCCCAATAAAACTACTGAGAGAGTATCTCAACGAAACAACTGAGAGAGTCTCTCAACGAAACAACTGAGAGAGTCTCTCAACTAAACTACTGAGAGAGACTCCCAACTGAACTACTGAGAGATTCTCACAACTGAACTACTGAGAGAGTCTCTCAACTAAAATACTGAGAGAGTCTCTCAACTAAACTATTGAGAGAGTCTCTCAACTAAACGACTGAGAGAGTCTCTCAACTAAACTATTGAGAGGGTCTCTCAACTAAACTACTGAGGGGTGTCTCCCAACTAAACTACTGAGACAGTCTCCCAATAAAACTACTGAGAGAGTCTCCCAAGAAAACTACTGAGAGTGTCTCTCAACGAAAATACTGAGAGAGTCTCTCAACTAAACAACTGAGAGAGTCCCTCAACTAAAATACTGAGAGAGTCTGTCAACTAAACTACTGAGAGAGACTTTCAACTAAAATACTGAGAGCATCTCTCAACTAAAATACTGAGAGAGTCTCTCAACTAAAATACTGAGAGAGTCTCTCAACTAAAATACTGAGAGAGTCTCTCAACTAAAATACTGGGAGAGTCCCTCAACTAAAATACTGAGAGAGTCTCTCAACTAAAATACTGGGAGAGTCTCTCAACTAAACTACTGAGAGTCGCTCAACTAAACTAACGAGAGACTCTCTCAACTATAATACTGAGAGAGTCTCCAACAAAACTATTGAGAGGGTCTCTCAACTAAACGACTGAGACAGTCTCCCAATAAAACTACTGAGAGAGTCTCTCAACTAAAATACTGAGAGTGTCTCTCAACGAAAATACTGAGAGAGTCTCTCAACTAAACAACTGAGAGAGTCCCTCAACTAAAATACTGAGAGAGTCTCTCAACTAAACTACTGAGAGTGTCTCCCAACTAAACAACTGAGAGAGTCTCCCAACGAAACGACTGAGAGTCTCCCAACTAAACGACAGAGAGAGTCTCCCAACTAAACTACCAAGAGAGTCTCTCAACTAAAATACTGAGAGAGTCTCTAAACCAGAATACTGAGAGTGCCTCTCAACTAAACTAATGAGAGAGTCTCTCAACTAAAATACTAAGAGAGTCTCTCAACAAAACTACTGAGAGAGTCTCCCAACGAAACGACTGAGAGAGTCTCCCAACTAAACAACAGAGAGACTCTCTCGAATAAAATACTGAGAGAGTCTCTCAACTAGAATACTGAGAGAGTCTCTCAACTAAACTACCGAGAGAGTCTCTCAACTAAACTACTGAGAGAGTCTCCCAACTAAACGACTGAGAGAGTCTCCTAACTAAACAACTGAGAGAGTCTCTCAACTAAACTACAGAGAGAGTCTCTCAACTAAACTACTGAGAGAGTTTCTCAACAAAATACTGAGAGAGTCACTCAACTAAAATACTGAGAGTGTCTCTCAAGTAAACTACTGAGAGAGTCTCTCAACTAAACTACTGAGAGAGTTTCCCAACTTAACTACTGAGAGAGTCTCTCAACTAAACAACTGAGAGAGCCTCTCAACTAAACTACTGAGAGAGTTTCTCAACTAAACTACTGAGAGAGTCTCCCAACTAAACTACTGAGTCTCCCAACTGAACAACTGAGAGAGACTCTCAACTAAACAACTGAGAGAGTCTCTCAACTAAACAACTGAGAGAGTCTCTCAACTAAACTACTGAGAGAGTCTCCCAACTAAACAACTGAGAGAGTCTCTCAACTAAACTACTGAGAGAGTCTCCCAACTAAACTACTGAGACAGTCTCCCAACTAAACTACTGAGAGCGTCTCTCAACTAAACTACTGAGAGAGTCTCTCAACAAAACTACTGAGAGAGTATCTCAACTAAACAACTGAGAGAGTCTCTCAACTAAACTACTGAGAAGGTCGCCCAACTAAACTACTGAGAGAGTCTCTCAACGAAACTACTGAGAGAGTCTCTCAACTAAACTACTGAGAGAGTCTCTCAACTAAACTACTGAGAAGGTCGCCCAACTAAACTACTGAGGGAGTCTCCCAACTAAACTACTGAGAGAGTCTCCCAACTAAACTACTGAGAGCGTCTCTCAACTAAACTACTGAGAGAGTCTCTCAACTAAACTACTGAGAGAGTATCTCAACTAAACAACTGAGAGAGTCTCTCAACTAAACTACTGAGAAGGTCGCCCAACTAAAATACTGAGAGAGTCTCTCAATTAAACTGCTGAGAGTCTCTCAACTAAACTACTGGGAGAGTCTCCCAACTCATCAACTGAGAGAGTCTCTCAACTGAACTACTGAGAGAGCCTCTCAACTAAACTACTGAGAGAGTCTCTCAACTAAACTACTGAGAGAGCCTCTCAACTAAACTACTGAGAGAGTGTCTCAACTAAACTACTGAGAGAGTCTCTCAACTAAACTACTGAGAGAATCTCCCAACTAAACTGCTGAGTCTCCCAACTAAACAACTGAGAGAGTCTCTCAACTAAACAACTGAGAGAGTCTCTCAACTAAACGACTGAGAGAGTCTTTCAACTAAACTACTGAGAGAGTCTCCCAACTAAACAACTGAGAGAGTCTCTCAACTAAACTATTCAGAGTGTCTCTCAACTAAACGACTGAGAGAGTCTCTCAACTAAACTATTGAGAGGGTCTCTCAACTAAACTACTGAGAGAGTCTCCCAACTAAACTACTGAGACAGTCTCCCAATAAAACTACTGAGAGAGTCTCCCAAGAAAACTACTGAGAGTGTCTCTCAACGAAAATACTGAGAGAGTCTCTCAACTAAACAACTGAGAGAGTCCCTCAACTAAAATACTGAGAGAGTCTCTCAACTAAACTACTGAGAGAGACTTTCAACTAAAATACTGAGAGCATCTCTCAACTAAAATACTGAGAGAGTCTCTCAACTAAAATACTGAGAGAGTCTCTCAACTAAAATACTGAGAGAGTCCCTCAACTGAAATACTGAGAGAGTCTCTCAACTAAAATACTGGGAGAGTCCCTCAACTAAAATACTGAGAGAGTCTCTCAACTAAAATACTGGGAGAGTCTCTCAACTAAACTACTGAGAGTCGCTCAACTAAACTAACGAGAGACTCTCTCAACTATAATACTGAGAGAGTCTCCAACAAAACTATTCAGAGGGTCTCTCAACTAAACTACTGAGAGAGTCTCCCAACTAAACGACTCAGAGAGTCTCGCAACTAAACGACTGAGACAGTCTCCCAATAAAACTACTGAGAGAGTCTCTCAACTAAAATACTGAGAGTGTCTCTCAACGAAAATACTGAGAGAGTCTCTCAACTAAACAACTGAGAGAGTCCCTCAACTAAAAAACTGAGAGAGTCTCTCAACTAAACTACTGAGAGTGTCTCCCAACTAAACAACTGAGAGAGTCTCTCAACTAAACTACTGAGAGAGACTCCCAACAAAACAACTGAGAGAGTCTCTCAACTAAACTACTGAGAGAGTCTCTCAAATAAACGACTGAGAGAGTCGACCAACTAAAATACTGAGAGAGGCTCTCAACTAAACGACTGAGAGAGTCTCTCAACTAAACAACTGAGAGAGTCTCTCAACTAAACAACTGAGAGAGTCTCTCAACAAAACAACTGAGAGAGTCTCCCAACTAAACAACTGAGAGAGTCTCTCAACTAAACAACTGAGAGAGTCTCTCAACTAAACAACTGAGAGAGTCTCTCAACAAAACAACTGAGAGAGTCTCTCAACTAAACAATTGGAGAGTCTCCCAACTAAACAACTGAGAGAGTCTCTCAACTAAACTTCTGAGAGAGTCTCTCAACTAAACTACTGAGAGAGTCGCCCAACTAAAATACTGAGAGTGTCTCCCAACTAAACTACTGAGAGATTCTCCCAACTAAACAACTGAGAGAGTCTCTCAACTTAACTGCTGAGAGTCTCTCAACTAAACTGCTGAGAGAGTCTCTCAACTAAAATACTGAGAGAGTCTCCCAATAAAACTACTGAGAGAGTCTCTCAACGAAACAACTGAGAGAGTCTCTCAACGAAACAACTGAGAGAGTCTCTCAACTAAACTACTGAGAGAGACTCCCAACTAAACAACTGAGAGAGTCTCTCAACTAAACTACTGAGAGAGTCTCTCAACTGAACTCTGATAGAGTCTCCCAACTAAACATCTGAGAGACTCTCTCAACTAAACGACTGAGAGAGTCTCCCAACTGAACTACTGAGAGATTCTCACAACTGAACTACTGAGAGAGTCTCTCAACTAAAATACTGAGAGAGTCTCTCAACTAAACTATTGAGAGTGTCTCTCAACTAAACGACTGAGAGAGTCTCTCAACTAAACTATTGAGAGGGTCTCTCAACTAAACTACTGAGAGAGTCTCCCAACTAAACTACTGAGACAGTCTCCCAATAAAACTACTGAGAGAGTCTCCCAAGAAAACTACTGAGAGTGTCTCTCAACGAAAATACTGAGAGAGTCTCTCAACTAAACAACTGAGAGAGTCCCTCAACTAAAATACTGAGAGAGTCTCTCAACTAAACTGCTGAGAGAGACTTTCAACTAAAATACTGAGAGCATCTCTCAACTAAAATACTGAGAGAGTCTCTCAACTAAAATACTGAGAGAGTCTCTCAACTAAAATACTGAGAGAGTCCCTCAACTAAAATACTGAGAGTCGCTCAACTAAACTAACGAGAGACTCTCTCAACTATAATACTGAGAGAGTCTCCAACAAAACTATTGAGAGGGTCCCTCAACTAAACTACTCAGAGAGTCTTGCAACTAAACTACTGAGACAGTCTCCCAATAAAACTACTGAGAGAGTCTCTCAACGAAAATACTGAGAGAGTCTCTCAACTAAACAACTGAGAGAGTCTCTCAACGAAACAACTGAGAGAGTCTCTCAACGAAACAACTGAGAGAATCTCTCAACTAAACTACTGAGAGAGTCTCTCAAATAAACGACTGAGAGAGTCGCCCAACTAAAATACTGAGAGAGGCTCTCAACTAAACGACTGAGAGAGTCTCTCAACTAAACGACTGAGAGAGACTCCCAACTGAACAACTGAGAGAGTCTCTAAACTAAACGACTGAGAGAGACTCCCAACAAACAACTGAGAGTGTCTCTCAACTAAAGTACTGAGAGAGTCTCTCAAATAAACGACTGAGAGAGTCGCCCAACTAAAATACTGAGAGAGGCTCTCAACTAAACGACTGAGAGAGTCTCCCAACTAAACAACTGAGAGAGTCTCTCAACTAAACAACTGAGAGATTCTCTCAACAAAACAACTGAGAGAGTCTCTCAACAAAACAACTGAGAGAGTCTCCCAACTAAACAACTGGAGAGTCTCCCAACTAAACAACTGAGAGAGTCTCTCAACTAAACTTCTGAGAGAGTCTCTCAACTAAACTACTGAGAGAGTCGCCCAACTAAAATAATGAGAGAGTCTCCCAAGTGAACTACTGAGAGATTCTCCCAACTAAAATACTGAGAGAGTCTCTCAACTCAACTGCTGAGAGAGTCTCTCAACTAAAATACTGAGAGAGTCTCCCAATAAAACTACTGAGAGAGTCTCCCAACTAAACTACGGAGAGAGTCTCTCAACTAAACAACTGAGAAAGTCTCTCAACTAAACTACTGAGAGTGCCTCTCAACTAAACTACTGAGATAGTCTCTCCACTAAACTACTGAGAGAGTCTCTCAACTAAACTACTGAGAGAGCCTCTCCACTAAACAACTGAGAGAGTCTCCCAACTAAACAACTGAGAGAGTCTCTCAACTAAAGGACTGAGAGAGTCTCTCAACTGAGAGAGTCTCTCAACTAAACAACTGAGAGAGTCTCTCAACTAAAGGACTGAGAGAGTCTCTCAACTAAACTACTGAGAGAGCCTCTCCACTAAACAACTGAGAGAGTCTCCCAACTAAACAACTGAGAGAGTCTCTCAACTAAAGGACTGAGAGAGTATCTCAACTAAACTACTGAGAGTGTCTCCCAACTAAACAACTGAGAGAATCTCTCAACTAAACTACTGAGAGAGTCTCTCAAATAAACGACTGAGAGAGTCGCCCAACTAAAATACTGAGAGAGGCTCTCAACTAAACGACTGAGAGAGTCTCTCAACTAAACGACTGAGAGAGACTCCCAACAAACAACTGAGAGTGTCTCTCAACTAAACTACTGAGAGAGTCTCTCAAATAAACGACTGAGAGAGTCGCCCAACTAAAATACTGAGAGAGTCTCTCAACTAAACAACTGAGAGAGTCTCTCAACAAAACAACTGAGAGAGTCTCTCAACAAAACAACTGAGAGAGTCTCCCAACTAAACAACTGGAGAGTCTCCCAACTAAACAACTGAGAGAGTCTCTCAACTAAACTTCTGAGAGAGTCTCTCAACTAAACTACTGTGAGAGTCGCCCAACTAAAATAATGAGAGAGTCTCCCAAGTGAACTACTGAGAGATTCTCCCAACTAAAATACTGAGAGAGTCTCTCAACTAAACTGCTGAGAGAGTCTCTCAACTAAAATACTGAGAGAGTCTCCCAATAAAACTACTGAGAGAGTCTCCCAACTAAACTACGGAGAGAGTCTCTCAACTAAACAACTGAGAAAGTCTCTCAACTAAACTACTGAGAGTGCCTCTCAACTAAACTACTGAGATAGTCTCTCCACTAAACTACTGAGAGAGTCTCTCAACTAAACTACTGAGAGAGCCTCTCCACTAAACAACTGAGAGAGTCTCCCAACTAAACAACTGAGAGAGTCTCTCAACTAAAGGACTGAGAGAGTCTCTCAACTGAGAGAGTCTCTCAACTAAACAACTGAGAGAGTCTCTCAACTAAAGGACTGAGAGAGTCTCTCAACTAAACTACTGAGAGAGCCTCTCCACTAAACAACTGAGAGAGTCTCCCAACTAAACAACTGAGAGAGTCTCTCAACTAAAGGACTGAGAGAGTATCTCAACTAAACTACTGAGAGAGCCTCTCCACTAAACAACTGAGAGAGTCTCCCAACTAAACAACTGAGAGAGTCTCTCAAGTAAACAACTGAGAGAGCCTCTCCACTAAACAACTGAGAGAGTCTCCCAACTAAACAACTGAGAGAGTCTCTCAAGTAAACAACTGAGAGAGTCTCTCAACTAAACAACTGAGAGAGTCTCTCAACAAAACAACTGAGAGAGTCTCCCAACTAAACAACTGGAGAGTCTCCCAACTAAACAACTGAGAGAGTCTCTCAACTAAACTACTGAGAGTCTCTCAACTAAACTGCTGAGAGAGTCTCTCAACTAAAATACTGAGAGAGTCTCCCAAGAAAACTACTGAGAGAGTCTCTCAACTAAACTGCTGAGAGTCTCTCAACGAAACTGCTGAGAGAGTCTCTCAACTAAACTGCTGAGAGAGTCTCCCAATAAAACTACTGAGAGAGTCTCTCAACTAAACAACTGAGAGAGTCTCTCAACTAAACAACTGAGAGAGTCTCTCAACTAAACTACTGAGAGAGACTCCCAACTAAACAACTGAGAGAGTCTCTCAACTAAACTACTGAGAGAGTCTCTCAAATAAACGACTGAGAGAGTCGCCCAACTAAAATACTGAGAGAGGCTCTCAACTAAACGACTGTGAGAGTCTCCCAACTAAACAACTGAGAGAGTTTCTCAACTAAACAACTGAGAGAGTCTCTCAACAAAACAACTGAGAGAGTCTCTCAACTAAACAACTGAGAGAGTCTCTCAACTAAACAACTGAGAGAGTCTCTCAACTAAACAACTGAGAGAGTCTCTCAACTAAACTTCTGAGAGAGTCTCTCAACTAAACTACTGAGAGAGTCGCCCAACTAAAATACTGAGAGAGTCTCCCAAGTGAACTACTGAGAGATTCTCCCAACTAAAATACTGAGAGAGTCTCTCAACTAAACTGCTGAGAGTCTCTCAACTAAACTGCTGAGAGAGTCTCTCAACTAAAATACTGAGAGAGTCTCCCAATAAAACTACTGAGAGAGTCTCTCAACTAAACAACTGAGAAAGTCTCTCAACTAAACTGCTTCGAGAGCCTCTCAACTAAACTACTGAGAGAGTCTCTCGACTAAACTACTGAGAGAGCCTCTCCACTAAACAACTGGGAGAGTGTCTCAACTAAACTACTGAGAGAGTCTCTCCACTAAACAACTGAGAGAGTCTCCCAACTAAACAACTGAGAGAGTCTCCCAACTCATCAACTGAGAGAGTCTCTCAACTAAACTACTGAGAGAGCCTCTCAACTAAACTACTGAGAGAGTCTCTCAACTAAACTACTGAGAGAGCCTCTCAACTCAACTACTGAGAGAGTGTCTCAACTAAACTACTGAGAGAGTCTCTCAACTAAACTACTGAGAGAATCTCCCAACTAAACTGCTGAGTCTCCCAACTAAACAACTGAGAGAGTCTCTCAACTAAACTACTGAGAGAGTCTTTCAACTAAACTACTGAGAGAGTCTCCCAACTAAACAACTGAGAGAGTCTCTCAACTAAAACACTGAGAGAGTCTCTCAACTAAACTACTGAGAGAGTCTCTCAACTAAACTACTGAGAGAGTATCTCAACTAAACTACTGAGAGAGTCTCCCAACTAAACTACTGAGAGAGTCTCTCAACTAAACTACTGAGAGAGTATCTCAACTAAACTACTGAGAGAGTCTCTCACCTAAACTACTGAGAGAGTCTCCCAACTAAACTACTGAGAGAGTCTCTCAACTAAACTACTGAGAGAGTCTCCCAACTAAACTACTGAGAGAGTATCTCAACTAAACAACTGAGAGAGTCTCTCAACTAAACTACTGAGAGAGTCTCTCAACTAAACTACTGAGAGAGTCTCTCAACTAAACTACTGAGAAGGTCGCCCAACTAAACTACTGAGAGAGTCTCTCAACTAAACTACTGAGAAGGTCGCCCAACTAAACTACTGAGAGAGTCTCTCAATTAAACTGCTGAGAATCTCTCAACTAAACTACCCCGATTTTAGTGGGTGGGGGTGGGGGTGGCGGCAGGGGCGGTGTGCTTGTGTCCTGAATCAGGAGACGCACCCAGGAATTCTGGGGATCAGCTTTACAGAGTCTTGCCCAAACCTGGCCAGTTGCACTACCCGGCTGGTGGGCAGGTGTGGGAATTCAGGTTGCAGGAGGCCGCAGCCAGGGACCTGCAGTAAGTGGTAAGAAGGGGCTTGGCCGGAGGCAAAGCTGATTAGGGGAGGGCGGGAAGTTCTCGGTAAGGGCGGCCCAGGATTGCTCCTTCAGGCCTCACAAAGAAACCAAAATAAAAATTAAAAGACTGACCTCCTGGCCCTCTTCAGGCTCATGATCCGCCTCCCAACAGGATTGGCCTGACAGGGAAGCCATCACTGCTCCTCCGCTCAGATGTTTAGTTGAGTGACTCTCTCAGTAGTTTAGTTGAAAGACTCTCTCAGTAGTTTAGTTGAGAGACTCTCTCATTAGTTGAGAGACTCTCTCAGTATTTTAGTTGAGGGACTCTCTCAGTAGTTTAGTTGAGAGACTCTCTCAGTAGTTTATTTGAGAGACTCTCTCAGTAGTTTAGTTGAAAGACTCTCTCAGTAGTTTAGTTGAAAGACTCTCAGTAGTTTAGTTGGGAGACTCTCTCAGTAGTTTAGTTGAGAGACTCTCTCAGTAGTTTAGTTGGGAGACTCTCTCAGTAGTTTAGTTGAGAGACTCTCTCAGTAGTTTAGTTGAGAGACTCTCTCGGTATTTTAGTTGAGAGACTCTCTCGGTAGTTTAGTTGAGAGACTCTCTCGGTAGTTTAGTTGAGAGACTCGGTATTTTAGTTGAGAGACTCTCTCAGTAGTTTAGTTGAGAGACTCTCTCGGTAGTTTACTTGAGAGACTCTCTCAGTAGTTTAGTTGAGAGACTCTCAATATTTTAGTTGAGGGACTCTCACAGTAGTTTTATTGGGAGACTCAGTATTTTAGTTGAGAGACTCTCTCAGTCGTTTAGTTGGGAGACTCTCTCAGTAGTTTAGTTGAGAGACTCTCTCAGTAGTTTTATTGGGAGACTCTCTCAGTAGTTTCGTTGGGAGACTCTCTCAATAGTTTAGTTGGGAGACTCTCTCTGTAGTTTAGTTGAGTCACTCTCTATGTTGTTTAGTTGAGAGACTCTCTCAATAGTTTAGTTGGGAGACTCTCTCAGTAGTTTAGTTGAGTCACTCTCTATGTTGTTTAGTTGAGAGACTCTCTCAATAGTTTAGTTGGGAGACTCTCTCAGTCGTTTAGTTGAGTCACTCTCTATGTTGTTTAGTTGAGAGACTCTCTCAATAGTTTAGTTGGGAGACTCTCTCAGTAGTTTAGTTGAGTCACTCTCTATGTTGTTTAGTTGAGAGACCATATCAGTATTTTAGTTGAGAGACTCCATAGATGTGTCTCTGACCACGAAAAAATGCTCCATCTTGAGAATTGCAATGGTTGCAGCGATGTGGAGAAAGGAAATGAAGTTAAAAAAATTTGTGCACTCGAGAAGACCTTTGAAAGTGAAATACAAATTCCTATCATTTCATAGTGTCAAATAGCTTGTATCAAATTAGACCATTTATATACAGAAGAAAATGCTTTACGTAAGTTGCTCCATGAACCTAATTCCTGGTGAGCTTTGTGTACTAATGAGTACATACAGATTTTAGATATGTCATCCTTGATATTTATCTTGTTCAATTTTGAATTCAAAGTAGACTCACCTCCTTTCAAGGAAGAGTCTAGGGATCACTCACGCTGCTAATTATGTGTTGAGGCAACTTTATGGGCTAGCAATTACAATGTAACAGCTAATCTCTAAAATGGAAATGTTTTAAGTTTCATGCAGGGAGATGGATTGTAAACTATAATGGCATTGTCAAGATACCCTTAGGCACAATGTTGACAAAAGTATTGCTGAATTTCAGGGAAGTTAATTGTTGCTAATCATAAATCACTAAAAGTAGCGACCGCAGGCTAATAAGGCCATAAAAAAAGCAAACCAAGCACTGGTTCATTTCCAGAAGGATAGAATTAAAAAGTAAGGAAGTTATGTTAAAGCTCTATAGAACCTTGGTTAGACCACACTTGGAGTACTGTGCACAGTCTCATCATTATAAAAAGGATATAGATACACTGGAGAAGGTGCAAAACAGATTTACTTGGATGATACCAAAACTGAGAAGTTATACCCATCAGGAAAGATTGAACAGGCTGGGGCTCTTTTGTCTAGAAAAGAGAAGACTGAGAGGAGACCTGACAGAAGATTATGAAAGGGTTTTTATAGCGTAGACATAGAGAAGATGTTTCCACTTATGTGGGAGACCAGAACTAGGGGCCATAAATATAAGATAATCACTAATAAATCCAATAGGGAATTCAGGAGAAATTTCTTTACCCAGGGAATGGTTAGAATGTGGAACTCACTACCTCAGGGAGTATTGAGGCGAATAGCACAGATACATTTAAGAGGAAGTAAGATAAACACATGAGGGAGAAAGGAATAAAAGGACATGTTGTTGGGGTTAAATGAAGAAGGGTGGGAGGAGGCTCGTGTGGAGCATAAACACTGGCATGGGCCAGTTGGGCCGAATGGCCTGTTTCTGTGTTGTACATTCTGTGTAATTCTATGTAGTCATTTAACAACTGTCTTACACCATTTTCCTTCAACTCTAATAACCTGCTACCATATGAAATTAGCCAATTTTGAGATAATCATGTCTAATATTAAACTTTTTTTACAAAAAGAAAGACTTATCTTTTTATTGTGACTCATGCCAAAAGTGCTTCTTGGCAAATGAACTCCTTTTAAATGCAGTGACGGTTGTTACATAAGCAAATGTGGCAGCCATTTTGTACACAGAAATATCTCTCAAAACAGCAATTACATAGAATTTACAGGACTGAACCAGGCCATTCAGCCCATCTGATCTGTGCCGGTGTTTATGCTCCACTTGAGCTTCCTCCTCCCTACTTCACCTAACACTATCTGCGTATCCTTCTATTCTTTTTCTCCTCTTGTTTTTATCGAGCTTCCCCTTAAATGCATCTATGTTATTCGCCTCAACTGTTCCTTGTGGTAGCGAGTTCCACGTTCTCACCACTCTCTGGGTAAAGAAGTTTCTCCTGAATTCCCTATTGGATTTGTTAGTGACTATCTTATATTTATGACCTCTAGTTTTGGATTCTCCCACAATGATACACGAATAGTTTTTTGGTGGTATTGCTTGAGGGAGGAATTTGAGATGATCTCCCCAACCAGGCCTCGCCTGAAAGACATCCCTCTCCGACAATGCACCACTCCCTCGGTACCTTACTGACGCCGCAGCTTAGATCGTGTGCTCGAGTCTGTAATGAGGCGTCAACCTCACCAATTTCTGACTTAGAAGCCAGAGTGTCACCAATTCATGAATGGTCAAAAGTGCAAGTTTTTGTTATTGAGAATAAAAAATGTGAAAATGCTGATGATACACAGCAGGCCAGTCAGCATCCAAACCTAAAACAGGAAATACCCCTCGATCCAGCACTGGCCCATTCCACCTGGATTCTCGTTGACCTTACACCCTCCTTGACATTCAAAGATCCTCTGACCTCTGTCCTCATGCATTAATATAGCAATTCATTGATTGGCAACACTCTCGCCCCTGAGTCAGAAGGTCATTTATTCAAGTCCCAATCCGGATACTCGAGCACATAATCTAGGCTGACACTCCAGTATGTCTGCCCTTCGCCTTTCTTTCTCCAGCAGCACTCGTCGTGCCTCCACAGGCAGCTCACCCACCTCAAGAATCAAGTTTCGGGCTGCCTGCCTCACTGGCTGGTATAAAAGCACTGTACAGAAAAAAGAAATGAAAGACTTGCATTTATATAGCACCTGTCACAACCTCAGGACATCCCAAAGCTCTTTACAGCCAAAGAAGTACTTTTTTGAAGTGCAGTCACTGTTGTAATGTAGGAAACACAGCAGCCAGTTTGCGCACAGCAAGCTCCCACAAATAGCAATGTGATAATGACCAAATGTTTTTAGTGATGTTGGTTGAGGGATAGATATCGGCCAGGACACCGGGAAGAACTCCCCTGATCTTCTTTGAAATACTGCCATACGAACACCTGAGAGGGCAGATGGGGCCTCGGTTGAACATCTCACCCGAAAGATGGGGCTTCTAACAGTGCAGTTCTCCCTCAGTACTGGCACTGAAGTCAGCCTCGATTATGTGCTCGAGTATCCGGATTGGGACTTGAATAAATGACCTTTTGAGTCAGGGGCGTGAGTGCTGCCAATCAATGAATTGCTATATTAATGCAAGTAATTTCTTTCTTTACGGGTAGCTCGGTGAAGTGGGACAAATATAAAAACAATGTAAAGGAGTTTAAGAAACTGATCAGGAGAACTAAAATATAACTGGGGTTAGGACAGCAAGGAATATTAAAATAAATGTTCACATTTTCTTTAAATATATTTGAAGAAAACAACAACTTGCATTTATATAGCGCCTTTAATGTAGTAAAACATCCCAAGAAGCTTCACAGGAGCCTGATCAGACAAAATTTGACACCAAGCCATACAAGGAGATATTAGGACAGATGACCAAAAGCTTGGTCAAAGAGATAGGTTTTAAGGAGCGTCTTAAAGGAGGAGAGAGAGGTGGAGAGGCGGAGAGGTTTAGGGAGGGAATTCCAGAGCTTAGATAAAGGCATGGCTGCCAGTGGTGAGGCGAAGGAAGTGGGGGATGCACAAGAGGCCAGAGTTGGGGAAACGCAGAGATCTCGGAGGGTTGTAGGGCTGGAGGAGGTTGCAGAGATAGGGAGGGGCGAGGCCATGGAGGGATTTGAAAACGAGGATGAGAATTTTTAAATCGAGGCGTTGTTGTGGAGCTTTCCGCGGATTTGGCAAATGTTATTTGACGATTACCTGTAAACTGTTAAGAGATCTTCAGGCAGTGCTGTACAAAACAACTGAATCCAACCCAAAGGTCATCAAGCTTTCAGCACGGTCGATTAAGCTTCAGTACTGAAATGCTTTCAGGGCAGCTAGATGTCTAGACGTTAGCTTTGTTGATTAGTTCACACAGAGTGTGGGCAATGTCCCTGGGTTTTATTCCACTGAATCACAAACATTTTTAGTAACAGAAATGAGGCCAGTTTACTATAACGCACAACTTTGATATAAACAACCTCGAATAGCATGGATGCATTTCAGGGGAAGCTAGATAAACATGAGGGAGAAAGGAATAGAGGGATATGCTGATCGGGTTAGATGAAGTAAGGAGGCATGTGGAGCATAAACACCAGCATAGACCAGTTGGGCCAAATGGCCTGTTTCTGTGCTTTACATTCCATGTAATTCTATATAAACATGCTGTCACTCAGAAAACTTAACGGTACAAAGTATTCTAGATTTTCTTCAAAAATATGATTCGCAGCGGAGAAAAGATAGCTCCCACAGTTGGCGGGGGGGGTTGACTGGTTCGTACAGTGATGGTAATTCAGTCCACAATATTGTGGAAGCAAAAAGAAACTGGCAACCGCTTTAAACCAGTTCTGTTCCTTCATTGGACTGAAGTGGGCGGTGCAGAAGAGGCCAGAGTAGAACAAACGCAAAGGAATGAACAACTCACGGAACAGACCTTCAGATAAAGTAATGGACGAGAAAGATCTGGGGTCACTTATGAAACAATTGGATGCTGAAATAAAAAGAAGGAACTTGCTTTTATATAATCGCTGTTTTCACAACCTCAGGACGTCCCCAAAGCCAATGAAGTACTTTTTGGAGTGTAGTCACTGTTGTAATGTAGGAACGGTGGCAGCCAATTTGTGCACAGCAAGATCCCACAAACAGCAATGTGATAATGACTGGATAATCTGGTTTTCAGTGATGTTGGTTGAGGGATAAATATTGGCCCAGGACACCGGGGAAAACTCCCCTGCTCTTCTTCGAAATAGTCCCATGGGATCTTTTATGTCCACCTGAGAGGACAGACGAGGCCTCGATAAAACGTCTCATCTGAATGACAGCACCTCCGACAGAAATGGAGAGCGTTAGCATCGTTCCGGATGGATGAATTAAGATGGGCCGAATCAACTTCCTAATCTGTAGTTATCTTGTAAAATGGCGAAACAAATAAAAGGAAAGGAAAGAAAAGACCATCAGGCCCGTCAAACTCCCTTATCCAGACATTGGCAAAACCTGGTGCCTGATTGATTCATCTCCCAGCCCTTCCTCTCCCAACGACGCAATCCCCTGAGAGAGACGAGAACTGGAATCAGGAAAAACTGGGAAATTCCTCTCCAACTCCCTGAAGAAATCAAGCAAGGTCCAGCAGACCAATGCAGATCATAACACCTCATTATGACGACCAACTAACAACTTATGCTCTGTAACTGAAAACAACCCCTTCCTTCAATGTTTTTGTTAGGCAAGAGTTTTAAGGGTTAAGGAAGCAAGGTGGGTAGATGGAGTTAAGATACAGATCAGCCAATTGAATGGAGGAACAGGCTCGAGGGGGTGAATGGCCTACTCCTGTTCCTATGTTACTATGAATGGCTTGCTACGTGGCTTCAGGCGGCATTAAGGGGGTGAATTACCGTGGGCCGTCCTGTTCACACCGCCAGAGTTACAGCGGACAAGTGGATGAGCTCTCCCGGAAACTCACCCCCTCAGGATCAGCCAGGTAGTGTGGGGCCGGAGATGTCTGGGTAAGGGTAACAGGTTCCCTTCCCTGAGGGCATTAGTGAACCAGTTGGGCACTTATGAAAGCTTTTTTCTGGTGCTTGCCCGCAAGCTGGTTGAATTCAGTTTCATAGCTTGCCATGGCAGCATTGCGAACTCAGGGGCCTTGAATTTTACGGGGCGGGGGGGGGGGGGTGAGAACTGGAGTGGGCGGCAGACCTGGTAGAGTTCGGGGGACGTGGACACCTTGCCGTTCTCAATGTGTGAGTTGGGAGCGGGAATTACGAGGAGAGATTAGACAAACTAGGGTTGCATTCTCTAGGATTTAGAAGATTAAGGAGATCAAAGTTTTCAAGATATTAAGGGGAACTGACAGGGTGGATAGAGAGAAACTATTTCTGCTGGTTGGGGAGTCTAGGACCAGGGGACACAGCCTAAAAATTAGAGCCAGGACTTTCAGGAGTGAAGTTGGGAAACACGCAAAGGGTGGTAGAAGTTTGGAACTTTCTTCCGCAAACGGCAGTTGATGCTAGCTCAATTGTTAATTTTAAATCTGAGATAGATAGATTTTTGTTAACCAAAGGTGTTAAGGGATATAGGGATAAGGAGAGTATATGGAGTTAGATCACAGATTAGCCATGATCTCATTGAATGGCGGAACAGGCTTGAGGAGCTAAATGGCCTACTCGTGTTACTATGTTCCTATGTTCTTAGGACCCCAGCCAGAGTACCCCAGCAGTCAAGTCTGGAGGCAATCGGGGATGAAAGGGCAGGTGGGGGGGGGAAGGGGAGGGATGTTCCAACCCAATTGTGGGGAAGGCTAAGGCTGGGGAGGCCCAAGGACTCCTTACTTAAAAGGCTGAAACTAGAGTCTTAAATTTAAACAAAGCCAACCATATAGATGTGAGGGGCGAGTTGGCTAAGGCAGGTTGGGAAAGTAGATTCAAAGATATGACTGTAGATAAGCAATGGCAAACATTTAAAGAAATATTTCATAATTCTCAGTGAATATACATTCCATTGAGAAATAAAAACTCCACAGAAAAAGTGATTCATCCATCAGGCTAACTGAAGAAGTTAAGGATAGTATTAGATTAAAAGAAGAGGCTTATAATGTTGCCAAGAAGAGTAGAAAGTCTGAGGATTGGGAGAGTTTTAGAAACCAGCAAAGGATGACCAAAAAATTGATAAAAAGGGAGAAAATAGAATATGAGAGTAAACGAGCAAGAAATATAAAAACAGATTGTAAGAGTTTCTACAAGTATGTAAAAAGGAAAAGAGTAGTGAAAGTAAACATGGGTCCCTTAGAGGCTGAGACAGGAGAAATTATAATGGGGAATCAGGAAATGGCAGAGATGTTAAACAAATATTTTGTATCTGTCTTCACAGTAGAAGATACACAAATCATACCAGAAATAGGGGGGAATTAAGGGTCTAATGAGGGTGAGGAACTTGAAGTATTTGATATTAGTAAAGAAAAAGTACTGGGGAAATGAATGGGACTAAAAGCCGACAAATCCCCTGGACCTGATGGGATACATCCTAGGGTTTTAAAAGAGGTGGCTGCAGAGATAGTGGATGCATTGGTTGTAATGGCGGGTGACTAGCTGAAATGCTCTTGCAGAGAGCCGGCACAGGCTCGACGGGCCAAATGGCCTCTTTCTGTGCTGTAACCATTCTATGATTCTATGATCTTCCAAAATCCCCTAGATTCGAGAATGGTCCCAACGGATTGTAAGATAGCAAATGTAACCCCGCTATTCAAGAAAGGAGGGAGAGAGAAAACAGGGAACTACAGGCCAGTTAGCCTGACATCAGTCATCAGGAAAATGCTGGAATCCATTATTAAGGATGTGGTAACAGGGCACTTAGAAAATCATATTATGTTTCGACAGAGTCAACATGGTTTTATGAAAGGGAAATCGTGTTTGACAAATTTATTAGAGTTTTTTGTGGATGTGACTAGCAGGGTAGATAAAGGGGAACCAATGGATGTAGTATATTTGGATTTTCAAAAAGCATTCGATAAGGTGCCATGCGAGAGGTTGTTACACAAGATAAGGGCTCATGGGGTTGGGGGTAATATATTAGCATGGATAGAGGATTGGTTAACGGACAGAAAACAAAGTGTCGGGATAAACGGGTCATTCTCAGGTTGGCAGGCTGTAACTAGTGGGGTGCCACAAGGATCAGTGCTTGGGCCTCAGCTATTTACAATCAATATTAATGACTTGGATGAAGGGACCGAGTGTAATGTATCCAAGTTTGCTGATGATACAAAGCTGGGTGGGAAAGTAAGCTGTGAGGAGGACGCAAATAGTCTGCAAAAGGATATAGACAGATTAAGTGAGTGGGCAAGAAGGTGGCAGATGGAGTATAATGTGGGGAAATGTGAGGTTATCCAGTTTGGTAGGAAGAACAGAAAAACAGGATATTTTTTAAATGATGAGAAACTATTAAATGTTGGTGTTCAGAGGGATTTGGGTGTCCTTGTACACGAAACACAGAAAGTTAGCATGCAGGTACAGCAAGCAATTAGGAAGGCAAATGGTATGTTGGACTTTATTGCAAGGGGGTTGGAGTACAAGAGTAAGGAAGTCTTGCTGCAATTGTACAGGACTTTGGTGAGACCACACCTGGAGCACTGCGTACAGTTTTGGTCTCATTACCGAAGGAAGGATATACTTGCCTTAGAGGCGGTGCAATGAAGGTTCACTAGATTGATTCCTGGGGTGAGAGGCTTGTCCTATGAGGAGAGATTGAGTAGAATGAGCCTATACTGTCTGGAGTTTAGAAGAATGAGAGGTGATCTCATTGAAACATATAAGATTCTGAGGGGACTTGACAGGGTAGATGCTGAGAGATTGTTTCCCCTGGCTGGAGAGTCTAGTACTAGAGGGCACAGTCTTAGGATAAGAGGTCGGCCATTTACCACTGAGATGAGGAGAAATTTCTTCACTTAGAGGATTGTGATTCTTTGGAATTCTCTACCCCAGAGGGCTGTGGATGCTGAGTTGTTGAATATATTCAAGGCTGAGATAGATAGATTTTTGGACTGTAAGGGAATCAAGAGATATGGGGATCAGTCGGGAAAGTGGAGTTGAGGTCGAAGATCAGCCATGAACTTATTGAATGACGAAGCAGGCTCGAGGGGCCGTATGGCCTACTCCTGCTCCTATTTCTTATGTTCTTATTACGGGGCCTGGGGGTGGGGAGGTGGGGGGATCACTCCTGTGTCTCCTGGCCCACAAGGACTTCAAACAGAAGGAATTTTCATAAACTTACCTTGGCCTCTTCTGGCCAGTGGGCTCCTCCGGCCCTGATTCTGTTGCCGGGGCAGCAGACGGTGCGGGACTCCCCCTGGCTCGATGTTAAAGTTATGTCGTGGCGGTGATGATGTCATCAGGTTGTGACCTTTGCATGTCAAGTAGGCCCCCCGGCCTGCCTTCAGCAGGAGTCTTGTCGATGGCCTGAATCGGCATGGTTAATATTAAGCCGTCGGAGTCGGGATCACAACTTTCAAAATATTAACTCCTCGTCTGACTCTTTCCTGGCCAAAGGGGTGGGGGGGGGCGGGGGCGGGGGGTTGGTGATGGGGGTTAAATTCGAGGCCCGTAGTCTCTGGATTGCTAGTCTAGTAGCATAACCACTATATTACCTTGTGTATGAAGAATGTTTATCTAGATTCGCTAATGGAGCCTGATCGAATGAGTTGTCAGTCCCAGCTGTTCAGGCTCCCAGTTCATTTGGTTTGGATTAAGAATTACTTATGAGCAGGAGGGTGTTTTATAGTTACACTTCAGTGCAGAGTGAAGATGCGGCATTTTTTGAGGCTACCAGACTTGCCTGATACCCTGCCAAATGCACTCATTGCGAAATAAGTATCTCCCCTCAGCCCTTGACCAATACTAGATATCCGGCAAAACCCTCCTACCTGCCACCAGTTGCTGCTTAGTTCCTCACATAAGGATTTTCACTCTACATTAGCCAAATCCTAATATTCAATTCCCAGCTCTAGCTCCATAACTGCCAGGGCTTATTTCCTTTTAGAATAGCCACAGAATAATGAATCACATATAAGAACATAAGAACATAAGAAATAGGAGCAGGAGTAGGCCAATCGGCCCCTCGAGCCTGCTCCGCCATTCAATAAGATCACGGCTGATCTGATCCTAACCTCAAATCTAAATTCATGTCCAATTTCCTGCCCGCTCCCCGTAACCCCTAGTTAACATTGTTAACATTGAAAACACAATCCAGGAAAATAGTTCATTGTGTGCTGAATACAAATAGCTTAGCCACCATCGGCAGCCGTGCCTTCAGCTGCCTAGGCCCCAAGCTCTGGAATTCCCTCCTTAAATCCCTCCACCTCTCTACTTCTCCTCCTTTAAGATGTTGCTTTAAACCTACCTCTTTGACCGAGCTTTTGGTCGCCTGTCCTAATATCCCTTTATGTGGCTCAGCTTCTAATTTTGTCTGATTGCGCTGCTGTGTAATCACAGGATATATAAATGCGAGTTGTTGTTGGTGATGGAGGGAGCAAGTTGGGTGATATAGTCTCGATTATTTAACAACTTTATTTTAAATATTCATTCATTCTCGGGATGTGGGCATGTCTGGCATTTATTGCCCATCCCTAGTTGCCCAAGGTTTGAAACAACTGAGTGGTTAAACTACGGTCAGACAGTAGTTAGGAGTCAAGGGGGTAGATTTTGCCTTTGTGCAATTGCGTGAAATGGGTGATAGCAAATCCCCAGCTCCGTTTTACATCTCTCCCGATATTTATTTCTTCACCGATTCACTATCACCTGTTTTACACTATCGCACAAAGTTAAAATCTACCCCAGGCACCTTGGTGTGGGATTGGAGTCACATATAGGGCCAGACCGGGTAAGGATGGCAGGTTTCCTTCCCTAAAGGACATTGGAAATCCAGTTGGGTTTTTACGACAATCCGACAGCTTCATGGTCACTTTCACCGATATCAGTTTTTTTATTTCCAGATTTTTTAAACTGAATTCAAATTCTCAAACTGCCATGGTGGGATTTCAACTCGTGTATTCTGGATTAATATCCTACGCCTGTGGTTTACCAGCCCAGTAACATAACAACTACACTGCAGTGATAGGAACAGGAGGTATTAGGCTCAAAAAGCAAGTCCATTTTGACTCATCTTAACCTCATCTAGCCATCTTCTTGCCATAAGCCTCTATCCCGTCTCGCTCAAGAATTACATCCAATTGCCCCTCGAATGCATCCTTCCCCTCGTATTTTTTTGTTCCTGTACTAATTATTTTACACATTATGAAAAGGACCAAAAGAGGACCCTATATTACATGGGATAATCAGCACACAATGCACTATTTTCTGTTTAATGTTAATAAACGTGAGTTATTCCTGGAAGTGATGAGCAAGTGGAACCTAGTGCAGGTCAGGATACAATCTACTAACCTGTTTACTGATGTCCCCTTTTTTCACTGAAATTAAAACACATGTGGTAATATTCAGATGATGAAACAAAGAACTAAACATTTGGTGGAATTGTTTGCACACATGCTCTTCTTATTGAAAAAACAAAGCCTGGAGTTTTACTTTAAACCAACATAACCCAATTTATTTTATTTGTGATGGTTATTGCTGATATGTATGGTATTTGTAAATTGTTAACTGAACAATAGATGCCCCCTAATGGGAGGAAGCCCATTGCAGCAGTTACACATCTCTTGTATTCCTTTTGTTATTCTTTGACAGGAATGTTCTGGAGGATCTGAAAATAAAAGCGGTTAGTTATTACCACACCAATACGAGTGTTTATTCAAACATGATGTGGCTCAGTTGGTAGCACTCTCGCCGGTTGTGGGTTCAAGTCCCACTCCAGAGATATGAGCACATAATCTATTCTGACATTTCAGTGCCAGTACTGAGGAAGTGCTGCACTGTCAGAGATGATGTGTTTTGGATGAGACATTATATGGAGACCCCATCTGCCCTCTCGGGCAGGTGTAAAAGATCCCATAGCACTATTTAAAGAAGGGCTGGGGAGTTCTACTGGTGTCCTGACCAACATTTACCCTCAACCAACATCACTAAAAAACAGATTATCTGTTTGTGGGACCTTGCTGTGCGCAAATTGGCTGCTGCATTTCCTACATTACAACAGTGACTACACTTCAAAAGTACTTCATTGGCTGTAAATTGGTTGTGAAAGGTTCTATATAAATGCAGGTTTGTGTCTTCCTTCTTCCCTTCCCTTCTCTTCCTTTCCTTTCCAGTGGTGACGAGGATATAGGGCAGCGAATTATTAAAAGTTTAAATATTGGACATCCTGGTTACGAGGCATCCCGGGACTTGCAAATTCAGGGTTACAAAGTGCAGAGTTTATTAATGTAGCAGCTGCCTTGCTACACGCTGCCATTTCCTTTCCCAATATCTTGCTGAATATGCACGTTTTGAGGAAAAGATCTGCAAATCAACTGCCACTACCACTCAAAGCTATAAATAACGAGGATGGATGGGCCCATTAAAGATTTCAGAAACAATTTCTCAGTGCAGAGAAAGAACAAGCAATAAACAAACACATTCTGTGAGACTGAGACGGAGGCTGAGAGAGAAGATAATGACCCCAGTGTGTCCATGCAAAGTGCACACCTTAAAAACCGCAAATTGATTTAGTGGCTCAATGAACAATTTTATTGCAATTAGTGATTTCCTCACACTAAAGAATTAGTTGTTTTTCTGCACATTCTTTACTATTAAACCAGCCGTAAACTTATTGCAATTCAAAGACAGATATTTGCATTTCATTTTCAGTTAGCCCGGAACATTTTATTAGAAGATTTTTTTTTTGTGAAAGCAACTTTCTTGAAGTTCCCTTAAAAGGACCTCAGTTAGAGCACTGTGTCCAATATTGGGTTCCACACAAAAGGAAAGATACTGGGGCTTTAGAGAGGGTATAACTTGGATTCATGCCTGGTATGAGGAAATAGAAATGAGAAGATGTGAAAAATGTGCTCTTTTTTCGTTAGAACAATGCGGATTATGAGGCGATGTGATAGAAATGTTTAAAATTATAGAAGGGTGGTATAGGATAGAAGCATAGGATAGAAACAGAGTGTTTCCAGTAGTTGAGGGGTCAGGAATAAGGGGCGATAGATACAAGATTAAATATGAGATTTATCTATATATTTTTTATTCATTCTCAGGATATGGACTTCGCTCGCAAGGCCAGCATTTATTGCCCATCCCTAATTGCCCTTGAGAAGGTGGCGGTGAGCCGCCTTCTTGAACCGCTGCAGTCCGTGTGGTGAAGGTTCTCCCACAGTGCTGTTAGGAAGGGAGTTGCAGGATTTTGACCCAGCGACGATGAAGGAATGGCCGATTATATGCCCAAGTCGGGATGGTGTGTGACTTGGAGGAGATCTTGGAGATGATGGTGTTCCCGCACGCCTGCTGCCCTTGCCTTTCTAAGTGGTGGTGTTGCGGGTCTGGGAGGTGCTGCCGAAGAAGCCTTGGTGAGGTTACTACAGTGCATCCTGTAGATAGGACAAGGTGGAGGAGGTGGATACTGAAGCTGGTAGATGGGGTGCCAATCAAGTGAACTGCGGCCAGTGACTCACCTCCTGACTCCTGAAAACCTCTCCACCACCTACAAGGAACAAGTCAGGGATATGATGGAATTCAGTTTTGGGCACCTCAGGAGGAATATATTGACCTTGACAGGGGTGCAGTGCAGATTCACCAGAATGATACATGGGGCTTACAGGTTTAAAATGTTAAAAGGATTTCATAGGGTAGATATGGATAAATTATTTCCTCTGGTGAGGGAGTCAAGAACAAGAGGGAAATAATCTTAAAATTTTGCACCATCATCCCTTTTGTCATTTAATCACTCCTGCCCTCCACCCTGTCACAGGTCTTCCCTTTCGTTCTTTCCTCCCGTCCACTCCCTCCCCTTCCTCCCCCCCCCCTTCCCCTGGCTCTGTACTTGCATAAAAACTGTTCAATCTTCAACTTTTTCCCAGTTCTGACGAAGGGTCGTCGACCTGAAACATTAACTCTGTTTCTTTCTCCACAGATGCTGCCTGATTTCCTGAGTATTTCCAGCAAATACTGTTTCTATAATCTTAAAATTAGAGCCGGGCCATCCAGGAACGAAATCAGGAGAGACTTTTATCACACAAAAGGGTGGGAGAAATCTGGAACTGTCTTCCCCAAAAAGGCTGTGGATTCTGGGGGACAATTGGAGCTTTCAAGGCTGAGATCGATGGATTTTTGTTAGGTCAGGGTATCGAGGGATGAGGAACACAGGCAGGAAAATGGAGTTGAGGTGCAGATCAGCCACAATCTAATTGAATGGCGGAGCAGGCCCGATGGGCTGAATGGCCTACTCCTGTTCTTATGTTCCTACAGAGTTAATGCTTTGACTGGGCCATCATCACATCTGAGGAAGGGTCTCAGCCAAAGTTTCAACCTGTCCATCTCTTTTAGAAGCTGATTAGTGGTGCACTTCCTTGTTCTTGCTGTGACTTTGCTGGTAGGAAGAATAAGGAGGCCACATACTGCTCGGATAACAAGAGTCTAAATTGGGTAGAAGAGCAGAGGGATCTTGGGTATACCCCCAGATACACAAATCATTACGAGTAGCGGCGCAGGTTAATATGGCCATAAAAAAAAAAGCAAACCAAGCACTGGGGTTCATTTCTAGAGGGATAGAATTGAAAAGCATAGAAGTTATGTTAAACTTGTATAGAACCTTGGTTAGACCACACTTGGAGCACTGTGCACAGTTCTGGACTCCATATTATAAAAAGGATATAGAGGCACTGGGGAAGGTGCAAAAATTATTTTCTAGGATGATACCAGAACTGATAGGTTATACCTAGCAGGAAAGATTGAACAGGCTGGAGCTCTTTTCTTTAGCAAAGAGAAAACTGAGGGGTGACCTGGGTAGAGGTCTTAAAGATTATGAAAGGGTTTGATAGGGTAAACATAGAGAAAATGTTTCCACCTGTGGGGGAGACCAGAACTAATAAATATAAGATGCTCACTAATAAATCCAATAAAGAATTCAGGAGAAACTTCTTTACCCAGAGAGTGGTTAGAATGTGGAACTCGCTACCTCAGGGAGTAGTTGAGGCGACTAGTATAGATGCACTTAAGGGAAAGCCAGATAAACACACGAGGGAGCTTCCGACCACATACCTGCTCCATCACCAAGACCATCTCAGTAACATCGCCTGTCTCCTCTCCTGCCTCAGCTCATCTGCTGATGAAACCCTCATCCGTGCCTTTGTCACCTCTAGACTCGAGTATTCCAATGCTCTCCTGGCCGGCCTCCCATCTTCCACCCTCCATAAACCTGAGCTCATCTAAAACTCTGCTGCCCGTATCCCAACTCGCACCAAGTCCCATTCACCCATCACCCCTGTGCTCACTGACCTACTTTGGCTCCTGGTTCAGGAACACCTCACTTTTAAAATTCTAATCCATGTTTTCAAATCCCTCAATGGCCTCGCCCCTCCCCATTTCTGTAACCTCCTACAGCCCTCCAAGATCTCTACGCTCCTCCAATTCTTGCCTCGTACGCATCCCCGATTTTCTTTGTTCCACCATTGGCGGTCGTGCCTTCAGCTGCCTAGGCCTTAAGCTCTGGAATTCCCTCCCTAAACCTCTCCACCTCTCTCTCCTCCTTTAAGACGCTCCTTAAAACCTACCTCTTTGACCAAGCTTTTGGTCACCTGCCCTAATATCTCCTTACGTGGCTCGATGTCAAATATTGTTTGATAATCGCTCCTGTGAAGCAGTTTGGGACGTTTTACTATATTAAAGGCACTATATAAATGCAAGTTGTTGTTGTTGTTGGGAGAAAGGAATAGAAGGATATGCTGATCGGATTAGATGAAGTGGGGAGGGAGCTCGTGTGGAGCATAAAAACTGGCATGGACCTGTTGGGCCGAATGGCCTGTTTCTGTGCTATACATTCTATGTAATTCTAAGTAAAACACTCCACCTTTTTGTGGGACTATGGCAAAAGTGACTGCAGTGAACAGTGACTGACAAATACTGTTTATGTCATTATTACAGGATAAATATAGTGCATAATATGGAACAGACGGGCCCCACATGGTTTCCTATTGTCATGGCTATAAATTTAGCTCTGAGTTGCTTCTGGCAATGAATGCAGCTGTAATTGTGTCTGATAGAAACACTAAATAACACAATTATACAGTTCTGACAGGAAAATCAATCAAAATGCAAGACCGCAACAAAATTTATTTGATAACGTGAGAGACCAAAGCAATATTGTTTATCATTTTTGTGGGCAAACAGCGAGATGTTTTCTTTCCAATGTTCAATAAATCAGTAGACAAGGGGGATTACATTTAAGATTATTTAGAATATTAAAATTAATATTGAAATTAATGTTAAAAACCAAGGAGTGACGTCACAGGACAGCAGGTAGGTGATTGGCTGGTAAGTGTTACAGCTTCTTTTTTTCTCTCTGAGTTAGGGAATTGGGTAAAATTAAATTAAAAGCTGGGAGTGTAAAACTGCTGTTAGTTCAGTAAATTTAATAACTTAAATTAGTTTATTATCTAGACTAATAAAACTATAAATAAACAGGGGAAGGAGCTGATTGGCTGACAGCTGGTGAGCGTTTAATTTTCTGTTGAGTGTTTTTTTAAGGCTTAATTTATTTTTGTTAAGTTTAGTAAACAATCTAATAAATCGAGGCATGGCAGGGCAGCTCACACCCATCGAATGCATGGCCTGTGCCATGTGGGAACCCCAGGACGCTTCCCGTGTTCTGGACAACCACAGGTGCAGGAAGTGTCGCCAGCTGCAGGAGCTCCAGCTCCGGGTCTCGGAGTTTGAGCAACAGCTGGCGTCACCGCAGCGCATCCGCGAGGCTGAGAGCTACGTGGACAGCGCGTTTCAGGAGGTGGTCACCCCGCAGCTCAAGAGAGTGCAGGCAGAGAGGGACTGGGTGACCGCCAGGCAGACAAGGAGGACCAGGCAGGAAGTTCAGGAGTTCCCTGAGGGCATCTCACTCTCCGACCAGTATAATGGTGAGGCTGAATACTGGTGAGGGAGAGGGTTCCTCTGGGGAGTGCAGCCAGAGCCAAGACCACAGCACCGTGGGTGGCTCAACTGTACAGGGGGGGAGGAGAAAGGTCAGGAGAGCAATAGAGATAGGGGATTCCATAGTTAGGGGAACAGACAGACGTTTCTGCGGCCGCAGATGTGATTCCAGGATGGGATGTTGCCTCCCTAGTGCCAGGATCAAGGATGTCACTGAGCGGCTGGAGAAAATTCTGGGGGGGGAGATTGAACAGCCAGAGGTCATGGTCCATATTGGTACCAACGACAGAGGTAGAAAGAGGGATGAGGCCCTGCAGGCAGATTTTAAGAAGTAGGGAAAGAGATTAAGAAGCAGGATCTCAAAGGTAGTAATCTCCAGATTACTCCCGGTGTCACGCGCTAGTAAGTATAGAAATAGGAGGATAGAGCAGATGAATGCGTGGCTGGAGAGATGGTGCAGGAGGGAGGGCTTTAGATTCCTGGGGCATTGGGACCAGTACTGGGGGAGGTGGGACCTGTACAGGCTGAATGGGTTGCACCTCAATGGAGCTGGGACCAATGTCCTCGCGGGGAGTTTCACTAGTGCTGTGGGGGGGGGGGGGGGGGTTTAAACTAATTTGGCAGGGGGATGGGCACCAGGATGTATCATTGGAAAGGAGAAACAAGGGACACAAAGGATTGGGAGAGACAGATAGCACTAGAGTAAGAAATAGTACGGTATTAGGTGGGATCAGATTAAGAGAGAGTATGAGAAAGTCGAAGACTGGTTTGCAGTGCATGTGTGTAAACGCACGGAGCGTGGTAAACAAGGTTGGTGAGCTGCAGGTGCAAATAGTCACATGGGAATATGATGTCATGGTGATAACGGAGACCTGGATCAAAAAAGGGCAGGATTGGGTACTAAATATTCCTGAATACAAGGTGTTTCAGGAAAGATAGGGAAGAAAAGAAATTGCGGGGTGGGGGGGGGTGGTGGCAGTATTGATTAAGGAGAATATTGCAGTGCTGGAGAGAGAGGATGTCCTGGAGGGGTCAAGGACAGAATCTATTTGGTTAGAGTTAAGAAACAATGGAGGTGCCATTACACTACTGGGTGTATTCTATAGGCCACCAACTAGTGGGAAGGATATAGAGGAGCAAATTTGCAGGGAAATTACAGAGAAGTGCAAAAGCCATAGAGTAATGATAACTGGGGGCTTCAACCATCCTAATATAGACTGGGATAACAATAATAATATAAGGGGCAAAGAGGGGGAGGAATTTTTGAAGTGTGTTCAGGATAACTTTCTTGACCAGGACACTTCCGCCCCAGCGAGGAAGGAGACATTGCTGGACTTGGTTCTAGGGAATGAGGAGAGCCAAGTGGAGCGAGTGTCAGTGGGGGAGCATCTAGGGAGCAGCGATCATAGTATCATAAGGTTTAGAATAGCTATGGAAAAGGATACAGACCACTCTAAAATAAAAATACACAATTGGAGGAGGGCCAATTTCAATGGGATGAGAACACATCTGGCCTGGGTAAATTGGAATCAAAGATTGGCAGGCAAAACTATATTTGAACAGTGGGGGTGTTTAAAGAGGAGATGGTTCAGGTACAGTCTAGGCACATTCCCACACGGGGAAAAGGTAGGGCAACTAAAGCCAGAGCTCACTGGATGACAAAAGAGATAGAGAGTAAGATGAAGCAGAAAAAAGGGGCATATGACAGATGTCAGGTTGATAACACAAGTGAGAACCAGGCAGAATATAGAAAGTTCAGAGGGGAAGTGAAAAAGGAAATAAGAGAGGCAAAGAGAGAGTATGAGAATAGACTGGCGGTCAACATAAAAGGGAATCCAAAAGTCTTCTACAGGCATGTAAACAGTAAATGGGTAGTAAGAGGAGGGGTGGGGCTGATCAGGGACCAAAAAGGAGATCTACTCATGGAGGCAGAGGGCATGGCCGAGTTACTAAATGAGTACTTTGCATCTGTCTTTACCAAGGAAGAAGATACTGCCAGAGTCTCAGTAAAGGAAGATATAGTCAAGATACTGGATGGACTAAAAATTGATAAAGAAGAGGTACTCGAAAGACTGGTTGTACTTAAAGTAGATAAGTCACCTGGTCCAGATGGGATGCATCCTAGGTCGCTGAGGGAAGTAGGGTGGAAATTGTGGAGGTACTGGCCATAGTCTTCCAAACATCTGTAGATGGGGATGGTGCCAGAGGACTGGAGAATTGCAAATGTTACACCCTTGTTCAAAAAAGGGTGTAAGGATAAACCCAGCAACTATAGACCAGTCAGTTTAACCTTTTAGAAACGATAATTTTAGAAACGATAATCCGGGACAGAATTAACAGTCATTTGGATGAGTGTGGATTGATTAGGGAAAGCCAGCATGGATTTGTTAAAGGCAACTCGTGTTTAACTAACCTGATAGAGTTTTTTGATGAGGTAACAGAGAGGGTAGATGAGGGCAATGCAGCTGATGTGGTGTATATGGACTTTCAAAAGGCGTTTGATAAAGTGCCACATGTTAGGCTTATCATCAAAATTGCATCCCATGGAATAAAGGGGGCAGTAGAAATATGGATACAGATTTGGCTAAGGGACAGGAAACAGAGAGTGGTGGTGAATGGTTGTTTTTTGGACTGGAGGGAGGTGTACAGTGGTGTTCCCCAGGGATCGGTGCTGGGACCACTGCTTTTCTTGATATATATTAATGACTTGGACTTGGGTGTACAGGGCACAATTTCAAAATTTGCAGATGACACAAAACTTGGAAGGGTAGTGGACAGTGAGGAGGATAGTGATAGACTTTAACAGGATATAGGCAGGCTGGTGGCATGGGGGACTCATGGCAGATGAAATTTTATGCAGAAAAATGCAAAGTGATACATTTCAGTAAGAAGAATGAGGAGAGGCAATATAAACTAGAGGGCACAACTCTAAAAGGGGTACAGGAACAGAGAGATCTGGGGGTATATGTGCACAAATCATTGAAGGTGGCAGGACAGGTTGAGAAAGTGGTTAAAAAAGCATACGGGATCCTGGGCTTTATAAATAGATGGTAGTCATGATGTGGAGATGCCGGTGATGGACTGGGGTTGACAATTGTAAACAATTTTACAACACCAAGTTATAGTCCAGCAATTTTATTTTAAATTCACAAGCTTTCGGAGGCTACCTCCTTCGTCAGGTGAACGATGTGACATCAGGTGATTGGCAAAAGAACCAAAGGTGACATGAAGAAAATCTTTTTTACGCATCAACTGGTTAGGGTCTGGAATGCACTGCCAGCAGAGGCGGTGCAGGCAGATTGAATCGTGGCTTTCAAAAGGGAACTGGATAAGTACTTGAAAGGAAATAATTTGCAGGGCTATGGGGATAGGGCGGGGGATGCATCTGATCAATGAAATGCAGACAAAGCAAAAGGCTACCTCCTTCGTCAGGTGAACGATGTGACATCATGATGTCAGGTCACATCGTTCACCTGACGAAGGAGGTAGCCTCCGAAAGCTTGTGAATTTAAAATAAAATTGCTGGACTATAACTTGGTGTTGTAAAATTGTTTACAATTTATAAATAGAGGGATAGAGTACAAAAGTATGGAAGTCATAATGAACCTTTATAAAATACTGGTACGGCCACAACTGGAGTATTGTGTCCAGTTCTAGGCACTGCACTTTAGGAAAGATGTGAAGGCCTTCGAGAGGGTGCAGAAGAGATTTACTGGAATGATTCCAGGGATGAGGGACTTTAGTTACGTGGATAGACTGGAGAAGCTTGGAACAGAGATGGTTGTGAGGAGATTTGATAGAGGTGTTCAAGATCATGAGGGGTCTAGACAGAGTAGATAGAGAGAAACTGTTCCCATTGGCGGAAGGTTCAAGAACCAGAGGACATAGATTTAAGGTGATTGGCAAAAGAACCAAAGGTGACATGAGGAAAAACTATTTTACACAGCGAGTGGTTAGGATCTGGAATGCACTGCCTGAGGGAGTGGTGGAGGCAGATTCAATCATGGCCTTCAAAAGGGAACTGGTTAATTCCTTGAAAGGAAAAAAATTGCAGGGCTACGAGGATACGGCGGGGGAGTGGGACTAGCTGGATTGCTCTTGCACAGAGCCGTTGCAGACTCGATGGCCTCCTTCCGTGCTGTAACCTTTCTATGATTCTAAAAGGAGAGATTAGAAGAATTTGTTTTCCATGCAAAGGATTATTAAAGAACTTGCATTTATACAGCAGCTTTCATGACCTCAGGTTGTCTCATAGCACTTTACAGCCAGTGAAGTCCTTTCGAAGCGTAGTCACTACTGTGATGCAGGAAACATGGCAGCCAATTTGCGCACAGCAAGGTCCCACATCAGCAATGAGATAATGACCAGATAATCTGTTCTAGTGCTGGTGGTTGAGGAATGAATGATGAAGGGAGAACTCCCCTGCTCTTCTTCAAAATAGTGCCATAGGATCTTTTCACATCCACCAGATAGGGGCCTTGATTTAACATCTGATTGGAAAGACAACACCTTCTGATAGCACAGCACTCCCTGAGTGGGACCTGAACCCATAACTTTCTGACTCACAAGGCAAGAGTGTTGCCACTGAGCCAAGGCTGACGTGAGGACATGGAATACATTACTAGAAAGGAACACTGAAGCCAAATCAAGTACAACATTTAAGAGATAATTCAATAAACTCTTAAAGAAGAAAAGATATTAAAGGTACAGGGAAAGAGCAATGGAATGGGGTTAGAGTGGATAGCTCCAGTATGGAGCTAGAACAGGCACAATGAGCCAAATGCTTCCTGCATTGAAATTACTATGATTCTAAGTTCTAAAGAACTTTTGTCAAGAGATCACGCAAAGGGTGGTAGAAGTGTGGAACCCTCTCCCACGAAAAGCAGTAGATGCTCGCTCAATTAATCATTTTAAATCAGAGATCGATAGATTTTTGCTAGCCAAGGGTTTTAAGGGATATGGAACCAAGGAGGGCAAATGGAGTTAGGATACAGATCAGCCATGATCTCATTGAATAGCGGAACAGGCTGGAGGGATTGAATGGCCTCCTCCTAGTCTAACCGTATGGTTATGAATTCCCGTAGATATTGATCAGATATTGCACACTATGTCATTTCAATCATAAAAGCCCAGTTTTCACCATGTGTGCAATTAGCAGGTGCAATTATTTAACAGTTAACAGGTCGAAAATGAAACCTGTCAAATTGTGGATAATTAGCTTTGTGTACGTTAAATGCTAAATTGGAACACAACTGGGTCATTTGTGCCAGATGTCATTTTTAAACATCACCTGTCAAAATTACCGAGTTCATCAACTTCCTCCCATTGATCCAATGACTTTTTGCTATTCTAGAAGTGATTGCTAGATATCTAGCAAACTCAACTTGTCAACTTAAATGTATAGATTAATCTTTAAATGATTAATCTTTCTTAATCAAAGATCAACCTTTCTGAAGAGGCAAAATCAATAAGTAACTGAGACTGTAGTTCTTTGTTTGGTCAGTTGAGTGTCTGACACACCCACCAACATGTTTCTGTCTCCCAAACCAAGGTACGGAGACATCCATAACGGTCGGCAGCTCCAGGTTACCCGATATTGTGAGCGCAGGCTCTCTCTCTATAGACACATCCCACCTACCTAAGTCCAGAGACTTTGGGCGCAAGTTGACAACAGCCAAGACATAGGGACCTGAAAGCTTAAGCCACAACACTGCTGGTATAAAGCATTGGCAAATAAAGAACTTGCATTTATATAGCACTTTCATGATCTCAGGACATCCCAAATCTCTTCACAGCTAATGAAGTATTTTTGAAGCATAATCGCTGTTGTAATGTAGGCAAATGACAGCCAATTTGCGCACAGCAAGGTCTCACAATCAGCAATGAGATAAGATCATCACCATAATAATGGCTGATCAGAGAGCGCCAGCATGGATTCGTAAAGGATAAGTCATGTCTAACGAAGCTATTTGAATTTTTATGAGGAGATAACTATTGTGGTAGATAAGGGAGTGTCTATGGATGTTATTTATATGGACTTCCAGAAGGTATTCGACAAGGTTCCACGTAAGAGACTGTTAACAAAAATGAGATGCATGGACTTGGAGACAACCTACTGGCTTGGATAGGGAATTGGTTAGGAGGTAGGAGACAGAGATTAGGGATAATGGGTATGTACTCAAATTGGCCGAATGTGATTAGTGATGCCCCCAGGGATCTGTACTGGTGCTTCAGCTTTTCCCTATATTTATAAATGATTTGGATGAAGGAATAGAGAGCCGTATATCTAAGTTTGCTGATGACGCTAAGTTAGGTGGCACAGTAAATAGTGTAGCTGGGAGCAGAAAGTTGGAAAGGGACATTGATAGATTAAGTGAGTGAACAAAACTGTGGGAGATGGAGTTCATTGTGGGAAAGTGTGGGGTCATCCACTTTGGACTTAAGAAAGATAGATCAGAGTATTCTCGAAACGGCGAGAAGCTAGGAACGGTGGAGGAGCTGAGGGATTTAAGGGCCCAAGTACAGAAATCACTAAATGCAAGTGGACAGGTACAAAAAATTGTTAAAAAGGCTAATGGAATGTTAGCCTTTATCTCAAGAGGGCTGGAATATAAAGGGGTGGAAATTATGTTACAGCTGGACAGAGCTCTGGTTAGACCCCATCTGGAGACTGCGTTCAGTTCTGGGCACCGCACCTCAGGAAGGATATATTGGCCTTGGAGGGAGTGTAGCGCAGATTCACCAGAATGATACCGGGGCTAAAAGGGTTAAATTACGAGGACAGGTTGCATAGACTAGGCTTGTGTTCCCTTGAGTATGGAAGATTAAGGGGTGATCTAATTGAGGTGTTTAAGATGATGAAAGGATTTGATAGGGTAGATAGAGAGAAACTATTTCCTCTGGTGGGGGAGTCCAGAACAAGGGGGCATAACCTTAAAATTAGAGCTAGGCCGTTCAGGAGTGATGTCAGGAAGCACTTCTTCACACAAAGGGTAGTGGAAATCTGGAACTCTCTCCTCCAAAAAGATGTTGAGGCTGGGGGTCAAATGAAAATTTCAAAACTGAGATTGATAGATTTTTGTTAAGCAAGGGTATTAAGGGCTACGGAACCAAGGCGGGTAGATGGAGTTAAGGTATAGATCAGCCATGATTTAATTGAATGGTGGAACAGGCTCGAGGGGCTGAATGGCCAACTCCTGTTCCTATGTTCCAATGAGATGAGGAGAAATGTTTTTACTCAGTGAGTTGTTGTGATCTGGAATGCGCTGCCTGAAAGGGCAGTGGAAGCAGATTCAATAGTAACTTTCAAAAGGGAATTGAATATATACTTGAAAAGGAAAATATTTGCAGGGCTATGAGTAAAGAATGGAGGGAGTGGGATTAATTGAATAGTTCTTTCAAAGAGCCGGCGCAGGCACAATGGGCCGAACGGCCTCCTTCTGTGCTATATGATTCTATGAAAAAGTTAAACGGGTACAGGGGAAAAAAACAGGGGAATGGGACTAAGTAAATAGTTCATCCAAAGAGCTGGGCCAAACAGCATCCTCCGGTGCCGTAAAATTCAGTGATTCTATAAAGAGGCACCAGCAGTAACGGACTGTTCTCAGGGAGCATTATCTCCGTTTTGCTCTCGAACTAAAGTGTGTTTATGAAGATTAACTGAGATTTAAAAAAAGATTTGCGCTTGTTCAGGACTGCTAAGGTGATGCTAAAGGGGTAATCAGAAGAAAACCTGCATGGAGTGGGAGAGGAAACAATTAAAACTGAATTGATTACTTACGGTCAGACGTATGACTCAGCTGAGCGAAAGGAAGGGAAAAAATTCAATATTTCAGCAGAGAACTGACAGAATCAGTGAGGGGAATACATCCCCTTTATTAATCCAATTCTCGCTGGCGGGAGTCAGGTCAGAGCAGTGGAGTTAATAAGGGGGATACAACTGCCTCCTCTTCCTCCCCCTCCCCCCAAATCCTCCACTCCAGTGCTTGACCAAAGGCCGGACCCCAGCTCAAACAGTTGACCATGTATTTTGCTCACACTGTCTAACGAGAGCTTGGTGTCAGCTGTGGCTCAGTGGGTAGCACTCTCACTTCTGATATCAGAAGGTTGTGGGATCAAGTCCCACTCCAGTAGACTCTGAGCAAATAATCTAGGACTGACACTCCCAGTGTTGCACCGAGGGAGTGCTGCACTGTTGGAGGTGCCGTATTTCAGGTGAGATGTTGAACCAAGGTCCTGTCTGCCCTCTCAGGTAGATGTAAAAGATCCCATGGCACTATTTCGAAGAAGAGCAGTGGAGTTGTCCCCAGTGGCCTGGCCAATATTTATCCCTCGACCAACATCACTAAAAACAGATTATCTGGTCATTATCTCAGTGCTGTTTGTGGGACCTTGCTGTGCACAAATTGTTCCATAGAGAGATCCTATTCTATAGACTAACCACTCGCTCACTGAAATACTGGGCCCGATATTACAAGGGCGGCGGGTTCGCGGCGGGGGGGGCGATTGCGTGCCTGGTGAAACTAGTCTGCCCTGAATGCAATAGCAGGCTAATTGGATCCCCTTACCTCTTGTTCCAGGTTCCCCGCTGTTGAGCTGCGCGGCAGGCGGACTGCGCATGCGCAGTAAGGTCTGTCAGCTGGAGGAGCTCTATTTAAAGGGGCAGTCCTCCACTGACTGATGCTGCAAGAAATAGGAAAAAATACAGCATGGAGCAGCCCAGGGGGAAGGCTGCTCCCAGGTTAATGATGCCTCACTCCAGGTATCATTGGATGGGGTGAGGAGGAGGGGGAGGACAGAGATCTTCCCCCCGGCGGGCGGGAGGAAGCGGCCTGCCTCTGCCACCAGGAAGGCCTGGCTCGAGGTGGCAGAGGAGGTCACCTGCACCACCAACATATCGCCCACCTGCATACAGTGCAGGAGGCGCTGCAATGACCTAAGTAGGTCAGCCAATGTGAGTACACTTACTGATTCCCCTACACTCCGTCTGCCACATCACCGCCCCCACCCCACATCTCCTTCTGCACTGCCAACACTACTCTGTCACATCACCCCTCACACCCACTCAAACCTCATCCTCATCTTACCTGCACTTACTCACCTCGCCAGTACTCATCCCGCCACTACCACTCAACCCAATCCTCATACAATCTCATGCCTCTATCTCATACTCACCCTCTCATGCATCTCTTTCATGATCAGCCTCACTCAACCGGCCACTACCTGTGCTGCAGCCACAGGGCATGCATCACATATGTGCAGTAGGAAGCGTAAGGCAAACGTGTCGTGAGCATGAAGGGGATGCACAAGGGTGTTTGAGGGTTTGTCATGGTTTTTACTTATATTTAATTTCTGACCAACTCACATTACATTTATATTGGCACCACTACTGCCACGTCTTTGCGAATCTTGTCTGGTTTGTGCAATAATGCCCGTTCCTGAGGATCACAATGAAGACCCACAACTGATGCCACCCATTGTGTCACTGCAGAGTGGGTGTAGGTGTATTTGCAGGGCTCTTTTGTGCAGACGACTGAGAGACGTCGGCGATGTCCCCGGTGGCACCCTGGAAGGATGCGGAGGAGAAGTTGTTGAGGGCAGTGGTGACTTTGACAGCGACAGGTAAGAAGATGGTGCTCGGGCCAGCCGGGAGCAGCTCGGCATGAAGGAGGCTGCAGATGTCCACGACTACATGTCGAGTGACTCTAAGCCTCCGTGTGCACTGTTGCTCAGACAGTTCCAGGAAGCTGAGCCTCGGTCTGTGGACCCTGTGGCGAGGGTAGTGCCCTCTGTGATGCATCTCTCTCTGCGGTTGCCCTCCCTCCTGCTGTGCAGGTGAATGTGTCACAGCACTCTGTTGTGGGGCTCCACGTGTCAGAGGTGGACGGTGTGGCCGGCGAGGCTGGTGATGCTGTTCGCCCTCCGAGGAGGTCATGACTGCAGCTACGGCGGCCCCCATCCGGAAGATGTACATCTGAGGGGGTCCGCAAGGTAGGTACATGTGTCTGGACCCCGGGGTAAGTGTGCAAGTTGGTGAACTTTGTTGTTAGGAGGAGGGTGGTGGAGGCCAAACTTTGTCCCAAGTGACAGAGTGGCCTCTATCTGCAATGGGTGAGGGTCTCCCCCGCCACCTGTCAAATGGACCTTTGCAGCTGCCACAGGCTGATGGCTGCAACACGTCCATTTGAACTGGGAGTGTTTCCCCCAGTACGGGAAACAGTCCCAATTGTTTGTAAAATCCCACCCCTCCTGAAATATCTCCTTAATCAGGTCTGTAAATGACCTGAAATAGCACAATAAATACTGTCAAGTGGCACCCCGCCGGCTTTAATTGCCTGCGGGAGTCCCGCATGCGGGGGCTGCGCGCGCACGTTCGCGCGTCTGTGGGAAACCCGGAAGTGGGCGGGTTGGAGCCGGGCTCCCGACCCACCCCGGGAATCCCCAATTTTCGGAGCCCCCCCCGTCAGGAACGCACCCGATAGCGGGTGCTAAAATAGAGCCCATTGTTTCCGCAGATTAGTTTTGAATCTAACCCCCTTCGATCGCAGGCCGTGTCCTCTGGCGACCGTTCAGTTATTAATCACTCAAGGTGTGACGGCAGTACTGAACTTACCTTTTTGCCAGTTTGTACCAATGTCCCTCTGTCCTGCGGACAGTGCCCAATATATATATTTTTTAAATAGATTCTTTTCAATATGTCTCGTGAAGCACATCGAAAAAAAATTGAACAATAATAAATTCAAAAGCACAATTCACTTGTAGGCGGCAGGCCGGGAAGCATTTATGGACGTTTCATGAACCTACCGCAGCAGCCCGCCATGCTGTGAAGAAAAGGAACTGAATTAACAAAAGGTCACACAGGAAAAGAGGCATCTCCGTTTAATGATTATTTTTCGGTTTTCTTATTTCCGTTGAGGTGAATATCAATGAAAATTTTATTCTCTCATTTGAGCATCAAAGATGCAGGAGGTTTTTTTTCAGTAGTTGTACTACCGCAGGGCTAAGGTTGCCAACCCATCCAAGATTGTCCTGGAGTCTCCTGGATTAAAGATTAAACTCCTGGACACTGCTGCGAGCAAACCTTGGGAGAAAAATCATAGCTGACATTTTTGTTGATTAGTTATTAAAATATTGGAGATAGGAACATAGGAACAGGAGGAGGCCATTCAGCCCCTCGAGCCTGTTCCGCCATTCAATGAGATCATGGCTGTATCCCAACTCCATTTACTCCATGCCTTTGTTACCTCCAGACTGGACTATTCCAATGCTGTCCTGACAGGCCTCCTACCTTGCACCATCCGTAAACTTGAGCTCATCCAAAGCTCTGCTGCCCGTATCCTAACTCGCACCAAGTCCCGCTCACCCATCACCCCTGTGCTCACTGACCTACATTGGCTCCCGGTCCGGCAATGCCTTGATTTTAAAATTCTCATCCTTGTGTTCAAATTCCTCCATGGCCTTGCCCCTCCCTATCTCTGTAACCTCCTCCAGCCCTAAAACCCTCTGAGATCTTTGCACTCCTCCAATTCTGGCCTCTTGCGCATCCCCAATTTTAATCGCTCCACCATTGGCGGCCGTGACTTCATCTGGCTTGGCCCTAAGCTCTGGAATTCCTTCCCTAAACCTCTCTGTCTCTCCCTCCTCCTTTAAGATGCTCCTTAAAACCTTTTTGACCAAGCTTTTGGTCACCTGTCCTAATATCGCCTTACGTGGCTCGGTCACTAATTTTTTTTGATAATCACTCCTGTGAAGTGCCTTGGGACGTTTTACTACGTTAAAGATGCTATATAAATGCAAATTGTTGTTGTTGTGGATTATTAATCCAGTAACATAATCACTACACCACCATACCCCATGTCGACTACAAAATGTAATGATCCAGGGAAATTCTAAATCAGGCACTGGTGTTCATTTCCAGAAGGATAGATTTGAAAAACAAAGAAGTTATGCTAAACTTGTATAGAACCTTGATTAGACCACACTTGGAGTACTGAGCACAGTACTGGTCTCCTTATCACAGAAAGGATATAGAGGCTTTGGAGAGGCTGCAAAATAGATTCACAAGAATGATACCAGAACTGAGAGGATATCCTTATTAGGAAAGGCTGAACAGGCTGAGGCTCTTTTCTCTAGAAAAGAGAAGGCTGAGGGGTGACCTGATAGAGATCTTTAAGGTTACATAGGGTTTGATGGGGTAGACATAGAGAAAATATTTCCACTTGTGGAGCAGGGCATTTGGTAGAGCAACGTCTGGATTTCCCCATTTAACCAGGCATGTTCAATATATTCAAGGCTGAGATCGATAGATTTTTGGACTCTAGGGGAATCAAGGGATCTGGGGATCGGGCAGGAAAGTGGAGTTGAGGTTGAAAATCAGCCATGATCTTATTGAATGGTGGAGCAGGCTGTGGTGGAGGAATTTATTTAATGTCTTATTAATAACAAAAAATAAATTCCAAAAGTAACAGCTGATATCTGAATAGGAATGAGATTGAAAGTTATCAGGGTGAAGTGGTCTCATCTTATATAGGACCCAGGGATGAGGGATAGGACCTGGGAATGAGGGATAGGATCTGAGGATCAGGGATAAGACCCAAGGATGAGTAATAGGATCTGAGGGTCAGGGATAGGATCAAGGGATGAGGGATAGGATCCAGGGATGAGGGATAGGATCCAGGGATGAGGGATTATCAACTGCAAATCCCAAGGCAAATCAATAGAGTCCACTGGTAAATCAAATGCTAAAACAGATGCTAATTGAGTTGCAATAGGACAATTAGTGGCCATTGTAAGCAGTTCATTTTTCATTGATTTTCGTTGGCTTTGGTTTGAGATCCACAATGTTACTTAGAGGTCCAAGTTTATTCAACCTGACCTCATAATTTAACACTCTAAGTCCTGGTATCATTCTGGTGAATCTGCACCGTACCCCCTCCAATGCCAAAATATACTTTCTTTGTAGATTTAAATACCCACAGCCCCATAAATACCAGTTTAGATAACTGGCAGCTCCACTTAAGCCATCAAAGGGACGAGCGGTTTTAACAGACAAATTACCAAACAACAAACAAATCCGCTGTGAGCAGCTCGCACTGTTGATGAATATTCTGGCAATTTGCTTGATGACCTTTGGAGATCAGGGGGCATTGATGTAGAACTTTCCTTCCAGGGTTTTATTCAGTGCAGCAATGATTGATAGAGTGGATTGTACACAGTCGGTGGAAGGAACAACCTTGGCAGGCCATATGTGAGTCATAGCACTACGTTTCACTCAGCACTACGTTTCACTCAGCACCACATTTCACTCAGCACCGCCTGTCAGTGGAAGGAACAACCTTGGCAGACCAGGCATGAGTCACAGCACCATATTTCACTTAGCACTATGTTACACTTGGCACTCCCTGCGATGGGGCTCAGACAGCACTGTCCCAGGAAAATGAAGACATTGTTGCTTTCGTATCTTCGCGCTCTTCCCTTGGAGAGAACAGTGTGAAGTAGCAGATGGATTCACAGGCTGATTGACAGTCTGACAGGCTGTGACGTGAACACTCCTTCCATGGCTGAAACCATCTTTATAGCAGTATGTAGGGTGGTTAGTCCTATACGACGGGAGGGTTTTATGGGCTTACGATAAGGGGGGATGGGTTAGCCACCGGACACAAGTATCCAGTTGGATATCAACCCAGAATTAAGAGCCTGAGCTCCAGTTTTTCTTGCCGAGACTGTCTGGAGCAGAGGTTCGAAGCAGGAACCTCCTGACTCAGAGGCGAGAATACGAACCGCTAAGCCAAAGGCTCGTCCCCAGGAAAATGAACCGGAAGGCCAGGAACATCACTTTCCGCCTCACGTGCATCAAAGTGAAGGGCCTGAGACTACCGCAAGCGTAAGTTCGGGCTCCCCCCCTAACCCCCCCACCACCTCCTCCTTGGGAAGCCCCAGAAACCGCCCAGAATGGGGCCAATGGGGCAGTGACTTGGCAAAATGGGTCTCTACCCCCTTTTCCTGATTTGCTTGCAGGGATATGGCATTGCTGGGGAGCAAATTGGAAGGTAGCAAATGTAACCCCACTATCCAAGAAAGGAGGGAGAGAGAAAACAGGGAACTACAGGCCAGTTAGCCTGACATCAGTCATCAGGAAAATGCTAGAATATATTATTAAGGGTGCAGTAACAGGGCACTTAGAAAATCAAAATATGATTAGGCGAGTCAACACGGTTTTATGAAAGGGAAATCATGTTTGACAAATCTATTAGAATTTTTTGAAGGTCTAACTAGCAGGGTAGATAAAGGGGAACCAGTGGATGTAGTATATTTGGAATTTCAAAAGGCATTCGATAAGGTGCCATACAAGAGATTGTTACGCAAGATTAGGGTTCATCGGGTTGCGGGTAATATATTAGCATGGATTGAGGATTGGTTAACGGACAGAAAACAGAGAGTAGGAACAAACGGATAATTTTCGGACTGGCAGATTGTAACTTGTGGGGTGCCGCAAGGATCAGTGCTTGGGCCTCAGCTGTTTACAATCTATGTTAATGACTTAGACGAGGGACCGAGTGTAATGTATCCAAGTTTGCTGATGATACAAAGCTCGGTGGGAAAGTAAGCTGTGAGGAGGACGCAAATAGTCTGCAAAAGGATATAGACAGATTAAGTGAGTGGGCAAGAAGGTGGCAGATGGAGTATAATATGGGGAAATGTGAAATTTGCCTTCCTAATTCTATGATTCGTATACAAGGACACCCAAATCCCTTTGAATACCAACATTTCTTAGTCTCACTTCTTTTAAAAAATATTCTGCTTTTCTATTCTTCCAACCCCAAAGTTGGAAGAATAGAAAAGCAGAATATTTTTTAAAAGAAGTGAGACTAAGAGATATTGGTATTCAGAGGGATTTGGGTGTCCTTGTATATGAATCATAGAATTAGGAAGGCAAATGGCATGATGGCCTTCATTGCAAGGGGGTTAGAGTACGAGAGTAAGGAAGTCCTGCTACAGTTGTACAGGGCTTTAGTGAGACCTATAGGGCCTGATTTTAGCAGGCCTGCGGGTTTCCGGCGGGTTGGGTTTCGGGTGCGTGGCCTCCGCGCCCGGTGAAATTAGTGGGTTGCCCGCGCGATCGTAGCAGGCAATCCACTAATTGGAGCCACTTACCTGCTCCTCCGGGGTCCGCGCTGCTGGTCTGCGCGTCGGGCGGGCTGCGCATGCGCAGTACGATCTGTCAGCTGGAGGCTCTCTAGTTAAAGGGGCAGTCCTCCACTGACAGATGCTGCAACCAATGGAACAAATTACAGCATGGAGCAGCCCAGGGGGAAGGCTGCTCCCAGTTTAATGATGCCTCACCCCAGGTATCATCAGATGGGGTGAGGAGGAGGGGGAGGACAGAGATCTTCCACCCGGCGGGCGGGAGGAAGCGGCCTGCCTCTGCCACCAAGAAGGCCTGGCTCGAGGTGGCAGAGGGGGTCACCTGCACCACCAACATATCGCCCACCTGCATACAGTGCAGGAGGCGCTCCAATGACCTCAGTAGGTCAGCCACAGTGAGAACACGTAGTCTTTCCCCTACACTCCATCTGCCACAACACTGCCCCCACCCCACATCTCCTTCGGCAGCGCCAACACTACTCTGTCACATCACCCCTCATACCCACTCAAACCCCATCCTCATCTTACCTGCACCTACTCACCTCGCCAGTACTCACCCCGCCACTAACACGCAACCCAATCCTCATACAATCTCATGGCTCTATCCCATACTCACCCTCTCGTGCATCTCCCTCACGGCCAGCCTCACTCAACCTGCCACCACCTGTGCTGCAGCCACAGGGCATGCATCGCATATGTGCAGTAGGCAGCGTAAGGCAAACGTGTCGTGAGCATGAAGGGGATGCACAAGGGTGTTTGAGGGTTTGCCATGGGTGTGACCTATATTGAATTTCAGAGCAACAAACATCACACATTATATTGGCACCACCACTGCCATGTCTCCGCGAATCCTGTCTGTTGTGTCCAATAATGCCCGCTCCTGGGTATCAGTATGAGGACCCACCACTGATGTCACCCATTGTGTTACTGCAGAGTAGGTGCAGATGTATTTGCAGGGCTCTTCCGCGCAGACGACTGAGAGACATCGGCGGTGTACCCGGCTGCACCCTGGAAGGATGCGGAGGAGAAGTTGTGGAGGGCAGTGGTGACTTTGGTAGCGACAGGTAAGCAGATGATGCTGGGGCCAGCCAGGAGCAGCTCGGCATGAAAGAGCCTGCAGATCTCCACGACTACATGTCGAGCGAATCTGCGCCTCCGTGTGCACTGCTGCTCGGAGAGGTCCGGGGAGCTGAGTCTCGGTCTGTGGACCCTGTGGCGAGGGTAGTGCCCCCTGCGACGCGTCTCTCTCTGCGGTAGCCCTCCCTCCTGCTGTACAGGTGGATGTGTCACAGCACTCTGTTGTGGAGCTCCACGTGTCAGAGGTGGACGGCGTGGATGGCGAGGCTGGTGATGCTGTTCGCCCTCCGAGGGGGTCATGACTGCAGCTACGACGGCCCCCATCCGCAATATGTACATCTGAGGGGGTCCACAAGGTAGGTACATGTCTCCGGACCCCGGGGTAAGTGTGCAGGTTGGTGACTTTGACCGTCCGGAGGGGGGTGGTGGAGGCCACACTTTGTCCCAAGTGACAGAGCGGCCTCCTGCAATGGGTGAGGGTCTCCCCCCCCACCTGTCAATTGGACCTTTGCAGCTGCCACAGGCTGACGGCTGCAACACGTCCAGTTCAACTAGGACTGTTTCCCCCAGTGTGTGAAACAGTCCCATGTTTCCCCAAAATCACACACAGTCCCTTAATCAGGTCAGTTAATGACCTGAACAAGCGAAATAAATAACCTCAAGTGGCATCCCGCTGGCTTTAATTGCCTGCGGGATTCCCACCAGCGGGGGCCACGCACGCACCCCCGCACGTCATCGGGGAACCCGGAAGTGGGCGGGATCGTGGCGGGTTCCCGTCACGTGACTGGATATCGGGATTTTCGGGCCCCCCCCGCTGGAAACCCACAGGAAACCCGACGGTAAAATCGAGCCCATACTCTCTGGAGTTTAGAAGAATGAGAGGTGATCTCATTGAAACGTATAAAATTCTTAGAGGGCTTGACAGGGCAGATGCTGTGAGGCTGTTTCCCCTGGCTAGAGAGTCTAGAACTAGGGGACATAGTCACAGGATAAGGGGCCGGCCATTTCGGACTGAGATGAGGAAAAATTTCTTCCCTCAGAGGGTTGTGAATCTTTGGAATTTTCTACCCCGGTGGGCTATGGACGCTCAGTCCTTGACCATATTCAAGACTGAGAGTGATAGATTTTTGGACACTAAGGGAATCAAGGGATATGGGGATAGGGTGGGAAAGTGGAGTTGAGGTCGAAGATCAGCCACGATCTTAATGAATGGTGGAGCAGGCTCGAGGGGCCGTACGGCCTACTCCCGCTCCTATTTCTTACGTTCTTAAAAGTCAGGAAAATTGGCCCTATAAAGTTCTGAGCAAAATGAAGACAAATTATAATACATTTTAGAGAGCGAATGATTAAACATGTGCCTTATTTAAATCACCTAATCGAGGTCTTCAATATTATGAAAGGGTTTGATAGACGTAGAGAAGATGTTTCCATTTGTGAGGGAATCCAAAACTAGGGGCAATAAATATTCGACTGTCACTAATAAATCCAATAGGGAATTCGGGAAAAAATCTTCTTTACCCAGAGAGTGGATAGAATGTGGAACTCGCTACCACAGGGAGTAGTTGAGGCGAATGGCATAGGTGCATTTAAGGGGAAGCTAGATAAACACATGAGGGGAAAAGGAATAGAAGGATATATTGATGGGGTTAGATGAAGTGGGGTGGGAGGAGGCTCGTGTGGAGCGTAAACACCAGCATAGACCAGTCGGGCCGAATGGCCTGTTTCTGTGCTGTACATTCTATGTAATTTTATGTACTCCAAAGAAAACATCAAGCAAACAGATGGAACCATAAGGCTAAAGGGTAGGTTTTTATTCTGAAAATCAAAAATACAGTCCTCCAGAAAATATTAAACTAACTGACAGCTTTATTCCTTCAACATTTCTGCAACAGGATTTATTGGTATTAGGAGCTCTTGTTAAGTACCATGTCCAAATTCAGGACTTTTTATATGGAACTTCCCTCTTTACTTGAATGATGATACAATCCATCCAAGATTTCCCCCCTTTAATTTAACCCTGTGCTGAATTGTTAATGGGAAACGACAAACAGTGAGAGGTATTCAAAGAAATATTTGGCACAATACAAGTCCAGTAGACACCCCTAGAAGGCAAAAGCTCCACTTGTGCAGTTAATCAACCGTGGTCAACAAACGAGGTAAGAGACAGTATCGGGCTAAAAGAAAAGGCTTACCTAAATACAAGGAAAAGTGGAAATCCAGCGGACTGGGAGAGCTATAAAAAGCAACATAGGGATGCAAAGAAAGTATTAAGGTGTGCAAAAAGGGAATATGAAAAAAAAAACATAAGGAATATCGAAGCTAACAGTAAAAGTTTTTTTATCAATATATTAAGAGGAAGAGAGTGGTTAGGAGAATGTGGCTCTATTAAAGGCAGATGATTCTGTAATCGATATTAAGGAAATGGCAGACTTGTTAAATGAGTATCCATCTTCACAGTAGAGGAAGGGGATAAAATACCAGCGGTATAAGAGGTGTTCAAAATTATGAGAGGTTTTAATAAGGTAAATCGGGGAAAACTCTTTCTATTGGTTGCTGAAACCTACAGACAAAACAGTAGGATTATTCAAAGAGGTATTTGGTACGATGCGAGACCACTGGTACGATGCAAGATCACTGGTACGATGCAAGACCACTGGTACGATGCAAGATCACTGGTACGATGCAAGACCACTGGTACGATGCGAGACCACTGGTACGATGCAAGACCACTGGTACGATGCGAGACCACTGGTACGATGCAAGACCACTGGTACGATGCAAGATCATTGGTACGATGCGAGACCACTGGTACGATGCGAGATCATTGGTACGATGCAAGACCACTGGTACGATGCGAGACCACTGGTACGATGCGAGACCACTGGTACGATGCGAGACCACTGGTACGATGCGAGACCAATGGTACGATGCGAGACCACTGGTACGATGCGAGACCACTGGTACGATGCGAGATCATTGGTACGATGCGAGACCACTGGTACGATGCGAGACCACTGGTACGATGCGAGACCACTGGTACAATACAAGTCCATTGGTATGATGCAAGACCATTGGTACAATACAAGACCACAGGTACGATGCAAGACCACTGGTACGATGCAAGACCACTGGTACGATGCAAGACCACTGGTACGATGCAAGACCATTGGTATGTTGCAAGACCATTGGTACAATACAAGACCACTGGTACGATGCAAGACCACTGGTACAATACAAGACCACTGGTACGATGCAAGACCACTGGTACGATGCAAGACCATTGGTATGATGCAAGACCACAGGTATGATACAAGACTATTGGTATGATACAAGACCATTGGTATGATGCAAGACTATAGGACATCAATATAAGATCATCAACAAAAGCATGAAGGGAACGGTTGGGAGACACTGTTAATATGGAGGGTTGTTAAAGCATGGAATGTCCAACCAGAAACACTGCTGGAATCAGAATCCATCATAGCTTTTAAAAGGGAAGTAGATAAATGTTTGAAAAAGATAAACTTAAGAGAGTACAGGGTAAGAGCAGGGAGAATGGGGCTAAACAGATAGCTCTTTCAAAGAGCCGGCAGAGGTGCGAAGGGCCGAATGGCCTCCCTCTGATGCTGTAAGATTCTACGATTCTAGGTTAAAGAATGCTTTAAGATAGAGCATTTCATACAAATGTGCAAAAGCGTATACATTACAAATATCCCTAAGAGCAGCAGTAGTCTCCGAATGACTTTTCTTTGGATAACGTTTTCTGCACAATACCAAAAGAAAAAGATATAGACAGCATCTTATCACATCTCTCCAAAACATCCCAAAGGGCTTCACGTGCAATGAATTATCCTTCAGCGCAGCCATCATTGTTGTGTAGGCAAGTGCTGCGGTCTAACTTCTCAGATCAATGTTATTAGCTGGAAACCTTCTTGAGCTTGTTGCTGTAGCTCGTGTGCAACTGTTGAAATGCTCGTACAACGGGGTCACCTTTATTACCACACAGGTTTGACAGGGAAGTGCTGCAAAAAAAAAACAGAGCGGAACGGCCTGTGAGTATTAGACATTAACGACCAAATCAGGTGGCGTTAAGTACTGGAGATCCAACGGAGGGTTTCAGAGTCAGGTTGGGCCTTAGCGCCTCTAAGTTGCGCTGCGCTGTTTGAGTTTAGCGTCAGCGCGAAGCCAAAACCCTCTGTGCATCAAAACTGAGGGTTAAAGTTCCGCAGGGGGTTCTCCCGGCTGCTTGCCGTAGCTTTGGTGGAAACCCTTGAGAGAGGTCGTGTTTCTCCAGGGTCCCTGCCGAACTTCCCCTGAAGTTGCATCGAACAATCGGGAGAACCCCCTGTGGACATTCTACCTGTAGTGTGAATGCATCCAATGTTACTCTTTCCTGGGACTCTGCCTGGGACCCCGGTCTCGGACTCTGCCCCCTTCCTGGGGCCCTGCCTCGGGCTCTGTCTCAGCCTTGGCCTCTACTTCTGCCTGGGGGCTCTGCCTTGACTCTCATGTCTTGTGTTGTGCAATTAGCTTCATTCTAATTAGAGAAGGTGGTGGTCGGCCTTCTTCTTGAACAACTGCAGCCATTGACTGAAACAACTGAGCGGCTCATTAGGGCACTTCAGAGGGCAGTTGGGCATCAACTAGATTCAATTATTTTAGGCAGAAGGTGGAGCTTGTGTGAAATGAAATGGCTGTGGTGGAGATGCAGGGAAATTTAGGGGACAATTGGATAGATATTTAAGGGAGTGGGCGATTGAAAGGTGTTAGTTTTCTGGGAAACTTTCCAAGGGACTGCAAAAGTGTTTAAGATGATTAAAGGATTTTATAGGGTAGATGGAGAGAAACTATTTCCTCTGAGGGAGGGAAGTCCATAACCATAAAATTAGAGCTAGGCCGTTCAGGGGTGATGTCAGGAAGCACTTCTTCACACAAAGGGCAGTGGAAATCTGGAACTCTCTCCCCCAAAAAGCTGTTGAGGCTGGGGGTCAATTGAAAATTTCAAAACTGAGATCAATAGATTTTTGTTAGGGAAGGGTATTATGGGTTACGGAACCAAGGCAGATAAATGGAGTTAAGATAGAGATCAGCCATGATCTAAATGAATGGCGGAACAGGCTGGAGGGGCTGAATGGCCTGCTCCTGTACCTATGTTTCATAATCCTGTACCTTCCTCACTTTCTATTTAAGGTTCTGCACATCAGCAATTAAATAAAATTAATAAAAATAGGGTCAGCGTTAACTGAAAAACAAACGCTGCTTTACCTGATTGCACCAATAATCTGCAAAAAATCTCTGACCAGATTGAAGGCCTCTCCTCTATTTAACCTAATGGATCAAAGAGGGAATAAGGTATAAATTTGCTGTTTACAACAACAACAACAACAACAACAACAACAACTCACAGTTATATCAAGGTATCATAGTAGGTACAGCACAAATTCGACCCATCGTGCCTGTGCCGGCTCTTTGAAAGAACTATCCAATTAGTCCCATTCCCCTGCTTTTCCCCCATAGCCCTGCAAATCTTTTCCCTTCAAGTATTAAATCTCACGGGATCCAAGGTGAGGTAGCCAATTGGATACAAAATTGGATTGACGACAGAAGACAGAGGGTGGTTGTAGAGGGTTGTTTTTCAAACTGGAGGCCTGTGACCAGCGGTGTGCCTCAGGGATCGGTGCTGGGTCCGCTGTTATTTGTTATTTATATTAATGATTTGGATGAGAATTTAGGAGGCATGGTTAGTAAGTTTGCAGATGACACCAAGATTGGTGGCATTGTGGACAGTGAAGAAGGTTATCTAGGATTGCAACGGGATCTTGATAAATTGGGCCAGTGGGCCGATGAATGGCAGATGGAGTTTAATTTAGATAAATGTGAGGTGATGCATTTTGGTAGATCGAATCGGGCCAGGACCTACTCCGTTAATGGTAGGGCGTTGGGGAGAGTTATAGAACAAAGAGATCTGGGAGTACAGGTTCATAGCTCCTTGAAAGTGGAGTCACAGGTGGATCGGGTGGTGAAGAAGGCATTCGGCATGCTTGGTTTCATTGCTCAGAACATTGAATACAGGAGTTGGGATGTCTTGTTGAAGTTGTACAAGACATTAGTAAGGCCACACTTGGAATACTGTGTACAGTTCTGGTCACCCTATTATAGAAAGGATATTATTAAACTAGAAAGAGTGCAGAAAAGATTTACTAGGATGCTACCGGGACTTGATGGTTTGACTTATAGGGAGAGGTTGGATAGTCTGAGACCTTTTTCCCTGGAGAGTAGGAGGTTTAGGGGTGATCTTATAGAAGTCTATAAAATAATGAGGGGCATAGATAAGGTAGTCAAAATCTTTTCCCAAAGGTAGGGGAGTCTATAACGAGGGGGCATAGATTTAAGGTGAGAGGGGAGAGATACAAAAGGGTCCAGAGGGGCAATTTTTTCACTCAAAGGGTGGTGAGTGTCTGGAACGAGCTGCCAGAGGCAGTAGTAGAGGCGGGTACAATTTTGTCTTTTAAAAAGCATTTGGACAGTTACATGGGTAAGATGGGTATAGAGGGATATGGGCCAAGTGCAGGCAATTGGGACTAGCTTAGTGGTATAAACTGGGCGACATGGACATGTTGGGCCGAAGGGCCTGTTTCCATGTTGTAAACTTCTATGATTCTATGATTCTATTTGTCCAATTCCATTTTGAAAGTTACCATTGAATCTGCTCCCACCGCCCTTTTCAGGCAGCGCGTTCCAGATCAGAACAACTCGCTGCGTGAAGGAATGTTTCCTCATCTCCCTCTTGGTGTTTTGCCGATCACCTTAAATCTGTGTCCTCTGGTTACCGACCCTTCTGCCACTGGAAACAGTTTCTCCTTATTTACTCTATCAAAACCTCTCATGATCTTGAACACCTCTATCAAATCTTCCCTTAACCTTCTCTGTTCTAAAGAGAACAATCCCAGCTTCTGCAGTCTAACCACATAACTGAAGTCCCTCATCCCTGGTACCATTCTAGTAAGGCCTTGACATCCTTCCTAAAGTGTGGTGCCCAGAATTGAACATAATGCTCCAGCTGAGGCCAAACCAGTGTTTTATAAAAGTTTAGCATAACTTCCTTGCTTTTGTACTCTATGCCTCTATTATTAAAGTCCAGGATCACATATGCTTTATTAACAGCTTTCTCAACTTGTCCTGCCACCTTCAAAGATTTGTGTATGTGCACCCCCCAGGTCTCTCTGTTCCTGCACCCCCTTTAAAATTGTACCATTTAGTTTATATTGCCTCTCCTCATTCTTCCTACCAAAATGCATCACTTCACACTTCTCTGCGTTAAATTTCATGTTATGCCATGTATCTGCCTATCACCAGTCTGTCTATGTCCTCCTGAACTCTGTTACTATCCTCCACATTGTTTACTACATTTCTGAGTTTCGTATCATCTGCAAACTTTGAAATTATACCCTCTATACCCAAGTGCAGGTCATTAATATATATCAAAAAGAGCAGTGGTCATAACACTGACCCCTGGGGAACACCCCTGTATACTTCCCTCCAGTCTGATAAACAACCGTTCACCGCTACTCTCTGCTTTCTGGCCCCTAGATAATTTTGTATCCACACTGCCACTGTCCTTTTAATCCCATGGGCTTTAATTTTGCTAACAAGTCTATTATGTGGTACTTTATCAAATGCCTTTTGAAAGTCCATATACACAACATCAACCACACTACCCTCATCAGCCCTCTCCGTTACTTCATCAAAGAACTCAATCAAGTTAGTCAAAACCGATTGTCCTTTAACAAATCCGTGCTGACTTTCATTTATTAGCCCATACTTTTCCAAGTGCCAATTAATTTTGTCCTGGATTACTGGGAGTTAAATTGAATAACCCCCGAAAATGAGAGCGGGTCTCACAGTGCGCGATTAACCCGCCCCCAGCCTTTGAGATGCAGGCAGCGTACGGTAGCGTAGTGGTTATGTTACTGGGCTAGTAATCCAGAGGCCTGGACTAAAATCCAGAGTCACGAGTTCAAGTCCCGCCACAGCGGCTGGCGAATTTAAATTCAATTAATTAAATAAAAATCTGGAATTAAAATACTAGTATCAGTAATGATAGCCATGAAACTACCGGATTGTCGTAAAAACCCATCTGGTTCACTAATGTCCTTTAGGTGAAGGAAACCTGCTGTCCTTACCCGGTCTGGCCTATATGTGACTCCAGACCCACAGCAATGTGGTTGATTCTTAATTGCCCTCTGAAATGGCCTAGCAAGCCACTCAGTTGTAAAAATCTCGCTAGGGATGGGCAATAAATGCCGGCCTTGCCAGCGACGCCCACATCCCGTGAACGAATAAAAAAAAACATAACATTTGTGCTGCCTGCTAATCTACATGATTTCTGCATGCAGCCAGTCCTACCTGCACTGTGGGTGGCTGCACACACCAGCAGGGGGGCCCGATATCGGGAGTGGCTGGCATCACTTAAAGGCAGCCTGCACCTCTTAAAGGGGAGGTGCTCTATGGCTGCAATAGGTGGTGTAAAGTGATTCCTGGGCTGGAAGATATTGAGGAATGGCTGTGCCTGCGAGAGACCGTGCACAGAACGGTTCACTAGAGGCCTTGGTGGAAGAGGTGGACATACAGAGGGGCATCCTATATCCTATATTGAACAGGGGTGTAACATTTGCAAACCTCCAGCACCATCCCCATTTCTAAGGAGGATAGGAAAATTGTGACCAGAGCCTCTCCAATTTCCACCCTTACTTCCCTCAGTAACCTGGGATGCATCCCATCTGGACAGGGTGACTTTTCTACTGTAAGCACTGCCAATCTTTTAAAGTACCTCCTCTTTATCTATTTTTATCCTATCCAATATTGCTATTTCCTCCTCCTTTAGTGCTAAAATGGCAGCATCCTCTTCTCTAGTGAAGACGGATGTGAAGTATTCATTTAGTATCTCAGTCATGCCCTCTGCCTCCACAAGAAGATCTTTTTTGTCCCGAATCGATCGCACCCTTCCTTTGACTACCTTTTTTACTATTTACATGTTTATAAAAGACTTTTGGGTTCCTATTTATGGTAGCCGCTAATCTATTCTCTATCATCTTTCGTTGCCCCTCTTATTCCCTTTATTAGATCTCCTCCGTACTTTCTGTATTCAGCCTGGTTCCCCACTGTATTATGAATCTTACATTTGTCATAAACCTCCTTTTTCAGTTTAATTTTAATCTCTGTATCTTTAGTCACCAGGGAGCTCTAGCTTTGGATGCCCTTCCTTTCACTCTCGTAGGGATGTGTCCACACTGTATCCGAACCATAGTAAAATGTCTTTGTCACTAAGATTACATCTATCTGTTCAGCTGCTATTATTGTATTCCCCCCTTTCCTTGTGCCCACCAAGCCAAACCTGCCCCAGACACCCCCCTGCACTAACCCGCATCTTTCTTTGGTTTCTCTTTTATCTCCCCTAATGCCCTCTCTGAATTAATTTTGTCTACGAGATCCACCTCTTTCTCACTTGACCCCAATCCCACCAAACTGCTGACCACCCAACATCCCTTCCTGCCCCCCCCCCCATGCTGGCAGATGTTGTAAACAGTTCCCACTCCTCAGGTACTGTTCTCTTCCCTTTGAAAAATGCTCTCATCACCCCTCCTAAAAAATAAACCCAACCTTAACCCCTCTGTCCTTGCAAACTACAGCCCCACCTCCAAACTCCCTTTCCTTTCTAAAGTTCTTGAACATGTCCCTTCCCAAATCCATCTTTCCCGCAGCTCCATGTTTACATCACTCCAATCAACAGCAACAATAAAAACAACCTGCATTTCTATAGCGTCTTTAACATAGTAAGACTTTTAACGTAGTAAAATGTTCCAAAGCGCTTCACAGGAGTGACTGTCAAACAAATTTTGACACCGAGACACCTAAGGAGTTATTAGGACAGGTAACCAAAAGCTTGGTCAAAGAGGTAGGTTTTAAGGAGGAGAGGTGGAGAGGTGGAGAAGTTTTGGGAAGGAATTCCAGAACTTAGGGCCTAGGCAGCTGAAGGCAGGACCGCCAATGGTGGAGCGATTAAAATCGAGGATGCGCAAGAGGCCAGAATTGGAGGAGCGCAGAGATCTCGGAGGGTGGTAAGACTGGAGGAGGTTACAGTGATAGGGAGGGGTGAGGCCATGGAGGGATTTGAAAACAAGGGTGAGAATTTTAAAATCGAGACATTCCCGGACCAGGAGCCAATGTAGGTCAGCGAGCACAGGGGTGATGGGAGAATAGGACTTTGTGCGAGTTAGGATACGGGCAGCAAAGTTTTCGATAAGCTCAAGTTTACAGAGTGTGGAAGATGGGAGGCCAGTTAGGAGAGCATTGGAATAGTCAAGTCTGGAGGTAACAAAAGCAGAGATGAGGGTTTCAGCAGCAGATGAGATGAGGCAGGGGCGGGGAGGGAAATCGGCAGCTTGCTTTAATTGAGCTGTTAAACTGCACGATAAATATATAGTTAGATGTCAAATGTTTGGATTTTCAAAAAGCCTTCGATAAGGTACTGCATTGTAGACTCATGACTGAAGGTCAGAACATGTGGAGTCAGGGGACCTGTAGCAGAATGGAAAGCAAGCTGGCTACAAAACAGAAAGTAGGGGGTAGGGGTTAAGGGTAGCTACTCAGACTGGCAAAAGGTGGGAAGTGGTGTTCCACAAGGATCGGTGCTGGGACCACTGTTGTTCACCATTTATATAAACGATTTGGATTCGGGAATAGGAAGTACAATTTCAAAATTTGCGGACGACACCAAATTGCGGGGTGTAGTTAATACAAACGAAGAATGTGACAAAATGCAAGAAGACATTAATAAAATTGCAGAATGGGCCTGTAATTGGCAAATGAATTTCAATATAGGTAAGAGTGAGGCGGTGCATTTTGGTAGGAAGAATAAGGAGGCCACATACTCCTTAGAAAAGAAGAGTCTAAACAGGATAGAGGAGCAAAGGGACGTTGGGGTACAGATACACAAATCACTAAAAGTAGCGACACGGGTTACTAAGACTATAAAAAAGGCAAATCAAGCACTGAGTTCATTTCTAGAGGGATAGAATTGAAAAGCAGGGAAGTTATGTTAAACTTGTATAGAACCTTGGTTAGATCATTGAAGTATTGTGCACAGTTCTGATCTCTATATTGTAAAAAGGATTTAGAAGCACTGAGAAGGTGCAAAAAAAATTCACAAGGATGATACCAGAACTGAAAGGACATAGTTCTCAGGAAAGGCTGAACAGGCTGGGGGTCTTTTTTCTAGAAAAGAGAAGGCTGAGGGGTGACCTGATAGAGGTTTTTAAGATTATGAAAGGGTTTGATAGGGTAGATGTAGAGAAAATGTTTCCATTGGTGCGGGAGTCCAAAACTAGAGGTCATAAATATAAAACAGTCGCTAATAAATCCAATAGGGAACTCAGGAGAAACTTCTTTACCCAAAGAGTGGTAAGAATGTGGAACGGGCTACCAAATGGAGTAGTTGAGGCAAATAGAATAGATGCATTTAGGGGAAGCTAGATAAACACATGAGGGAGAAAGTATTAGAAGGGTATGCTGATTGAGTTAGATGAAATAGGGAGGGAGGAGGCTCGTGTGGAGCATAAATGCCAGCATAGACCAGCTGGGCCGAATGGCCTGTTTCTGCCCTGTAGTTTCGATGTAACTCGATGCAGGCGCGAGGAGGGAAATGGGCAGTTTGCTTTAATTGAGCTATTAAACTGCACAATAAACATACAGTTAGATGATTGCTGCTCACCCATTGTCGCGTCTCAAAGCGTCTAAGTTTCCGTGTTTGTAGAAGTCGAGCGCGTAGGCATTAAGGGGCATATGTCTGCCTTGCCCATCGTAATGCTTCAAGCACAGAACTGGGATGTTGTTCATATGAATTCCAAGTGTGCGGAAAATTACCTGAAAGTGCCAAAAGTATATCCGTGTTGTAATTGTGTGATTACACGATCGGGTACGTTCACCACTGCTAAGTAAGAAAGAAAGAACTTGCATTTATATAGCGCCTTTCACAACCTCAGGACGTCCCAAAGCGTTTCACAGCCATTTAAATCCTTTTGAAGTGTAGTCACTGTTGTAATGTAGGAAACACAGGAGCCAATTTGCACACAGCAAGATCCCACAAACAGCAATGTGATAATGACCAGATAATGCCGGGTTTCGGCAAATTTAGTACTTGAAGAGGACTAATTTGCAGGGTTATGGGGAAAAAGCTGGGATGTGAGACTAAATTGGACAGCTCTTTCAAAGAGTCAGCACAAGCACGACGGGCCACTGTAAGATTCTATGGTTCTATAATTTGTTTTTTTGTTGATTGAGGGATAAACCTTCACCACTCCCTTCTCTTCGGATAGTGGCTGTGGAATCTTTTACGTCCACCTAAGATGGGGCCTCGGTTTATAGAAACATAGAAAATAGGAGCAGGAGTAGGCCATTCGGCCCTTTGAGCCTGCTCCGTCATTCAATATGATCATGGCTGATCCTCTATCAGTTTAATGTCTCACCCGTCAGTGCGGCACTCCCTCAGTGCTGCACTGGGAGTGTGAGCCTGGATTTTGTGCTCAAGCCTCTGGAATGGGACTTTAACCCACGACCTTCTGACGCAGAGGTGAGGGTGCTACCAACTGAGCGACGGCTGACGCCCGTGGTTTTGTGCGGGGGCGGAAGTGGGGGGGGGGGGGGATTTTCAATCTAAGCCTGCCCCAGTTTACGTTGGGGAAAAAAAAATCGCCCCCGCCCATCGGCCGCCTGATTCCCACTCAATGTAACATTCAGGCGGGCTTCGAGATGGGTGGCTAGCGATTGAGGATTGAGACAGGCGTCCAGCCTTATTGAAACGATTAAATCACAGATCCCAACGCCATTTTCATGTACCAATGAGCGTCGGGCACACTCTGCCTACTGGTGGCCGGATTTGATCAGCCTAACCAGAGGTCCAGTAAGCAAAAGATTTCTTACACTGATTTAAGGTTCTGCTGATGGCTGCTCAGTTCACCTTTAAGGACCACCTGTTAGGCCACATGTAGATTTGGTCATCCTGAATGTAGCTGTCCAAGAGGTTGCCGGCCATGCTACAGCGCCACAGTCACCCAAGGCAGTGATTAATCTTCCCCCTGTGTTTACATTCTATCTCTAACTCACAGTGACCAGAGGGAATCTTCCCCCTGTGTTTACATTCTATCTCTAACTCACACTGACCAGAGAGAATCTTCCCCCTGTGTTTACATTCTATCTCTAACTCACAGTGACCAGAGGGAATCTTCCCCCTGTGTTTACATTCTATCTCTAACTCACAGTGACCAGAGGGAATCTTCCCCCTGTGTTTACATTCTATCTCTGACACACAGTGACCAGAGAGAATCTTCCCCCTGTGTTTACATTCTATCTCTAACTCACAGTGACCAGAGAGAATCTTCCCCCTGTGTTTACATTCTATCTCTAACTCACAGTGACCAGAGGGAATCTTCCCCCTGTGTTTACATTCTATCTCTAACTCACAGTGACCAGAGAGAATCTTCCCCCTGTGTTTACATTCTATCTCTAACTCACAGTGACCAGAGGGAATCTTCCCCCTGTGTTTACATTCTATCTCTAACTCACAGTGACCAGAGGGAATCTTCCCCCTGTGTTTACATTCTATCTCTGACACACAGTGACCAGAGGGAATCTTCCCGCTGTGTTTACATTATCGCTAACACTCAATAACTAGAGGGTTTCTTCCCTTCTTGATGCTTCAAGCTTCCCATAAGTTGTACACAAATTATTCAGGCTTACAACCCAAAAATTCCTGATACATTTTCAATTGAATATCACCACATTCTATATATGAATGAAGAATTTTGCAACACTCAATGTACAAACCACGAAATCACTGTTGGCAACATCAGCCGACTAAACCCTAACGAGTTATGTGACATTCCTCTGTCTGCTCTTTCAACACAGGCATGAACCCCTTTTAAATGATTCCACACCGCCTGAGGAAGGGGGAAGCCCCCGAAAGCTTGTGGGATTAAAAATAAAATTGTTGGACTATAACTTGGTGTTGTAAAATTGTTTACCCTTTTAAATGGACAGAGGAATGTCACACAAACACAGTAAGGGCTTGTTCAGTAATATCGGCTATAGTTATTTTCAAATTGCAGTAACTGGAGACCTTTTGTGCTGGTTTGGTGTTTCAAACTGCCAAACCTGGTGATATTACCATCAGGTCAGTAAAAGAACTTACCGGATCAACATCGGAAAGCTTAAACAGGTCCAGGTCCGTGTGCCCAGATAAGGAGGCGAATGGTGACACAGCTGTTATCGGACTGCTTAAGGATTTGGCCAGCTCCGAGGTGAAGTCAGTGCCTTCAGGTACCTGGGGACCTATAAATGCTGAAAAAAAACATGATACTGCTGTCGTAAATTCATCGACAATTGTAGTTATAAACACACCAAGAAAGTAGGTTACTCAACTACACAGGAGCAACTGAATGTTCCTTTCTATCTACTGTGAGCTTAGAATCATCGAATCTTAGAGCACAGTAGGAGGCCATTCGGCCCACCGTGCCTGCGCCGGCTCTTTGAAAGAGCTATCCAATTAGTCCCACTCTCCCTGCTCTTTTCTCACAGCCCTCTAAATTTTTCCTTTTCAAGTATTTACCCAATTCCCTTTTGAAAGTTACTACTGAATCTGCTTCCATCACCCTTTCAAGCAGTGCATTCCAGATCAGAACAACTCACCGTGTGTAAAAAAAATTCTCTTCCTTTGCCCCCTGGATCTTTTTTGCCAGTTATCACAAAAAGGCAAACAGAGAAGCTGAGAACTTGCCCTTTATGAATTTGCAGTGGAAAAGCCAACTCGACGCTGACCAAACTGACACACGCCCAGTGCCCACCGAGCTCCCTCAATCGCCAAAGAGTGACTCCAGCCACAAAGCACCAGAGCCACGGAAGCGCCCAGGTAGTTAATGAGTTAGCTGATGTCCGCTGGCTAACAGTAGGGATGCTACAATTGTCCACTGTGCCCCAGAGTTAGGGGGGGAGGCAAAGTCAGCCAGTGTCGCCACCCCTGACCTTTACCAGACGTGCCTGAGAGTGGACACTGAGTGAGGACTGGATCGAGCTCAGCTGTGACATTCACTATGGGTGAACGGCTCGGGTCAGATTTCTGCGTTTTTCTGTATGTGCTGGTTTACTAGTACATTCGGGGTCAATTCAACCCAACCCGCTGGGCAGGAAACCCAAAGGTTCGAGTGGAACGCCAGTTTTACACCCCGTACAATATAGAGAGGAAATACACCCCGCCCAACAGAGAGAGTAAATACACCCCGCCCAATATACAGAGTAAATACACCCCGTCCAATATAGAGAGGAAATACACCCCGCCAAACAGAGAGAGTAAATACACCCCGCCAAATATACATAGTAAATACACCCCGCCCAATATAGAGTAAATATACCCTGCCCAATATACAGAGTAAATACACCCCGTCCAATATACAGAGTAAATACACCCCGTCCAATATAGAGAGGAAATACACCCCGCCAAACAGAGAGAGTAAATACACCCCGCCCAATATACAGAGTAAATACACCCCGCCCAATATACAGAGTAAATACACCCCGCCCAATATACAGAGTAAATACACCCCGCCAAATATACAGAGTAAATACACCCCGTTCAATATGGAGAGTAAATACACCCCGTCCAATATACAGAGTAAATACACCCCGTCCAATATACAGAGTAAATACACCCCGCCCAATATACAGAGTAAATACACCCCGCCCAATATACAGAGTAAATACACCCCGCCAAATATACAGAGTAAATACACCCCGTCCAATATGGAGAGTAAATGCACCCCGCCCAATATATAGAGTAAATACACCCCGCCCAATATACAGAGTAAATACACCCCGTCCAATATGGAGAGTAAATACACCCCGTCCAATATAGAGAGTAAATACACCCCACCCAATATATAGAGTAAATACACCCCGCCAAATATACAGAGTAAATACACCCCGTCCAATATGGAGAGTAAATACACCCCGTCCAATATAGAGAGTAAATACACCCCACCCAATATACAGAGTAAATACACCCCGCCCAATATACAGAGTAAATACACCCCACCCAATATACAGAGTAAATACACCCCGCCCAATATAGAGAGTAAATACACCCCACCCAATATACAGAGTAAATACACCCCGCCCAATATACAGAGTAAATACACCCCGCCCAATATAGAGAGTAAATACACCCCGCCCAATATACAGAGTAAATACACCCCACCCAATATACAGAGTAAATACACCCCGCCCAATATACAGAGTAAATACACCCCACCCAATATACAGAGTAAATACACCCCGCCCAATATAGATAGTAAATACACCCCGCCCAATATACAGAGTAAATACACCCCACCCAATATATAGAGTAAATACACCCCACCCAATATACAGAGTAAATACACCCCGCCCAATATACAGAGTAAATACACCCCACCCAATATACAGAGTAAATACACCCCGCCCAATATACAGAGTAAATACACCCCACCCAATATACAGAGTAAATACACCCCGCCCAATATCGAGAGTAAATACACCCCGCCCAATATACAGAGTAAATACACCCTACCCAATATATAGAGTAAATACACCCCGTCCAATATACAGAGTAAATACACCCCGCCCAATATATAGAGTAAATACACCCCGTCCAATATACAGAGTAAATACACCCCGCCCAATATACAGAGTAAATACACCCTGCCCAATATTGAGTAAATACACCCCGCCCAATATACAGAGTAAATACACCCCGCCCAATATAGAGAGTAAATACACCCCGCCCAATATAGAGAGTAAATACACCCCGTCCAATATAGAGAGTAAATACACCCCGCCCAATATACAGAGTAAATACACCCCGCCCAATATACAGAGTAAATAAACCCCGTCCAATGCAGAGAGTAAATACACCCCGCCCAATATAGAGAGTAAATACACACCGCCCAATATACAGAGTAAATACACCCCGCCCAATATATAAAGTAAATACACCCCGCCCAATATAGAGAGTAAATACACCCCGCCCAATATAGAGAGTAAATACACCCCGCCCAATATACAGAGTAAATACACCCCGCCCAATATAGAGAGTAGATACACCTCGCCCAATATAGAGAGTAAATACACCCCATCCAATATAGAGAGTAAATACACCCCGTCCAATATAGAGAGTAAATACACCCCGCCCAATGTACAGAGTAAATACACCCCGCCCAATATACAGAGTAAATACACCCCGTCCAATATAGAGAGTAAATACACCCCGCCCAATGTACAGAGTAAATACACCCCGCCCAATATACAGAGTAAATACACCCCGTCCAATATATAGAGTAAATACACCCCGCCCAATATAGAGAGTAAATAAACCCCGCCCAATATACAGAGTAAATACACCCCGACCAATGTACAGAGTAAATACACCCCGTCCAATGTAGAGAGTAAATACACCCCGCCCAATATATAGAGTAAATACACCCCATCCAATATACAGAGTAAATACACCCACCCAATATAGAGAGTAAATACACCCTGCCCAATATACAGAGTAAATACACCCCGCCAAATATACAGAGTAAATACACCCCGCCCAATATACGGAGTAAATACACCCCGCCCAATATACAGAGTAAATACACCCCGCCCAATATATAGAGTAAATACACCCCATCCAATATACAGAGTAAATACACCCCGCCCAATATAGAGAGTAAATACACCCCGCCCAATATAAAGAGTAAATAAACCCCGCCCAATATACAGAGTAAATACACCACGCCCAATATAGAGAGTAAATACACCCCGCCCAATATAGAGAGTAAATACACACCGCCCAATATACAGAGTAAATACACCCCGACCAATGTACAGAGTAAATACACCCCGTCCAATGTAAAGAGTAAATACACCCCTTCCAATATACAGAGTAAATACACACCGCCCAATATACAGAGTAAATACACCCCGCCCAATATATAGAGTAAATACACCCCGCCCAATATAGAGAGTAAATACACCCCGCCCAATATAGAGAGTAAATACACCCCGCCCAATATAGAGAGTAAATACAGCCTGCCCAATATACAGAGTAAATACACCCCGCCAAATATAGAGTAAATACACCCCGCCCAATATACAGAGTAAATACACCCCGCCCAATATATAGAGTAAATACACCGCGCCCAATATACGGAGTAAATACACCCCGCCCAATATATAGAGTAAATACACCCCGCCAATATACAGAGTAAATACACCCCGTCCAATATAGAGAGTAAATACACCCCGCCCAATATATAGAGTAAATACACCCTCCCCAATATACAGAGTAAATACACCCCGTCCAATGTAGAGAGTAAATACACCCCGTCCAATATAGAGAGTAAATACACACCGCCCAATATACAGAGTAAATACACCCCGCCCAATATATAGAGTAAATACACCCCGCCCAATATAGAGAGTAAATATACCCCGCCCAATATAGAGAGTAAATACACCCCATCCAATATAGAGTAAATACACCCCGCCCAATATACAAAGTAAATACACCCCGCCCAATATACGGAGTAAATACACCCTGCCCAATATACAGAGTAAATACACCCCGCCCAATATAGAGAGTAAATACACCCCGCCCAATATACGGAGTAAATATACCCCGCCCAATATATAGAGTAAATACACTCTGCCCAATATAGAGAGTAAATACACCCCGCCCAATATACAGAGTAAATACTCCCCGCCCAATATATAGAGTAAATACACCCCGCCCAATATATAGAGTAAATACACCCCGCCAATATACAGAGTAAATACACCCCGTCCAATATAGAGAGTAAATACACACCGCCCAATATATAGAGTAAATACACCCCCCCCCAATATACAGAGTAAATACACCCCGTCCAATATAGAGAGTAAATACACCCCGGCCAAGAAACAGAGTAAATACACCCCGTCCAATATAGAGAGTAAATACACCCCGCCCAATATACGGAGTAAATATACCCCGCCCAATATATAGAGTAAATACACCCCGCCCAATATAGAGAGTAAATACACCCCGCCCAATATACAGAGTAAATACACCCCGCCCAATATACAGAGTAAATAAAAGCCCAATATATAGAGTAAATACACCCCGCCCAATATAAAGAGTAAATACACCCAGCCCAATATATAGAGTAAATACACCCGCCCAATATACAGAGTAAATACACCCCGCCCAATATAGAGAGAAAATACACCACATCCAATATGCACAGTAAATACACCCCGCCCAATATACAGAGTAAATACACCCCGGCCAATATATGGAGTAAATACTCCCGCCCAATATACAGAGTAAATACACCCCGCCCAATATATAGAGTAAATACACCCCATCCAATATACAGAGTAAATACACCCCGCCCAATATATAGAGTAAATACACCCTGCCCAATATATAGAGTAAATGCACCTCGCCCAATATAGAGAGTAAATACACCCCGCCCAATATACAGAGTAAATACACCCCACCCAATATATAGAGTAAATACACCCCACCCAATATACAGAGTAAATACACCCCGCCCAATATACAGAGTAAATACACCCCACCCAATATACAGAGTAAATACACCCCGCCCAATATACAGAGTAAATACACCCCACCCAATATACAGAGTAAATACACCCCGCCCAATATAGAGAGTAAATACACCCCACCCAATATACAGAGTAAATACACCCCGCCCAATACACAGAGTAAATACACCCCACCCAATATACAGAGTAAATACACCCCGCCCAATATAGAGAGTAAATACACCCCGCCCAATATACAGAGTAAATACACCCCGCAAAATATACAGAGTAAATACACCCCGCAAAATATACAGAGTAAATACACCCCATCCAAAATACAGAGTAAATAGACCCCGCCCAATATAGAGCGTAAATACACCCCGCCCAATAGAGAGTAAATATACCCTGCCCAATATACAGAGTAAATACACCCCACCCAATATAGAGCGTAAATACACCCCGCCCAATATAGAGTAAATATACCCTGCCCAATATACAGAGTAAATACACCCCGCCCAATATATAGAGTGAATACACCCCGTCCAATATAGAGAGTAAATACACCCCGCCCAATATAGAGAGTAAATACACCCGTCCAATATACAGAGTAAATACACCCCGCCCAATATATAGAGTAAATACACCCCGTCCAATATACAGAGTAAATACACCCCGCCCAATATACAGAGTAAATACACCCTGCCCAATATTGAGTAAATACACCCCGCCCAATATACAGAGTAAATACACCCCGCCCAATATAGAGAGTAAATACACCCCGCCCAATATAGAGAGTAAATACACCCCGTCCAATATAGAGAGTAAATACACCCCGCCCAATATACAGAGTAAATACACCCCGCCCAATATACAGAGTAAATACACCCCGCCCAATATACAGAGTAAATACACCCCGCCCAATATAGAGAGTAGATACACCTCGCCCAATATAGAGAGTAAATACACCCCATCCAATATACAGAGTAAATACACCCCGCCCAATATACAGAGTAAATACACCCCGCCCAATATAGAGAGTAAATAGACCCCATCCAATGTACAGAGTAAATACACCCAGTCCAATATAGAGAGTAAATACACCCCGCCCAATATAGAGAGTAAATACACACCGCCCAAGAGACAGAGTAAATACACCCCGCCCAATATACAGAGTAAATACACCCCGCAAAATATACAGAGTAAATACACCCCACCTAATATAGAGAGTAAATACACCCCGCCCAATATGGAGAGTAAATACACCCCGTCCAATATAGAGAGTAAATACACCCCGCCCAATGTACAGAGTAAATACACCCCGCCCAATATACAGAGTAAATACACCCCGCCCAATATATAGAGTAAATACACCCCGCCCAATATAGAGAGTAAATAAACCCCGCCCAATATACAGAGTAAATACACCCCGACCAATGTACAGAGTAAATACACCCCGTCCAATGTAGAGAGTAAATACACCCCGCCCAATATATAGAGTAAATACACCCCATCCAATATACAGAGTAAATACACCCCACCCAATATAGAGAGTAAATACACCCTGCCCAATATACAGAGTAAATACACCCCGCCAAATATACAGAGTAAATACACCCCGCCCAATATACGGAGTAAATACACCCCGCCCAATATACAGAGTAAATACACCCCGCCCAATATATGGAGTGAATACACCCCATCCAATATACAGAGTAAATACACCCCGCCCAATATAGAGAGTAAATACACCCCGCCCAATATAAAGAGTAAATAAACCCCGCCCAATATACAGAGTAAATACACCACGCCCAATATAGAGAGTAAATACACCCCGCCCAATATAGAGAGTAAATACACACCGCCCAATATACAGAGTAAATACACCCCGACCCATGTACAGAGTAAATACACCCCGTCCAATGTAAAGAGTAAATACACCCCTTCCAATATAGAGAGTAAATACACACCGCCCAATATACAGAGTAAATACACCCCGCCCAATATATAGAGTAAATACACCCCGCCCAATATAGAGAGTAAATACACCCCGCCCAATATAGAGAGTAAATACACCCCGCCCAATATAGAGAGTAAATACAGCCTGCCCAATATACAGAGTAAATACACCCCGCCAAATATAGAGTAAATACACCCCGCCCAATATACAGAGTAAATACACCCCGCCCAATATATAGAGTAAATACACCCCGCCCAATATAGAGAGAAAATACACCACATCCAATATGCACAGTAAATACACCCCGCCCAATATACAGAGTAAATACACCCCGGCCAATATATGGAGTAAATACTCCCGCCCAATATACAGAGTAAATACACCCCGCCCAATATATAGAGTAAATACACCCCATCCAATATACAGAGTAAATACACCCCGCCCAATATATAGAGTAAATACACCCTGCCCAATATATAGAGTAAATGCACCTCGCCCAATATAGAGAGTAAATACACCCCGCCCAATATACAGAGTAAATACACCCCACCCAATATATAGAGTAAATACACCCCACCCAATATACAGAGTAAATACACCCCGCCCAATATACAGAGTAAATACACCCCACCCAATATACAGAGTAAATACACCCCGCCCAATATACAGAGTAAATACACCCCACCCAATATACAGAGTAAATACACCCCGCCCAATATAGAGAGTAAATACACCCCACCCAATATACAGAGTAAATACACCCCGCCCAATATACAGAGTAAATACACCCCACCCAATATACAGAGTAAATACACCCCGCCCAATATAGAGAGTAAATACACCCCGCCCAATATACAGAGTAAATACACCCCGCAAAATATACAGAGTAAATACACCCCGCAAAATATACAGAGTAAATACACCCCATCCAAAATACAGAGTAAATAGACCCCGCCCAATATAGAGCGTAAATACACCCCGCCCAATAGAGAGTAAATATACCCTGCCCAATATACAGAGTAAATACACCCCACCCAATATAGAGCGTAAATACACCCCGCCCAATATAGAGTAAATATACCCTGCCCAATATACAGAGTAAATACACCCCGCCCAATATATAGAGTGAATACACCCCGTCCAATATAGAGAGTAAATACACCCCGCCCAATATAGAGAGTAAATACACCCGTCCAATATACAGAGTAAATACACCCCGCCCAATATATAGAGTAAATACACCCCGTCCAATATACAGAGTAAATACACCCCGCCCAATATACAGAGTAAATACACCCTGCCCAATATTGAGTAAATACACCCCGCCCAATATACAGAGTAAATACACCCCGCCCAATATAGAGAGTAAATACACCCCGCCCAATATAGAGAGTAAATACACCCCGTCCAATATAGAGAGTAAATACACCCCGCCCAATATACAGAGTAAATACACCCCGCCCAATATACAGAGTAAATACACCCCGTCCAATGCAGAGAGTAAATACACCCCGCCCAATATAGAGAGTAAATACACACCGCTCAATATACAGAGTAAATACACCCCGCCCAATATATAAAGTAAATACACCCCGCCCAATATAGAGAGTAAATACACCCCGCCCAATATAGAGAGTAAATACACCCCGCCCAATATAGAGAGTAAATACACCCCGCCCAATATAGAGAGTAGATACACCTCGCCCAATATAGAGAGTAAATACACCCCATCCAATATACAGAGTAAATACACCCCGCCCAATATACAGAGTAAATACACCCCGCCCAATATAGAGAGTAAATACACACCGCCCAAGAGACAGAGTAAATACACCCCGCCCAATATACAGAGTAAATACACCCCGCCCAATATATAGAGTAAATACACCCCGCCCAATATAGAGAGTAAATAAACCCCGCCCAATATACAGAGTAAATACACCCCGACCAATGTACAGAGTAAATACACCCCGTCCAATGTAGAGAGTAAATACACCCCGCCCAATATATAGAGTAAATACACCCCATCCAATATACAGAGTAAATACACCCCACCCAATATAGAGAGTAAATACACCCTGCCCAATATACAGAGTAAATACACCCCGCCAAATATACAGAGTAAATACACCCCGCCCAATATACGGAGTAAATACACCCCGCCCAATATACAGAGTAAATACACCCCGCCCAATATATAGAGTAAATACACCCCATCCAATATACAGAGTAAATACACCCCGCCCAATATAGAGAGTAAATACACCCCGCCCAATATAAAGAGTAAATAAACCCCGCCCAATATACAGAGTAAATACACCACGCCCAATATAGAGAGTAAATACACCCCGCCCAATATAGAGAGTAAATACACACCGCCCAATATACAGAGTAAATACACCCCGACCAATGTACAGAGTAAATACACCCCGTCCAATGTAAAGAGTAAATACACCCCTTCCAATATAGAGAGTAAATACACACCGCCCAATATACAGAGTAAATACACCCCGCCCAATATATAGAGTAAATACACCCCGCCCAATATAGAGAGTAAATACACCCCGCCCAATATAGAGAGTAAATACACCCCGCCCAATATAGAGAGTAAATACAGCCTGCCCAATATACAGAGTAAATACACCCCGCCAAATATAGAGTAAATACACCCCGCCCAATATACAGAGTAAATACACCCCGCCCAATATATAGAGTAAATACACCACGCCCAATATACGGAGTAAATACACCCCGCCCAATATATAGAGTAAATACACCCCGCCAATATACAGAGTAAATACACCCCGTCCAATATAGAGAGTAAATACACCCCGCCCAATATATAGAGTAAATACACCCCCCCCAATATACAGAGTAAATACACCCCGTCCAATGTAGAGAGTAAATACACCCCGTCCAATATAGAGAGTAAATACACACCGCCCAATATACAGAGTAAATACACCCCGCCCAATATAGAGAGTAAATATACCCCGCCCAATATAGAGAGTAAATACACCCCATCCAATATAGAGTAAATACACCCCGCCCAATATACAAAGTAAATACACCCCGCCCAATATACGGAGTAAATACACCCTGCCCAATATACAGAGTAAATACACCCCGCCCAATATACAGAGTAAATACACCCCGCCCAATATACGGAGTAAATATACCCCGCCCAATATACGGAGTAAATATACCCCGCCCAATATATAGAGTAAATACACTCTGCCCAATATAGAGAGTAAATACACCCCACCCAATATACAGAGTAAATACTCCCCGCCCAATATATAGAGTAAATACACCCCGCCCAATATATAGAGTAAATACACCCCGCCAATATACAGAGTAAATACACCCCGTCCAATATAGAGAGTAAATACACACCGCCCAATATATAGAGTAAATACACCCCCCCCCAATATACAGAGTAAATACACCCCGTCCAATATAGATAGTAAATACACCCCGCCCAATATACAGAGTAAATACACCCCGTCCAATATAGAGAGTAAATACACCCCGCCCAATATACGGAGTAAATATACCCCGCCCAATATATAGACTAAATACACCCCGCCCAGTATAGAGAGTAAATACACCCCGCCCAATATACAGAGTAAATACACCCCGCCCAATATACAGAGTAAATAAAAGCCCAATATATAGAGTAAATACACCCCACCCAATATAAAGAGTAAATACACCCAGCCCAATATATAGAGTAAATTCACCCGCCCAATATACAGAGTAAATACACCCCGCCCAATATAGAGAGAAAATACACCACATCCAATATGCACAGTAAATACACCCCGCCCAATATACAGAGTAAATACACCCCGGCCAATATATGGAGTAAATACTCCCGCCCAATATACAGAGTAAATACACCCCGCCCAATATATAGAGTAAATACACCCCATCCAATATACAGAGTAAATACACCCCGCCCAATATATAGAGTAAATACACCCTGCCCAATATATAGAGTAAATGCACCTCGCCCAATATACAGAGTAAATATACCCCTCCCAATATACAGAGTAAATACACCCCGCCCAATATAAAGAGTAAATACACCCCGCCCAAAATACAGAGTAAAATGCACCCAGCCCAATATGCAGAGTAAATACACCCCGCCCAATATACAGAGTAAATACACCCCGCCCAATATATAGAGTAAATGCACCTCGCTTAATATACAGAGTAAATGCACCCCACCCAATATAAAGAGTAAATACACCCCGCCCAAAATACAGAGTCAATGCACCCAGCCCAATATACAGAGTAAATACACCCCGCCCAATATATAGAGTAAATACACCCCGCCCAATATATAGAGTAAATACACCCCGCCCAATATACAGAGTAAATACACCCCGCCCAATATATAGAGTAAATACACCCCGCCCAATATATAGAGTAAATACACCCCGCCCAATATATAGAGTAAATACACCCCGCCCAATATATAGAGTAAATACACCCCATCCAATATTGGCTTCAATGGGGAGTAAAATCGGGCGGGATTTGGGATCACGGGGAAAGGGAGAAAGGGAAGTTGGAAAGGAAGGGAAAGGAGGGAGGTGGTACAGAGGAAGGGAAAAGGGGAAGAGGGAACCTGGTTGAGAAATGGGAACAAGGCAGTACATAAGAACATAAGAAATAGAAGCAGGAGTAGGCCATCCTGCCCCTCGAGCCTGCTTCGCCATTCAATAAGATCATGGCAGATCTTCTACCTCAACTCCACTCGATTTCTTTCGTTTCCAAAAATCTATCAATCTCAGTCTTGAATATACTCAACGACTGAGCATCCACAGCCCTCTGGGGTAGAGAATTCCAGTGGAGCGAGGAAGGGAAGGGGACAGGGGGAACAGAGAGTTGGTGAAGAGGGAGGGAAGAAAGAGGATGAAGGAAAGGGAAGGGGAAGGAGGGAGAACATGGCAGAGGAGGGAAAGGTTGAGAACGGGGGGAGAAGAGGGAGTGTAGCAAGTGGGGGGTCCCCCAGGGGAGGTGGAAGAGGAGGGGAAGAGGCAGATGGGCTGAGAGGAGAGGAGGAGTGGGGAAGAGGGGTTGTAAAACCAGCAGTGCACCCGATCCCATCAGTTTCCCGACGGGAGGGTTAGGTTCAAATCGCCCCCATTATTTCTGATGCTTCATACTAATAATAATATTAAAAATGTTTTCTGCCACAGTGGCACTGGTTTTCCTGATGCTGTCTTTCAGAAGTTGGGAGTGGGGATCCCAGCAGTCAGTCAATGTTTGAAGGGATCCCACCATATTGCCGATTTTCAAACCTGCTGCCCGAGATCACTGTACCAGCAACTAGTTTGGTTGCATAACACAAATGCGGCTTCCGCGGCTCACTCGCAAACTGCTCGAGCATCATTCTCAATTTACATTATCAGCTTAATGTGCTCCCAACCCCCGAGCTCTACAGACTAACCCGGCTGCTACGATTATCTTGGAAAGTTCTTACATGTGTCTGAGAGAGGAAGCTTCAGCTCTTCTTCCAAGTTGGCCAGTTTTGAGATGGAGAGAAGAAAGTTGCCAAAGACCTTCCTTGCGGCCATGTTGTATTCTTGAACAGAGGCTGCAAAGTCATCAGGAAGATCACCCAGAACCACCTAAGCACAAAAAAACATACAATTGTAGGATGCTAACTGTGAGCAAAATCAAAAAGTGCAAACATATCGGTACTACTAGTTAATGAGCCAAACCAGAGCTTTCACACTCCAATGTGATAACAAATCTATCATCTACTGCGATCATGTGAAGTACTCCCCGTCTAATTAACGTGCCTACGTAACAGCAGTCGCTGCTCTTTAACCTTGTGATGCGCTTGAGGTATTTTGACAGAAGAGCTGATAGAGATAGTGTGAGAGGTGTTAGCGTGGATTTTGGACTGTTGAATTAAAGGCAACGATGAAGTGACTTATGGGTACATGACAGTGGTATTTACCCTAAAACCACATTGAAATGCGCTTTGTGTAGATTAGACTAACCTTAATTAAAGGCTTAAATATAACACTTGACTACTAATAAAATGGACACTATTAAAACAAAATGGATTCTATTAACAAAGGGACACTATTAAATAAAATGGATTCTATGACTGTGGGAAAGACAGTTAAAAGTGTTGAGTTTGTACATTCCAGAACTGGCTTGCAGTCTGAGAATACAATGGACATTTCATAACGAACTGATAAAAACTATAGCACCAGACTGCATAAAACAAAGGCATGCTGTCTTAAGGTGATAACAGTTCTTCGGACTTAACTGGGTAATGCGTAAGCAGTCTGTTGTTGCTATGCAGACTTAATTGGTTAATGTATAAACTGTCCGTTGTTGCTGTGCGGACTTAATTGGTTAATGTGTGTAATCAAGATTTATGATGTAAAAGCTACTGAAATCTGTATTTCAAAGGTATAAAAAAGCATGACAACCATTTTAAAGTTGAGAAGGGAGCTGCGGTGTTGCGGAATGCCCAGCCTTCTCCCAAAGCTTTGTCCAATAAACTGCATGTTGAATCTTTAAGTCTGACTCCGAGTGGTGATTTTTTCCCACAACAAATGGCGTAGTCGGCAGGATCTCACTACTGGTGAGCTGATCGGTTGGCCTCGATCAGCGAACTGGAGTAGAGATCATTGAACTGTGGGAGTCAGACTAAGCCAACAGTGCAGTTAACACGGGAGGGGTAAGTTAAGAGAATTTATGGGACTGTTGGGTATAACTAAGAGCTGGTTGATTGTGCTGATCGACTAAGGACAAGGAAGTGTCTCTTTTGTATTCTGCCTTAGACTGGCTGTTAAGAGGGGAGATCCCCCACGCGAAGGTCAGGATTTTGAAGTGGATACAAAAACAGGGGCACTTGTGATTGTGAAGCACGAGCAACCAGAACCATCCGGTACCAAACTCTGTAGTGGCGAACAAACGCAGAGATTAGAGCATAAGTTAAAGCATAAGTTGATTTACGATGTGTATTGTCTGATCATACAACCTAGAACCGAACTCCATGGGAGGAAACACATTATCAAACTGATAATTGTGACCGTGAGTATATAGTTGCAACTGAGAGTAAAATCTGGAGTGGAGTTCAGGCTGGGAGTTAAGAAGGTTTAGAAAGTTTGGGAGGGAAAAGGAAATCTGGCGTGACCGGCAGTGACCGGTGATTACGGCTGGCTGTACACCAGCACATACCGACAGTGATCGGTGATTAAGTACCGGCAAGTCCCGGGGCCAGGACCCGAAAGTTGAAAGAAAAGAAAATCCGGCAAAAAAAAAAAGCCGGGACCCGAATGAAAGATATAGCGAGAGGCTGATATATCAGAAAAGAAAATCCGGTGGTTAAACCGGGACACGGAAGGTTCAAGTGAAAAGAAAACCCGGTGGTTAGACCGTGACCCGAAGGATATAGCGAGAACAGAGCACGATAGTAAAGATGACAAGTGAACAACCTAGATGGGGACCTGCAGGTTCCCTCATCGAGAAGTATATGACAGACAGACACTCATTAATTAAACAGATGCAAAAGGATGGCTGGGATATTTCTCAGACCTTAGAACAACAGAGAAAGTGGATAGATAGGGAAAAGAAGGATAAAACAAAAAAGGCAGGAGTTTTACTAGTCCACCAACTAGTTGGACTAATAGGACAAGTAGGCACCTCCACTAGAAAGTGGAGCGAAGATAAGGATAAAATTAGGGAATTAGAAACTAGGATAAGGGAATTAGAAAAAAGAATCAATTAAAATGTTTAAAAGACAGAGACCCGGAATAGAAAGGGTGTACTGTCTCTTTAAAAAGCCTGTCCTGATTGTGAGTGGTTTTTTTTCGGTGTTGTGGGCCACGCCCCTTCTTACTGCGTCTTACGTGTTTATGTATTTGTTTTGTCTTGTGTTTAATTCTGAGATTGCTGAATTAAAATTGGAGTTATTGAGGTTAAGTGACCTATTAAATTCTGGTTCTTATAAAATGTGGGCATGTTAAATTCCAGACATGGGATCTTCTAAAAATTGGCATTTTGAATTTTATCTTGTGATTGGCTGTGGTTAGAAAAAGGGTTAAAAAAAAAATAACGGGACAGATAAAAAAAAGCTATCTGGTATCACCGTGATAGGAAAAGTCGGAAACCTGGAACAGCTCAGAGAGTTGGTTATAATCAAACCCACTAAAACTGTGTGAAAAAAAAAATGAATTGGAAAGCTATAGTTGTGTATGACGAGCAAATTATAAAACTTACGGAGACTAACTATAAACTAAAATGTACGATGGAAGATGTTGTTTCCCAGTATGAATTTTTAAAAAAAAGAATTTATGTGAAAATTACGTTGACGTATGCTTAGAAAAGTATAACCTTCCCAAGGACACCGATATCTGTTTCCAATTCACCAAGACAAAATGAGGTTTTAATTGTAAAAAAGAGATAAAGTGCAGATTTAAAGAATTACTCGGAAAGTTACAATCTCTAGTTATAAATTAAACTGATCTTCGAAGCATTTTGTGCTATTGTGATTGATTAAACACTATGATTAAAATAAATCTCAAAAATAGTGTAAGAAGATAAAGTGAAAGCAATCCACAAATGTGAGAAGTGAAAAAAAAAAATCAGTCAAAACTGTGTGAAGAGAAATTTTGATTGTGGAAACTTAATCTCAGAGGGAGTAGTATCAAATTACTCCTACCACAAGAGCAAGTTAATGTTAACCCCTTCCATCCCAAGAAGCCAGACTGTCATGCCAAAAGCAGCTCAAACAGATAGAAATGACCCAGTCAGTTGAGAACTGTCTGAGGCTAACCATTACACAGATGAACATGAGGTAACAATTGATATAGGTTATATTATTAAAGTTGACCCAATTACTTGGAAATGTCAAAGGCACCCAGACAATGCTACAGTGGAAAAAATTGATAAGAAAGAAATGTAAAACAAATCGTATCAAAAGAAAGCATATCTTAGACAATTGGAAGTCCATTACTTGAGCTATGTACTGACACAGGGTACTAAACGCCTATCAGTTTTACCCCGCCACAGTATGATAACGAAGTTCGACAAGTTCGGGGGCTATTCACGAATAATAGATACAATATAAATCTGACCAACGAGGGGAGACCTTCCCTGACAAATTATATAACTCGTGTTGAGAATGCTAAGAAAATTCAACAATTATATTAACACCTCCTAACTCAAGTCTTAAAACAAAGCGAGACATGGAATGGAGGTGGATAATCGTAAAAGAGATAGATTTGGACATCTTGAAAACACGGAGATTAGGACTTGGAGTTAGAAATTCCAGTCCGCAGTCCCACGTACATCTGTATGTGGGAGAGACAATGTTTATTTCAGACAGGCTGCGTGCTCCAGAGAGAGAGAGAGAAAGAGAAAAAGACTAGCCAATTCCTCTCTCCTGTTTTGTTTTTTTTTGATTTGGTTTCGGGTAAAGGGATTATTCCTTTGGACAAAATAAATAATAAAAGATGATTTGACAAATTAACCCCTTGGGCTCTCAAGAAGAGCCGCAATGGATTTTCTGTGTTTCTTTTAAAACAGGTGACCCTGATTACCAAGAGTAATTACAAAGTTACGATGCAACCTTTGCTGGACAAATTTGGTGCATGAAACGATCCAGTGATGTTAAAGATTTAAGACTTTAGCTGCAGACATCAGCAGATACCAAATGTCACAGCGTGGTGATATCAACCTGATCCTCTTCCTTTGAAAACATTTTGATTTGTTTTGTTTTAACCCATTTATTGTCTTCTGAGACAGAGTGCTCGAGGTGGGAAGATATGGGAGTTACATCCAAAATTAATTATGAGCACTTCATCTCTACTGTAAAACCACAAAGCCTGGACATAATTTGTTTCTGAAATTGGAACTAATAAGAAAAATTTATATGAGTTGCTATTCAAGCACTCGAGGGAAAAAAAAAAATTTACTGGTAATTTAAGGGGATAATCAAATTATATTTTAAAATAAAAGAAGTCCAGTCTAAATGGTTCCTATTGATTGCTGTGTATCAAGAATTCTTTTCGAAAAAAAAAAAAATTTTACATTGACAAGTCCTGTCAGTCCAACAATACTGCTCTCAAGTTGGGATAATTGTGAAATGATAGAAGGGACTCGGGCACAATATAGTGGAATATTTTGGGAAATAAAAGCGGTTCAAGAAGAAATTACGTTAAATAAATAATTTTTGGGATATTGGAGCTGACTGTAAATATTGTATCAGACAGTAACATTAGTTTGGCAACATTAGATCAAAAGGTCAGAGATTTAGGGTCTCGCATTAAAGATATATTTAAAAATAAATGAAAACACAGATAAGGAATTGTCTGAAGATCAAATACTGATCATACATTTGCACAGGATAGCTACAATGCTAGAAACACATGCCCAAACCATTAATAAATTAATAAAAGAGGAATATAACGTATCTTAGCAGGCGGCTGCTAATGACATCTGCAGTACATATGGTAACTGGATTGTGGAACAGACACGAGAGAACCTAGCCCAGATACAGGCAGGGGAAGTACCCTTATGAATAACGAATCAACAAACTGAGGGTGAGCCTGACCTGTGGGCATGATGGAGGTGGCACCTCTAAGCGGCTGTTACCAAACAAGAACATCACCCCTTGCCAATTCAGGGCAATGGTGCGAGTGTACCCCACTCAAGTGGAGTGTAAACCTGACGGAGGAAGGCTCCTAGGGTTGGTACTAGCAATAGTGGTGATGGCACCCGAAACCCAGGGACGAGAGGTGTAACAAGAATATTGGGGTAATGAAGGACGGAATGCACATATCCCATCACAATATGTTACCATATGCTGAAAAAATATATATATTTAAAGAGAATTTGGCTGGAACAAAATTAAAGGTATGTGTTACTAGACATGCTGTCACTGTATGTCCACATAGTGGTGGACACAGCCCAGAAGCACAGGGTGGGATAATTTACAACAGAAATGCGTATGTGCTGCCTCAACAGCCGAATAGCATAAAGATAGGGCACTTTGCACTCAAAATCTGTAACATGTAACCTGAGAGTTACGGGTTAGGCATACGCACAGAACATCATGGAAGTTAAATACCCGAAAGGCTGTGTATTAAATGCCGGACCAATGTTGCATGGACTTTGTTAGTATTGGTCTCTATGATTATTAAGCCATAATCATGACCAACAGGGGGGTCTGTTAGCGTGGATTTTGGACTGTTGAATTAAAGGCAACGATGAAGTGACTTATGGGTACATGACAGTGGTATTTACCCTAAAACCACATTGAAATGCGCTTTGTGTAGATTAGACTAACCTTAATTAAAGGCTTAAATATAACACTTGACTACTAATAAAATGGACACTATTAAAACAAAATGGATTCTATTAACAAAGGGACACTATTAAATAAAATGGATTCTATGACTGTGGGAAAGACAGTTAAAAGTGTTGAGTTTGTACATTCCAGAACTGGCTTGCAGTCTGAGAATACAATGGACATTTCATAACGAACTGATAAAAACTATAGCACCAGACTGCATAAAACAAAGGCATGCTGTCTTAAGGTGATAACAGTTCTTCGGACTTAACTGGGTAATGCGTAAGCAGTCTGTTGTTGCTATGCAGACTTAATTGGTTAATGTATAAACTATCCGTTGTTGCTGTGCGGACTTAATTGGTTAATGTGTGTAATCAAGATTTATGATGTAAAAGCTACTGAAATCTGTATTTCAAAGGTATAAAAAAGCATGACAACCATTTTAAAGTTGAGAAGGGAGCTGCGGTGTTGCGGAATGCCCAGCCTTCTCCCAAAGCTTTGTCCAATAAACTGCATGTTGAATCTTTAAGTCTGACTCCGAGTGGTGATTTTTTCCCACAACAGAGGTTTCATGGGACATGATATTTCCTGGACACTGGGATTGGCCTGATGGACAGTGACGGTTTCTTCAGGCCTCTGCATTCCTATGAAAAAGACAACGTGGTTGAATTTCCTCAGGGTTTCTCCAAATTGTCTGCCGTAACTTTGGCAGAAGACCAGTGGAAATCTTGGAGAAACAGCGTGATATAATATACCCCTAAATATGCACCAAATACGCAGGTTAATATATCCACAGATATGCCCCTAATATATTCACCAGTATAACCACTAACATACTCACTAATATACCCTTAGTATACATTCTAATATAACCACTGTCGTACCCCAATATATTCACTAATATAATAATTAGTGAATACCCAATATAGCCATCAATATACATATAAATATAAACCCAATATACCTGAAATATACACACTAATATATATCCTAATATATTTACTAATATAACCACTCATTACTCACTAATATATCCCCCAATATTCTCACTATATCCCAAATGTATCCACTAATATAATCACTGCTATAGCCATTAATATGCCTTTTAATAACCCACCAATATACCCTATTATGAGCAATGATGCCTCTAATATATTCACTAATATAGCCAATAATAAACCGAATATAACCACTAATATATCCACTAATTTATTCCCAATATACACTTTAAAATATCCTTATCATACACATAAATATGTTTCATTATACACCTGCTAATATACCCACTTATACACTCACCAATACATCCCCAATACACTCACTAATATATCCCCTTATACACTCACTAATATATCCCCGATACACTCACTAATACATCCCCGATACACTCACTAATATATCCCCGATACACCCACTAATATATCCCTTTGACACCCAATAATATATCCCCGATACACTCAGTAATACATCCCCGATACACTCACTAATATATCCCCGATACACTCACTAATATATCCCTTTGACACCCAATAATATATCCCTGATACACTCACTAATATATCCCCGATACACTCACTAATATATCCCCGATACACCCACTAATATATCCCTTTGACACCCAATAATATATCCCCGATACACTCACTAATATATCCCCGATACACCCACTAATATATCCCCGATACACTCACTAATATATCCCCGATACATCCACGAATATATCCCCAAAAACACCCACTAATATATCCCCTGATACACTCACTAATATATCCCCGATACACCCACTAATATATCCCCGATACACCCACTAATATATCCCCGATACACTCACTAATATATCCCCTTATACACCCACTAATATATCCCCATATACACCCACTAATATATCCCCTTATACACCCACTAATATATCCCCGATACACCCACTAATATATCCCCGATACACCCACTAATATATCCCCGATACACTCACTAATATATCCCCTTATACACCCACTAATATATCCCCTTAAACACTCACTAATATATCCCCTTATACACCCACTAATATATCCCCATATACACCCACTAATATATCCCCTTATACACCCACTAATATATCCCCGATACACCCACTAATATATCCCCTTATACACTCACTAATATATCCCCGATACACTCACTAATATATCCCCTTATACACTCACTAATATATCCCCGATACACTCACTAATACATCCCCGATATACCCACTAACATATCCCCGATACACTCACTAATATATCCCCTTATGCACTCACTAATACATCCCCGATACACTCACTAATATATCCCCTTATACACTCACTAATATATCCCCGATACACTCACTAATATATCCCCGATACACTCACGAATATATCCCCTTATACACTCACTAATATATCCCCTTATACACCCACTAATATATCCCCGATACACCCACTAATATATCCCCGATACACTCACTAATATATCCCCGATACACTCACTAATATATCCCCTTATACACTCACTAATATATCCCCGATACACCCACTAATATATCCCCTTATACACCCACTAATATATCCCCGATACACCCACTAATATATCCCCGATACACTCACTAATATATCCCCGATACACTCACTAATATATCCCATTATACACCCACTAATATATCCCCGATACACCCACTAATATATCCCCTTATACACCCACTAATATATCCCCTTATACACCCACTAATATATCCCCGATACACCCACTAATATATCCCCGATACACCCACTAATATATCCCCGATACACTCACTAATATATCCCCGATACACCCACTAATATATCCCCATATACACCCACTAATATATCCCCTTATACACTCACTAATATATCCCCGATACACCCACGAATATATCCCCTTATACACTCACTAATATATCCCCATACACACCCACTAATATATCCCCTTATACACTCACTAATATATCCCCTTATACACCCACTAATATATCCCCATATACACCCACTAATATATCCCCTTATACACCCACTAATATATCCCCGATACACCCACTAATATATCCCCGATACACTCACTAATACATCCCCGATATACCCACTAATATATCCCCGATACACTCACTAATATATCCCCTTATGCACTCACTAATACATCCCCGATACACTCACTAATATATCCCCTTATACACTCACTAATATATCCCCGATACACTCACTAATATATCCCCGATACACTCACTAATATATCCCCTTATACACTCACTAATATATCCCCTTATACACCCACTAATATATCCCCGATACACCCACTAATATATCCCCGATACACTCACTAATATATCCCCGATACACTCACTAATATATCCCCTTATACACTCACTAATATATCCCCGATACACCCACTAATATATCCCCTTATACACCCACTAATATATCCCCGATACACCCACTAATATATCCCCGATACACTCACTAATATATCCCCGATACACTCACTAATATATCCCCTTATACACCCACTAATATATCCCCGATACACCCACTAATATATCCCCTTATACACCCACTAATATATCCCCTTACACACCCACTAATATATCCCCGATACACCCACTAATATATCCCCGATACACCCACTAATATATCCCCGATACACTCACTAATATATCCCCGATACACCCACTAATATATCCCCATATACACCCACTAATATATCCCCTTATACACTCACTAATATATCCCCGATACACCGACGAATATATCCCCTTATACACTCACTAATATATCCCCATACACACCCACTAATATATCCCCTTATACACTCACTAATATATCCCCTTATACACCCACTAATATATCCCCTTATACACTCACTAATATATTCCCTGATACACTCACTAATATATCCCCTTATACACTCACTAATATATCCCCATATACACCCACTAATATATCCCCTTATACACTCACTAATATATCCCCTTATACACCCACTAATATATCCCCTTATACACTCACTAATATATCCCCATATACACGCACTAATATATCCCCTTATACACGCACTAATATATCCCCATATACACCCACTAATATATCCCCTGAGACACTCACTAATATATCCCCTTATACACCCACTAATATATCCCCTTATACACTCACTAATATATTCCCTTATACACTCACTAATATATCCCCTTATACACTCACTAATATATCCCCATATACACCCACTAATATATCCCCATATACACCCACTAATATATCCCCTTATACACTCACTAATATATCCCCGATACACCCACTAATATATCCCCTTATACACTCACTAATATATCCCCATATACACCCACTAATATATCCCCTTATACACTCACTAATATATCCCCTTATACACCCACTAATATATCCCCTTATACACTCACTAATATATTCCCTTATACACTCACTAATATATCCCCTTATACACTCACTAATATATCCCCATATACACCCACTAATATATCCCCTTATACACTCACTAATATATCCCCTTATACACTCACTAATATATCCCCTTATACACTCACTAATATATCCCCATATACACCCACTAATATATCCCCATATACACCCACTAATATATCCCCTTATACACTCACTAATATATCCCCATATACACTCACTAATATATCCCCATATACACCCACTAATATATCCCCATATACACCCACTAATATATCCCCTTATACACTCACTAATATATCCCCGATACACCCACTAATATATCCCCTTATACACTCACTAATATATCCCCATATACACCCACTAATATATCCCCTAATACACTCACTAATATATCCCCTTATACACCCACTAATATATCCCCTTATACACTCACTAATATATTCCCTTATACACTCACTAATATATCCCCTTATACACTCACTTATATATCCCCATATACACCCACTAATATATCCCCTTATACACTCACTAATATATCCCCTTATACACCCACTAATATATCCCCTTATACACTCACTAATATATCCCCATATACACTCACTAATATATCCCCTTATACACTCACTAATATATCCCCTTATACACTCACTAATATATCCCCGATACACTCACTAATACATCCCCGATATACCCACTAATATATCCCCTTATACACTCACTAATATATCCCCGATACACTCACTAATACATCCCCGATATACCCACTAATATATCCCCGATACACTCACTAATATATCCCCGATACACCCACTAATACATCCCCGATACACCCACTAATATATCCACGATACACTCACTAATATATCCCCTTATACACTCACTAATATATCCCCTTATACACTCACTAATATATCCCCTTATACACTCACTAATATATCCCCATATACACTCACTAATATATCCCCGATACACCCACTAATATATCCCCGATACACCCACTAATATATCCCCTTATACACTCACTAATATATCCCCGATACACCCACTAATATATCCCCGATACACCCACTAATATATCCCCGATACACTCACTAATATATCCCCGATACACTCACTAATATATCCCCTTATACACCCACTAATATATCCCCGATACACCCACGAATATATCCCCGATACACTCACTAATATATCCCCTTATACACCCACTAATACATCCCCGATACACCCACTAATATATCCCCGATACACCCAATAATATATCCCCTTATACACCCACTAATACATCCCCGATACACTCAGTAATACATCCCCGATACACCCACTAATATATCCCCGATACACTCACTAATATATCCCCGATACACTCACTAATATATCCCCGATACACTCACTAATATATCCCCTTATACACCCACTAATATATCCCCTTATACACCCACTAATATATCCCCGATACACCCACTAATATATCCCCTTATACACCCACTAATATATCCCCGATACACCCACTAATATATCCCCTTATACACCCACTAATATATCCCCGATACACCCACTAATATATCCCCTTATACACCCACTAATATATCCCCGATACACTCACTAATATATCCCCTTATACACCCACTAATATATCCCCGATACACTCACTAATATATCCCCTTATACACCCACTAATACATCCCCGATACACCCACTAATATATCCCCGATACACCCACTAATATATCCCCGATACACTCACTAATATATCCCCTTATACACCCACTAATATATCCCCGATACACTCACTAATATATCCCCTTATACACCCACTAATATATCCCCGATACACCCACTAATATATCCCCTTATACACCCACTAATACATCCCCGATACACCCACTAATATATCCCCGATACACCCACTAATATATCCCCGATACACTCACTAATATATCCCCGATACACTCACTAATATATCCCCGATACACCCACTAATACATCCCCGATACACTCACTAATATATCCCCGATACACCCACTAATATATCCCCTTATACACTCACTAATATATCCCCGATACACTCACTAATATATCCCCGATACACTCACTAATATATCCCCGATACACTCACTAATATATCCCCGATACACTCACTAATATATCCCCTTATACACCCACTAATATATCCCCGATACACCCACTAATACATCCCCGATACACCCACTAATATATCCCCTTATACACTCACTAATATATCCCCTTATACACTCACTAATATATCCCCGATACACTCACTAATATATCCCCGATACACCCACTAATACATCCCCGATAAACTCACTAATATATCCCCTTATACACCCACGAATATATCCCCGATACACTCACTAATATATCCCCGATACACCCACTAATATATCCCCTTATACACTCACTAATATATCCCCGATACACTCACTAATATATCCCCTTATACACCCACTAATATATCCCCTTATACACCCACTAATATATCCCCGATACACCCACTAATATATCCCCTTATACACCCACGAATATATCCCCGATACACTCACTAATATATCCCCGATACACCCACTAATATATCCCCTTATACACCCACTAATACATCCCCGATACACTCACTAATATATCCCCTTATACACCCACTAATATATCCCCTTATACACCCACTAATATATCCCCGATACAATCACTAATATATCCCCGATACACTCACTAATATATCCCCGATACACTCACTAATATATCCCCGATACACCCACTAATATATCCCCGATACACTCACTAATATATCCCCTTATACACGCACTAATATATCCCCTTATACACCCACTAATATATCCCCGATACACCCACTAATATATCCCCGATACACCCACTAATATAACCCCGATACACTCACTAATATATCCCCGATACACTCACTAATATATCCCCTTATACACTCACTAATATATCCCCTTATACACCCACTAATATATCCCCGATACACCCACTAATATATCCCCGATACACCCACTAATATATCCCCGATACACCCACTAATATATCCCCTTATACACCCACTAATACATCCCCGATACACCCACTAATATATCCCCGATACACCCACTAATATATCCCCTTATACACTCACTAATATATCCCCGATACACCCACTAATATATCCCCTTATACACCCACTAATATATCGCCGATACACTCACTAATATATCCCCGATACACCCACTAATATATCCCCATATACACCCACTAATATATCCCCTTATACACTCACTAATATATCCCCGATACACCAACTAATATATCCCCATATACACCCACTAATACATCCCCTTATACACTCACTAATATATCCCCTTATACACTCACTAATATATCCCCGATACACTCACTAATACATCCCCGATATACCCACTAATATATCCCCTTATACACTCACTAATATATCCCCGATACACTCACTAATACATCCCCGATATACCCACTAATATATCCCCGATACACTCACTAATATATCCCCGATACACCCACTAATACATCCCCGATACATCCACTAATATATCCCCGATACACTCACTAATATATCCCCTTATACACTCACTAATATATCCCCTTATACACTCACTAATATATCCCCTTATACACTCACTAATATATCCCCATATACACTCACTAATATATCCCCGATACACCCACTAATATATCCCCGATACACCCACTAATATATCCCCTTATACACTCACTAATATATCCCCGATACACCCACTAATATATCCCCGATACACCCACTAATATATCCCCGATACACTCACTAATATATCCCCGATACACTCACTAATATATCCCCTTATACACCCACTAATATATCCCCGATACACCCACGAATATATCCCCGATACACTCACTAATATATCCCCTTATACACCCACTAATACATCCCCGATACACCCACTAATATATCCCCGATACACTCACAAATATATCCCCTTATACACCCACTAATACATCCCCGATACACTCAGTAATACATCCCCTTATACACTCACTAATATATCCCCGATACACTCACTAATATATCCCCGATACACTCACTAATATATCCCCGATACACTCACTAATATATCCCCGATACACTCACTAATATATCCCCGATACACTCACTTATATATCCCCGATACACCCACTAACATATCCCCTTATACACCCACTAATATATCCCCGATACACCCACTAATACATCCCCGATACACCCACTAATATATCCCCTTATACACTCACTAATATATCCCCTTATACACTCACTAATATATCCCCGATACACTCACTAATATATCCCCGATACACCCACTAATACATCCCCGATACACTCACTAATATATCCCCTTATACACCCACGAATATATCCCCGATACACTCACTAATATATCCCCGATACACCCACTAATATATCCCCTTATCCACTCACTAATATATCCCCGATACACTCACTAATATATCCCCTTATACACCCACTAATATATCCCCTTATACACCCACTAATATATCCCCGATACACCCACTAATATATCCCCTTATACACCCACGAATATATCCCCGATACACTCACTAATATATCCCCGATACACCCACTAATATATCCCCTTATACACCCACTAATACATCCCCGATACACTCACTAATATATCCCCTTACACACCCACTAATATATCCCCTTATTCATCCACTAATATATCCCCGATACAATCACTAATATATCCCCGATACACTCACTAATATATCCCCGATGCACTCACTAATATATCCCCGATACACCCACTAATATATCCCCTTATACACTCACTAATATATCCCCGATACACTCACTAATATATCCCCTTATACACGCACTAATATATCCCCTTATACACTCACTAATATATCCCCGATACACCCACTAATATATCCCCGATACACCCACTAATATATCCCCGATACACTCACTAATATATCCCCGATACACTCACTAATATATCCCCTTAAACACTCACTAATATATCCCCTTATACACCCACTAATATATCCCCGATACACCCACTAATATATCCCCGATACACCCACTAATATATCGCCGATACACTCACTAATATATCCCCGATACACCCACTAATATATCCCCATATACACCCACTAATATATCCCCTTATACACTCACTAATATATCCCCGATACACCAACTAATATATCCCCATATACACCCACTAATACATCCCCGATACACCCACTAATATATCCCCGATACACCCACTAATATATCCCCGATACACTCACTAATATATCCCCGATACACTCACTAATATATCCCCGATACACTCACTAATATATCCCCGATACACTCAATAATATATCCCCGATACACCCACTAATATATCCCCGATACACCCACTAATATATCCCCTTATACACCCACTAATATATCCCCGATACACCCACTAATATATCCCCGATACACCCACTAATATATCCCCGATACACCCACTAATATATCCCCGATACACCCACTAATATATCCCCGATACACCCACTAATATATCCCCGATACACCCACTAATATATCCCCGATACACTCACTAATATATCCCCGATACACCCACTAATATATCCCCGATACACTCACTAATATATCCCCGATACACTCACTAATATATCCCCGATACACTCACTAATATATCCCCGATACACCCACTAATATATCCCCTTATACACCCACTAATATATCCCCGATACACCCACTAATATATCCCCGATACACCCACTAATATATCCCCGATACACCCACTAATATATCCCCGATACACCCACTAATATATCCCCGATACACCCACTAATATATCCCCGATACACCCACTAATATATCCCCGATACACCCACTAATATATCCCCGATACACTCACTAATATATCCCCGATACACTCACTAATATATCCCCGATACACCCACTAATATATCCCCTTATACACTCACTAATATATCCCCGATACACCCACTAATATATCCCCTTATACACTCACTAATATATTCCCTTATACACCCACTAATATATCCCCGATACACCCACTAATATATCCCCGATACACCCACTAATATATCCCCGATACACTCACTAATATATCCCCGATACACCCACGAATATATCCCCAAAAACACCCACTAATATATCCCCTTATACACTCACTAATATATCCCCGATACACCCACTAATATATCCCCGATACACCCACTAATATATCCCCTTATACACCCACTAATATATCCCCAGAAACACCCACTAATATATCCCCTTATACACCCACTAATATATCCCCTTATACACTCACTAATATATCCCCTTATACACCCACTAATATATCCCCATATACACCCACTAATATATCCCCTTATACACCCACTAATATATCCCCGATACACCCACTAATATATCCCCGATACACCCACTAATATATCCCCGATACACTCACTAATATATCCCCTTATACACCCACTAATATATCCCCTTAAACACTCACTAATATATCCCCTTATACACCCACTAATATATCCCCATATACACCCACTAATATATCCCCTTATACACCCACTAATATATCCCCGATACACCCACTAATATATCCCCTTATACACTCACGAATATATCCCCGATACACTCACTAATATATCCCCTTATACACTCACTAATATATCCCCGATACACTCACTAATACATCCCCGATATACCCACTAATATATCCCCGATACACTCACTAATATATCCCCTTATGCACTCACTAATACATCCCCGATACACTCACTAATATATCCCCTTATACACTCACTAATATATCCCCGATACACTCACTAATATATCCCCGATACACTCACTAATATATCCCCGATACACTCACTAATATATCCCCTTATACACTCACTAATATATCCCCGATACACCCACTAATATATCCCCTTATACACCCACTAATATATCCCCGATACACCCACTAATATATCCCCGATACACTCACTAATATATCCCCGATACACTCACTAATATATCCCCTTATACACCCACTAATATATCCCCGATACACTCACTAATATATCCCCGATACACCCACTAATATATCCCCATATACACCCACTAATATATCCCCTTATACACTCACTAATATATCCCCGATACACCCACTAATATATCCCCTTATACACTCACTAATATATCCCCATATACACCCACTAATATATCCCCTTATACACTCACTAATATATCCCCTTATACACCCACTAATATATCCCCTTATACACTCACTAATATATTCCCTTATACACTCACTAATATATCCCCATATACACCCACTAATATATCCCCTTATACACTCACTAATATATCCCCTTATACACCCACTAATATATCCCCTTATACACTCACGAATATATCCCCATATACACTCACTAATATATCCCCTTATACACTCACTAATATATCCCCATATACACCCACTAATATATCCCCTGAGACACTCACTAATATATCCCTTTATACACCCACTAATATATCCCCTTATACACTCACTAATATATTCCCTTATACACTCACTAATATATCCCCTTATACACTCACTAATATATCCCCATATACACCCACTAATATATCCCCATATACACCCACTAATATATCCCCTTATACACTCACGAATATATCCCCGATACACCCACTAATATATCCCCTTATACACTCACTAATATATCCCCATATACACCCACTAATATATCCCCTTATACACTCACTAATATATCCCCTTATACACCCACTAATATATCCCCTTATACACTCACTAATATATTCCCTTATACACTCACTAATATATCCCCTTATACACTCACTAATATATCCCCATATACACCCACTAATATATCCCCTTATACACTCACTAATATATCCCCTTATACACCCACTAATATATCCCCTTATACACTCACTAATATATCCCCTTATACACTCACTAATATATGCCCATATACACCCACTAATATATCCCCTTATACACTCACTAATATATCCCCTTATACACTCACGAATATATCCCCATATACACCCACTAATATATCCCCTTATACACCCACTAATATATCCCCTTATACACTCACTAATATATCCCCGATACACCCACTAATATATCCCCTTATACACTCACTAATATATCCCCATATACACCCACTAATATATCCCCTTATACACTCACTAATATATCCCCTTATACACCCACTAATATATCCCCTTATACACTCACTAATATATTCCCTTATACACTCACTAATATATCCCCTTATACACTCACTAATATATCCCCGATACACCCACTAATATATCCCCTTATACACTCACTAATATATCCCCTTATACACTCACTAATATATCCCCTTATACACTCACTAATATATCCCCATATACACCCACTAATATATCCCCATATACACCCACTAATATATCCCCTTATACACTCACTAATATATCCCCGATACACCTACTAATATATCCCCATATACACCCACTAATATATCCCCTTATACACTCACTAATATATCCCCATATACACCCACTAATATATCCCCTTATACACTCACTAATATATCCCCGATACACTCACTAATATATCCCCTTATACACTCACTAATATATCCCCGATACACTCACTAATATATCCCCGATACACCCACTAATATATCCCCTTATACACTCACTAATATATCCCCGATACACCCACTAATATATCCCCTTATACACTCACTAATATATTCCCTTATACACCCACTAATATATCCCCGATACACCCACTAATATATCCCCGATACACCCACTAATATATCCCCGATACACTCACTAATATATCCCCGATACACCCACGAATATATCCCCAAAAACACCCACTAATATATCCCCTTATACACTCACTAATATATCCCCGATACACCCACTAATATATCCCCGATACACCCACTAATATATCCCCGATACACCCACTAATATATCCCCGATACACTCACTAATATATCCCCTTATACACCCACTAATATATCCCCAGAAACACCCACTAATATATCCCCTTATACACCCACTAATATATCCCCTTATACACTCACTAATATATCCCCTTATACACCCACTAATATATCCCCATATACACCCACTAATATATCCCCTTATACACCCACTAATATATCCCCGATACACCCACTAATATATCCCCGATACACCCACTAATATATCCCCTTATACACTCACTAATATATCCCCTTATACACCCACTAATATATCCCCTTATACACTCACTAATATATTCCCTTATACACTCACTAATATATCCCCTTATACACTCACTAATATATCCCCGATACACCCACTAATATATCCCCTTATACACTCACTAATATATCCCCTTATACACTCACTAATATATCCCCTTATACACTCACTAATATATCCCCATATACACCCACTAATATATCCCCATATACACCCACTAATATATCCCCTTATACACTCACTAATATATCCCCGATACACCTACTAATATATCCCCATATACACCCACTAATATATCCCCTTATACACTCACTAATATATCCCCATATACACCCACTAATATATCCCCTTATACACTCACTAATATATCCCCGATACACTCACTAATATATCCCCTTATACACTCACTAATATATCCCCGATACACTCACTAATATATCCCCGATACACCCACTAATATATCCCCTTATACACTCACTAATATATCCCCGATACACCCACTAATATATCCCCTTATACACTCACTAATATATTCCCTTATACACCCACTAATATATCCCCGATACACCCACTAATATATCCCCGATACACCCACTAATATATCCCCGATACACTCACTAATATATCCCCGATACACCCACGAATATATCCCCAAAAACACCCACTAATATATCCCCTTATACACTCACTAATATATCCCCGATACACCCACTAATATATCCCCGATACACCCACTAATATATCCCCGATACACCCACTAATATATCCCCGATACACTCACTAATATATCCCCTTATACACCCACTAATATATCCCCAGAAACACCCACTAATATATCCCCTTATACACCCACTAATATATCCCCTTATACACTCACTAATATATCCCCTTATACACCCACTAATATATCCCCATATACACCCACTAATATATCCCCTTATACACCCACTAATATATCCCCGATACACCCACTAATATATCCCCGATACACCCACTAATATATCCCCGATACACTCACTAATATATCCCCTTATACACCCACTAATATATCCCCTTAAACACTCACTAATATATCCCCTTATACACCCACTAATATATCCCCATATACACCCACTAATATATCCCCTTATACACCCACTAATATATCCCCGATACACCCACTAATATATCCCCTTATACACTCACGAATATATCCCCGATACACTCACTAATATATCCCCTTATACACTCACTAATATATCCCCGATACACTCACTAATACATCCCCGATATACCCACTAATATATCCCCGATACACTCACTAATATATCCCCTTATGCACTCACTAATACATCCCCGATACACTCACTAATATATCCCCTTATACACTCACTAATATATCCCCGATACACTCACTAATATATCCCCGATACACTCACTAATATATCCCCGATACACTCACTAATATATCCCCTTATACACTCACTAATATATCCCCGATACACCCACTAATATATCCCCTTATACACCCACTAATATATCCCCGATACACCCACTAATATATCCCCGATACACTCACTAATATATCCCCGATACACTCACTAATATATCCCCTTATACACCCACTAATATATCCCCGATACACTCACTAATATATCCCCGATACACCCACTAATATATCCCCATATACACCCACTAATATATCCCCTTATACACTCACTAATATATCCCCGATACACCCACTAATATATCCCCTTATACACTCACTAATATATCCCCATATACACCCACTAATATATCCCCTTATACACTCACTAATATATCCCCTTATACACCCACTAATATATCCCCTTATACACTCACTAATATATTCCCTTATACACTCACTAATATATCCCCATATACACCCACTAATATATCCCCTTATACACTCACTAATATATCCCCTTATACACCCACTAATATATCCCCTTATACACTCACGAATATATCCCCATATACACTCACTAATATATCCCCTTATACACTCACTAATATATCCCCATATACACCCACTAATATATCCCCTGAGACACTCACTAATATATCCCTTTATACACCCACTAATATATCCCCTTATACACTCACTAATATATTCCCTTATACACTCACTAATATATCCCCTTATACACTCACTAATATATCCCCATATACACCCACTAATATATCCCCATATACACCCACTAATATATCCCCTTATACACTCACGAATATATCCCCGATACACCCACTAATATATCCCCTTATACACTCACTAATATATCCCCATATACACCCACTAATATATCCCCTTATACACTCACTAATATATCCCCTTATACACCCACTAATATATCCCCTTATACACTCACTAATATATTCCCTTATACACTCACTAATATATCCCCTTATACACTCACTAATATATCCCCATATACACCCACTAATATATCCCCTTATACACTCACTAATATATCCCCTTATACACCCACTAATATATCCCCTTATACACTCACTAATATATCCCCTTATACACTCACTAATATATCCCCATATACACCCACTAATATATCCCCTTATACACTCACTAATATATCCCCTTATACACTCACGAATATATCCCCATATACACCCACTAATATATCCCCTTATACACCCACTAATATATCCCCTTATACACTCACTAATATATCCCCGATACACCCACTAATATATCCCCTTATACACTCACTAATATATCCCCATATACACCCACTAATATATCCCCTTATACACTCACTAATATATCCCCTTATACACCCACTAATATATCCCCTTATACACTCACTAATATATTCCCTTATACACTCACTAATATATCCCCTTATACACTCACTAATATATCCCCGATACACCCACTAATATATCCCCTTATACACTCACTAATATATCCCCTTATACACTCACTAATATATCCCCTTATACACTCACTAATATATCCCCATATACACCCACTAATATATCCCCATATACACCCACTAATATATCCCCTTATACACTCACTAATATATCCCCGATACACCTACTAATATATCCCCATATACACCCACTAATATATCCCCTTATACACTCACTAATATATCCCCATATACACCCACTAATATATCCCCTTATACACTCACTAATATATCCCCGATACACTCACTAATATATCCCCTTATACACTCACTAATATATCCCCGATACACTCACTAATATATCCCCGATATACCCACTAATATATCCCCGATACACTCACTAATATATCCCCTTATACACTCACTAATATATCCCCTTATACACCCACTAATATATCCCCGATACACCCACTAATATATCCCCTTATACACTCACTAATATATCCCCGATACACTCACTAATATATCCCCGATACACTCAGTAATATATCCCCTTATACACTCACTAATATATCCCCTTATACACCCACTAATATATCCCCTTATACACCCACTAATATATCCCCTTATACACTCACTAATATATCCCCTTATACACTCACTAATATATCCCCTTATACACTCACTAATATATCCCCATATACACCCACTAATATATCCCCATATACACCCACTAATATATCCCCTTATACACTCACTAATATATCCCCGATACACCTACTAATATATCCCCATATACACCCACTAATATATCCCCTTATACACTCACTCATATATCCCCATATACACCCACTAATATATCCCCTTATACACTCACTAATATATCCCCGATACACTCACTAATATATCCCCTTATACACTCACTAATATATCCCCGATACACTCACTAATACATCCCCGATATACCCACTAATATATCCCCGATACACTCACTAATATATCCCCTTATACACTCACTAATATATCCCCTTATACACCCACTAATATATCCCCGATACACCCACTAATATATCCCCTTATACACTCACTAATATATCCCCGATACACTCACTAATATATCCCCGATACACTCAGTAATATATCCCCTTATACACTCACTAATATATCCCCTTATACACCCACTAATATATCCCCGATACACCCACTAATATATCCCCGATACACTCACTAATATATCCCCGATACACTCACTAATATATCCCCTTGTACACTCACTAATATATCCCCGATACACCCACTAATATATCCCCTTATACACCCACTAATATATCCCCGATACACCCACTAATATATCCCCGATACACTCACTAATATATCCCCGATACACTCACTGATATATCCCCTTATACACCCACTAATATATCCCCGATACACCCACTAATATATCCCCTTATACACCCACTAATATATCCCCGATACACCCACTAATATATCCCCTTATACACCCACTAATATATCCCCGATACACCCACTAATATATCCCCGATACACCCACTAATATATCCCCGATACACTCACTAATATATCCCCGATACACCCACTAATATATCCCCATATACACCCACTAATATATCCCCTTATACACTCACTAATATATCCCCGATACACCCACTAATATATCCCCTTATACACTCACTAATATATCCCCATATACACCCACTAATATATCCCCTTATACACTCAATAATATATCCCCTTATACACCCACTAATATATCCCCTTATACACTCACTAATATATTCCCTTATACACTCACTAATATATCCCCTTATACACTCACTAATATATCCCCATATACACCCACTAATATATCCCCTTATACACTCACTAATATATCCCCTTATACACCAACTAATATATCCCCTTATACACTCACTAATATATCCCCATATACACTCACTAATATATCCCCTTATACACTCACTAATATATCCCCATATACACCCACTAATGTATCCCCTGAGACACTCACTAATATATCCCCTTATACACCCACTAATAGATCCCCTTATACACTCACTAATATATTCCCTTATACACTCACTAATATATCCCCTTATACACTCACTAATATATCCCCATATACACCCACTAATATATCCCCATATACACCCACTAATATATCCCCTTATACACTCACTAATATATCCCCGATACACCCACTAATATATCCCCTTATACACTCACTGATATATCCCCATATACACCCACTAATATATCCCCTTATACACTCACTAATATATCCCCTTATGCACCCACTAATATATCCCCTTATACACTCACTAATATATTCCCTTATACACTTGACGATCCGGATTCTTTCCCCTCAGTCTGGTTCAGTAATAACTGAAGTCGAATACATTTTAAAGTCCAACACATCTTTAATAGCAAGGTTCTTAGTCTGCAGCATTGATTTGGACTCCTGATAGAGTCCCTCTATGCTGGCAGAGCAAGAACAAAAACATACAGAAATCCACACGTTTTTATACAAATCAATAGGGTTGGAACATACTTAACGAGGGTCAACACCAATCATAAGCCGGGCATAGGTTGCCATGCGAGGTTACATTATTTCCGACCAATCATAAATAATCATGTGCTGATCATGCTGCTGTTAGACATCAAAGGGGATAACTTCCTCACTTTCCAACTTGGAATGTTCTTCCCTGTTCCTTCTGTTCCTTATCTCCCAACCTGGAATGTCTTTCAACTTTGGCTAAGCTCGTTACCTATATTGATCTGCCATAAACATGGAGACATTCAGACCAGTCCTTGACTCACATCAAAGACCTATCATTGATAAGACAATGCAGGCCTGCTGACGAAGCAAACATATGGCCCAGCAGGAGGGCCAGGCCACTTGTATCAATCTCAGTTACTAACTAATTAACCCTTTCTAACCATTTTGCATTCTGCTTCTTTGCCACGTGGGCATTTTAATATTTTACCAAAAACTGACCACGTAGGGATTCTCACACTCACTAATATATCCCCTTATACACTCACTAATATATCCCCATATACACCCACTAATATATCCCCTTATACACTCACTAATATATCCCCTTATACACCCACTAATATATCCCCTTATACACTCACTAATATATCCCCATATACACTCACTAATATATCCCCTTATACACTCACTAATATATCCCCTTATACACTCACTAATATATCCCCATATACACCCACTAATATATCCCCATATACACCCACTAATATATCCCCTTATACACTCACTAATATATCCCCATATACACTCACTAATATATCCCCATATACACCCACTAATATATCCCCATATACACCCACTAATATATCCCCTTATACACTCACTAATATATCCCCGATACACCCACTAATATATCCCCTTATACACTCACTAATATATCCCCATATACACCCACTAATATATCCCCTTATACACTCACTAATATATCCCCTTATACACCCACGAATATATATCCCCTTATACACTCACTAATATATTCCCTTATACACTCACTAATATATCCCCTTATACACTCACTAATATATCCCCATATACACCCACTAATATATCCCCTTATACACTCACTAATATATCCCCTTATACACCCACTAATATATCCCCTGATACACTCACTAATATATCCCCATATACACTCACTAATATATCCCCTTATACACTCACTAATATATCCCCTTATACACTCACTAATATATCCCCGATACACTCACTAATACATCCCCGATATACCCACTAATATATCCCCTTATACACTCACTAATATATCCCCGATACACTCACTAATACATCCCCGATATACCCACTAATATATCCCCGATACACTCACTAATATATCCCCGATACACCCACTAATATATCCCCTTATACACTCACTAATATATCCCCTTATACACCCACTAATATATCCCCTTATACACTCACTAATATATCCCCTTATACACTCACTAATATATCCCCTTATACACTCACTAATATATCCCCATATACACCCACTAATATATCCCATATACACCCACTAATATATCCCCTTATACACTCACTAATATATCCCCGATACACCCACTAATATATCCCCGATACACCCACTAATATATCCCCGATACACCCACTAATATATCCCCGATACACTCACTAATATATCCCCGATACACCCACTAATATATCCCCGATACACTCACTAATATTTCCCCGATACACTCACTAATATATCCCCGATACACCCACTAATACATCCCCGATACACTCACTAATATATCCCCGATACACTCACTAATATATCCCCGATACACTCACTAATATATCCCCGATACACCCACTAATATATCCCCTTATACACCCACTAATATATCCCCGATACACCCACCAATATATCCCCGATACACCCACTAATATATCCCCGATACACCCACTAATATATCCCCGATACACCCACTAATATATCCCCGATACACCCACTAATATATCCCCGATACACCCACTAATATATCCCCGATACACTCACTAATATATCCCCGATACACCCACTAATATATCCCCGATACACTCACTAATATATCCCCGATACACTCACTAATATATCCCCGATACACCCAATAATATATCCCCTTATACACTCACTAATATATCCCCGATACACCCACTAATATATCCCCTTATACACTCACTAATATATTCCCTTATACACCAACTAATATATCCCCGATACACCCACTAATATATCCCCGATACACCCACTAATATATCCCCGATACACTCACTAATATATCCCCGATACACCCACGAATATATCCCCAAAAACACCCACTAATATATCCCCTTATACACTCACTAATATATCCCCGATACACCCACTAATATATCCCCGATACAACCACTAATATATCCCCGATACACTCACTAATATATCCCCTTATACACCCACTAATATATCCCCATATACACCCACTAATATATCCCCTTATACACCCAATAATATATACCCTTATACACTCACTAATATATCCCCTTTTACACCCACTAATATATCCCCATATACACCCACTAATATATCCCCTTATACACCCACTAATATATCCCCGATACACCCACTAATATATCCCCGATACACCCACTAATATATCCCCGATACACTCACTAATATATCCCCTTATACACCCACTAATATATCCCCTTAAACACTCACTAATATATCCCCTTATACACCCACTAATATATCCCCATATACACCCACTAATATATCCCCTTATACACCCACTAATATATCCCTGATACACCCACTAATATATCCCCTTATACACTCACTAATATATCCCCGATACACTCACTAATATATCCCCTTATACACTCACTAATATATCCCCGATACACTCACTAATACATCCCCGATATACCCACTAATATATCCCCGATACACTCACTAATATATCCCCTTATGCACTCACTAATACATCCCCGATACACTCACTAATATATCCCCTTATACACTCACTAATATATCCCCGATACACTCACTAATATATCCCCGATACACTCACTAATATATCCCCTTATACACCCACTAATATATCCCCTTATACACCCACTAATATATCCCCGATACACCCACTAATATATCCCCGATACACTCACTAATATATCCCCGATACACTCACTAATATATCCCCTTATACACTCACTAATATATCCCCGATACACCCACGAATATATCCCCTTATACACCCACTAATATATCCCCGATACACCCACTAATATATCCCCGATACACTCACTAATATATCCCCGATACACTCACTAATATATCCCCTTATACACCCACTAATATATCCCCGATACACCCACTAATATATCCCCTTATACACCCACTAATATATCCCCGATACACCCACTAATATATCCCCTTATACACCCACTAATGTATCCCCGATACACCCACTAATATATCCCCGATACACCCACTAATATATCCCCGATACACTCACTAATATATCCCCGATACACCCACTAATATATCCCCATATACACCCACTAATATATCCCCTTATACACTCACTAATATATCCCCGATACACCCACTAATATATCCCCTTATACACTCACTAATATATCCCCATATACACCCACTAATATATCCCCTTATACACTCACTAATATATCCCCTTATACACCCACTAATATATCCCCTTATACACTCACTAATATATTCCCTTATACACTCACTAATATATCCCCTTATACACTCACTAATATATCCCCATATACACCCACTAATATATCCCCTTATACACTCACTAATATATCCCCTTATACACCCACTAATATATCCCCTTATACACTCACTAATATATCCCCATATACACTCACTAATATATCCCCTTATACACTCACTAATATATCCCCATATACACCCACTAATATATCCCCTGAGACACTCACTAATATATCCCCTTATACACCCACTAATATATCCCCTTATACACTCACTAATATATTCCCTTATACACTCACTAATATATCCCCTTATACACTCACTAATATATCCCCATATACACCCACTAATATATCCCCATATACACCCACTAATATATCCCCTTATACACTCACTAATATATCCCCGATACACCCACTAATATATCCCCTTATACACTCACTAATATATCCCCATATACACCCACTAATATATCCCCTGATACACTCACTAATATATCCCCTTATACACCCACTAATATATCCCCTTATACACTCACTAATATATTCCCTTATACACTCACTAATATATCCCCTTATACACTCACTAATATATCCCCATATACACCCACTAATATATCCCCTTATACACTCACTAATATATCCCCTTATACACCCACTAATATATCCCCTTATACACTCACTAATATATCCCCTTATACACTCACTAATATATCCCCATATACACCCACTAATATATCCCCTTATACACTCACTAATATATCCCCTTATACACTCACGAATATATCCCCATATACACCCACTAATATATCCCCTTATACACCCACTAATATATCCCCTTATCCACTCACTAATATATCCCCGATACACCCACTAATATATCCCCTTATACACTCACTAATATATCCCCATATACACCCACTAATATATCCCCTTATACACTCACTAATATATCCCCTTATACATCCACTAATATATCCCCTTATACACTCACTAATATATTCCCTTATACACTCACTAATATATCCCCTTATACACTCACTAATATATCCCCGATACACCCACTAATATATCCCCTTATACACTCACTAATATATCCCCATATACACCCACTAATATATCCCCTTATACACTCACTAATATATCCCCTTATACACCCACTAATATATCCCCTTATACACTCACTAATATATTCCCTTATACACTCACTAATATATCCCCTTATACACTCACTAATATATCCCCTTATACACCCACTAATATATCCCCTTATACACTCACTAATATATCCCCTTATACACTCACTAATATATCCCCATATACACCCACTAATATATCCCCATATACACCCACTAATATATCCCCTTATACACTCACTAATATATCCCCGATACACCTCCTAATATATCCCCATATACACCCACTAATATATCCCCTTATACACTCACTAATATATCCCCATATACACCCACTAATATATCCCCTTATACACTCACTAATATATCCCCTTATACACCCACGAATATATATCCCCTTATACACTCACTAATATATTCCCTTATACACTCACTAATATATCCCCTTATACACTCACTAATATATCCCCATATACACCCACTAATATATCCCCTTATACACTCACTAATATATCCCCTTATACACCCACTAATATATCCCCTGATACACTCACTAATATATCCCCATATACACTCACTAATATATCCCCTTATACACTCACTAATATATCCCCTTATACACTCACTAATATATCCCCGATACACTCACTAATACATCCCCGATATACCCACTAATATATCCCCTTATACACTCACTAATATATCCCCGATACACTCACTAATACATCCCCGATATACCCACTAATATATCCCCGATACACTCACTAATATATCCCCGATACACCCACTAATATATCCCCTTATACACTCACTAATATATCCCCTTATACACCCACTAATATATCCCCTTATACACTCACTAATATATCCCCTTATACACTCACTAATATATCCCCTTATACACTCACTAATATATCCCCATATACACCCACTAATATATCCCATATACACCCACTAATATATCCCCTTATACACTCACTAATATATCCCCGATACACCCACTAATATATCCCCGATACACCCACTAATATATCCCCGATACACCCACTAATATATCCCCGATACACTCACTAATATATCCCCGATACACCCACTAATATATCCCCGATACACTCACTAATATTTCCCCGATACACTCACTAATATATCCCCGATACACCCACTAATACATCCCCGATACACTCACTAATATATCCCCGATACACTCACTAATATATCCCCGATACACTCACTAATATATCCCCGATACACCCACTAATATATCCCCTTATACACCCACTAATATATCCCCGATACACCCACCAATATATCCCCGATACACCCACTAATATATCCCCGATACACCCACTAATATATCCCCGATACACCCACTAATATATCCCCGATACACCCACTAATATATCCCCGATACACCCACTAATATATCCCCGATACACTCACTAATATATCCCCGATACACCCACTAATATATCCCCGATACACTCACTAATATATCCCCGATACACTCACTAATATATCCCCGATACACCCAATAATATATCCCCTTATACACTCACTAATATATCCCCGATACACCCACTAATATATCCCCTTATACACTCACTAATATATTCCCTTATACACCCACTAATATATCCCCGATACACCCACTAATATATCCCCGATACACCCACTAATATATCCCCGATACACTCACTAATATATCCCCGATACACCCACGAATATATCCCCAAAAACACCCACTAATATATCCCCTTATACACTCACTAATATATCCCCGATACACCCACTAATATATCCCCGATACAACCACTAATATATCCCCGATACACTCACTAATATATCCCCTTATACACCCACTAATATATCCCCATATACACCCACTAATATATCCCCTTATACACCCAATAATATATACCCTTATACACTCACTAATATATCCCCTTTTACACCCACTAATATATCCCCATATACACCCACTAATATATCCCCTTATACACCCACTAATATATCCCCGATACACCCACTAATATATCCCCGATACACCCACTAATATATCCCCGATACACTCACTAATATATCCCCTTATACACCCACTAATATATCCCCTTAAACACTCACTAATATATCCCCTTATACACCCACTAATATATCCCCATATACACCCACTAATATATCCCCTTATACACCCACTAATATATCCCTGATACACCCACTAATATATCCCCTTATACACTCACTAATATATCCCCGATACACTCACTAATATATCCCCTTATACACTCACTAATATATCCCCGATACACTCACTAATACATCCCCGATATACCCACTAATATATCCCCGATACACTCACTAATATATCCCCTTATGCACTCACTAATACATCCCCGATACACTCACTAATATATCCCCTTATACACTCACTAATATATCCCCGATACACTCACTAATATATCCCCGATACACTCACTAATATATCCCCTTATACACCCACTAATATATCCCCTTATACACCCACTAATATATCCCCGATACACCCACTAATATATCCCCGATACACTCACTAATATATCCCCGATACACTCACTAATATATCCCCTTATACACTCACTAATATATCCCCGATACACCCACGAATATATCCCCTTATACACCCACTAATATATCCCCGATACACCCACTAATATATCCCCGATACACTCACTAATATATCCCCGATACACTCACTAATATATCCCCTTATACACCCACTAATATATCCCCGATACACCCACTAATATATCCCCTTATACACCCACTAATATATCCCCGATACACCCACTAATATATCCCCTTATACACCCACTAATGTATCCCCGATACACCCACTAATATATCCCCGATACACCCACTAATATATCCCCGATACACTCACTAATATATCCCCGATACACCCACTAATATATCCCCATATACACCCACTAATATATCCCCTTATACACTCACTAATATATCCCTGATACACCCACTAATATATCCCCTTATACACTCACTAATATATCCCCATATACACCCACTAATATATCCCCTTATACACTCACTAATATATCCCCTTATACACCCACTAATATATCCCCTTATACACTCACTAATATATTCCCTTATACACTCACTAATATATCCCCTTATACACTCACTAATATATCCCCATATACACCCACTAATATATCCCCTTATACACTCACTAATATATCCCCTTATACACCCACTAATATATCCCCTTATACACTCACTAATATATCCCCATATACACTCACTAATATATCCCCTTATACACTCACTAATATATCCCCATATACACCCACTAATATATCCCCTGAGACACTCACTAATATATCCCCTTATACACCCACTAATATATCCCCTTATACACTCACTAATATATTCCCTTATACACTCACTAATATATCCCCTTATACACTCACTAATATATCCCCATATACACCCACTAATATATCCCCATATACACCCACTAATATATCCCCTTATACACTCACTAATATATCCCCGATACACCCACTAATATATCCCCTTATACACTCACTAATATATCCCCATATACACCCACTAATATATCCCCTGATACACTCACTAATATATCCCCTTATACACCCACTAATATATCCCCTTATACACTCACTAATATATTCCCTTATACACTCACTAATATATCCCCTTATACACTCACTAATATATCCCCATATACACCCACTAATATATCCCCTTATACACTCACTAATATATCCCCTTATACACCCACTAATATATCCCCTTATACACTCACTAATATATCCCCTTATACACTCACTAATATATCCCCATATACACCCACTAATATATCCCCTTATACACTCACTAATATATCCCCTTATACACTCACGAATATATCCCCATATACACCCACTAATATATCCCCTTATACACCCACTAATATATCCCCTTATCCACTCACTAATATATCCCCGATACACCCACTAATATATCCCCTTATACACTCACTAATATATCCCCATATACACCCACTAATATATCCCCTTATACACTCACTAATATATCCCCTTATACACCCACTAATATATCCCCTTATACACTCACTAATATATTCCCTTATACACTCACTAATATATCCCCTTATACACTCACTAATATATCCCCGATACACCCACTAATATATCCCCTTATACACTCACTAATATATCCCCATATACACCCACTAATATATCCCCTTATACACTCACTAATATATCCCCTTATACACCCACTAATATATCCCCTTATACACTCACTAATATATTCCCTTATACACTCACTAATATATCCCCTTATACACTCACTAATATATCCCCTTATACACCCACTAATATATCCCCTTATACACTCACTAATATATCCCCTTATACACTCACTAATATATCCCCATATACACCCACTAATATATCCCCATATACACCCACTAATATATCCCCTTATACACTCACTAATATATCCCCGATACACCTCCTAATATATCCCCATATACACCCACTAATATATCCCCTTATGCACTCACTAATATATCCCCATATACACCCACTAATATATCCCCTTATACACTCACTAATATATCCCCGATACACTCACTAATATATCCCCTTATACACTCACTAATATATCCCCGATACACTCACTAATACATCCCCGATATACCCACCAATATATCCCCGATACACTCACTAATATATCCCCTTATACACTCACTAATATATCCCCTCATACACCCACTAATATATCCCCGATACACCCACTAATATATCCCCTTATACACTCACTAATATATCCCCGATACACTCACTAATATATCCCCGATACACTCACTAATATATCCCCTTATACACTCACTAATATATCCCCTTATACACCCACTAATATATCCCCGATACACCCACTAATATATCCCCGATACACTCACTAATATATCCCCGATACACTCACGAATATATCCCCTTATACACTCACTAATATATCCCCGATACACCCACTAATATATCCCCTTATACACCCACTAATATATCCCCGATACACCCACTAATATATCCCCGATACACTCACTAATATATCCCCGATACACTCACTAATATATCCCCTTATACACCCACTAATATATCCCCGATACACCCACTAATATATCCCCTTATACACCCACTAATATATCCCCGATACACCCACTAATATATCCCCTTATACACCCACTAATATATCCCCGATACACCCACTAATATATCCCCGATACACCCACTAATATATCCCCGATACACTCACTAATATATCCCCGATACACCCACTAATATATCCCCATATACACCCACTAATATATCCCCTTATACACTCACTAATATATCCCCGATACACCCACTAATATATCCCCTTATACACTCACTAATATATCCCCATATACACCCACTAATATATCCCCTTATACACTCACTAATATATCCCCTTATACACCCACTAATATATCCCCTTATACACTCACTAATATATTCCCTTATACACTCACTAATATATCCCCTTATACACTCACTAATATATCCCCATATACACCCACTAATATATCCCCTTATACACTCACTAATATATCCCCTTATACACTCACTAATATATCCCCTTATACACCCACTAATATATCCCCTTATACACTCACTAATATATCCCCTTATACACTCACTAATATATCCCCATATACACCCACTAATATATCCCCTTATACACTCACTAATATATCCCCTTATACACCCACTAATATATCCCCTTATACACTCACTAATATATCCCCATATACACTCACTAATATATCCCCTTATACACCCACTAATATATCCCCTTATACACTCACTAATATATCCCCATATACACCCACTAATATATCCCCTCATACACTCACTAATATATCCCCTTATACACCCACTAATATATCCCCTTATACACTCACTAATATATTCCTTTATACACTCACTAATATATCCCCTTATACACTCACTAATATATCCCCATATACACCCACTAATATATCCCCTTATACACCCACTAATATATCCCCTTATACACTCACTAATATATCCCCATATACACTCACTAATATATCCCCTTATACACTCACTAATATATCCCCTTATACACTCACTAATATATCCCCATATACACCCACTAATATATCCCCATATACACCCACGAATATATCCCCTTATACACTCACTAATATATCCCCGATACACCCACTAATATATCCCCATATACACCCACTAATATATCCCCTTATACACTCACTAATATATCCCCATATACACCCACTAATATATCCCCTTATACACTCACTAATATATCCCCGATACACTCACTAATATATCCCCTTATACACTAACTAATATATCCCCGATACACTCACTAATACATCCCCGATATACCCACTAATATATCCCCGATACACTCACTAATATATCCCCTTATACACTCACTAATATATCCCCTTATACACCCACTAATATATCCCCGATACACCCACTAATATATCCCCTTATACACCCACTAATATATCCCCGATACACCCACTAATATATCCCCGATGCACCCACTAATATATCCCCGATACACCCACTAATATATCCCCGATACACTCACTAATATATCCCCGATACACCCACTAATATATCCCCATATACACCCACTAATATATCCCCTTATACACTCACTAATATATCCCCGATACACCCACTAATATATCCCCTTATACACTCACTAATATATCCCCATATACACCCACTAATATATCCCCTTATACACTCACTAATATATCCCCATATACACCCACTGATATATCCCCATATACACCCACTAATATATCCCCTTATACACTCACTAATATATCCCCTTATACACTCACTAATATATCCCCATATACACCCACTAATATATCCCCATATACACCCACTAATATATCCCCATATACACCCACTAATATATCCCCTTATACAGTCACTAATATATCCCCGATACACCCACTAATATATCCCCGATACACCCACTAATATATCCCCTTATACACCCACTAATATATCCCCGATACACCCACTAATATATCCCTTTGACACCCAATAATATATCCCCGATACACTCAGTAATACATCCCCGATACACTCACTAATATATCCCCTTATACACTCACTAATATATCCCCGATACACTCACTAATACATCCCCGATACACCCACTAATATATCCCCGATACACTCACTAATATATCCCCGATACACTCACTAATATATCCCCGATACACCCACTAATATATCCCTTTGACACCCAATAATTTATCCCCGATACACTCACTAATATATCCCCGATACACCCACTAATATATCCCTTTGACACCCAATAATACATCCCCGATACACTCACTAATATATCCCCGATACACCCACTAATATATCCCTTTGACACCCAATAATATATCCCCGATACACTCACTAATATATCCCCGATACACCCACTAATATATCCCTTTGACACCCAATAATATATCCCCAATACACCCACTAATACATCCCCTTATACACTCACTAATATATCCCCGATACACTCACTAATATATCCCCGATACACTCAATAATATATCCCCGATACACACACTAATATATCCCCTTATACACTCACTAATACATCCCCGATACACTCACTAATATATCCCCGATACACTCACGAATACATCCCCTTGTACACTCACTAATATATCCCCGATACACTCACTAATATATCCCCGATACACTCACCAATACATCCCCAATACACCCACTAATACATCCCCTTATACACTCACTAATATATCCCCGATACACTCACTAATATATCCCCGATACACTCACTAATATATCCCCGATACACTCACCAATACATCCCCAATACACTCACTAATATTTCCCCTTATACACCCACTAATATATCCCCGATACACTCACTAATATATCCCCTTATACACTCACTAATATATCCCCGATACACTCACTAATATATCCCCGATACACTCACTAATATATCCCCTTATACACTCACTAATATATCCCCGATACACTCACTAATATATCCCCTTATACACCCACTAATACATCCCCGATACACCCACTAATATATCCCCTTATACACTCACTAATATATCCCCGATACACTCACCAATATATCCCCTTATGCACCCACTAATACATCCCCGATACACCCACTAATATATCCCCTTATACACCCACTAATATATCCCCATATACACCCACTAATATATCCCCTTATACACCCACTAATATATCCCCTTATACACCCACTAATATATCCCCGATACACTCACTAATATATCCCCTTATACACTCACTAATATATCCCCGATACACTCATTAATATATCCCCGATACACTCACTAATATATCCCCTTATATACCCACTGATATATCCCCTTATACACTCACTAATATATCCCCTTGTACACTCACTAATATATCCCCGATACACCCACTAATATATCCCCTTATACACCCACTAATATATCCCCTTATACACCCACTAATACATCCCCGATACACTCACTAATATATCCCCGATACACTCACTAATATATCCCCTTATACACCCACTAATATATCCCCGATACACTCACTAATATATCCCCTTATACACTCACTAATATATCCCCTTATACACTCACTAATATATCCCCTTATACACTCACTAATATATCCCCTTATACACCCACTAATATATCCCCGATACACTCACTAATATATCCCCGATACACCCACTAATATATCCCCTTATACACCCACTAATATATCCCCGATACACTCACTAATATATCCCCGATACACTCACTAATATATCCCCGATACACCCACTAATATATCCCCTTATACACCCACTAATATATCCCCGATACACTCACTAATATATCCCCTTATACACCCACTAATATATCCCCGATACACCCACTAATATATCCCCGATACACTCACTAATATATCCCCGATACACTCACTAATATATCCCCGATACACCCACTAATACATCCCCGATACACTCACTAATATATCCCCGATACACTCACTAATATATCCCCTGATACACTCACTAATATATCCCCTTATACACTCACTAATATATCCCCTTATACACTCACTAATATATCCCCGATACACCCACTAATATATCCCATTATACACCCACTAATACATCCCCGATACACCCACTAATATATCCCCGATACACTCACTAATATATCCCCGATACACTCACTAATATATCCCCGATACACTCACTAATATATCCCCGATACACCCACTAATATATCCCCTTATACACTCACTAATATATCCCCTTATACACTCACTAATATATCCCCGATACACTCACTAATATATCCCCGATACACCCACTAATACATCCCCGATACACTCACTAAAAGATCCCCTTATATACCCACTAATATATCCCCGATACACTCACTAATATATCCCCGATACACCCACTAATATATCCCCGATACACTCACTAATATATCCCCGATACACTCACTAATATATCCCCTTATACACTCACTAATACATCCCCGATACACCCACTAATATATCCCCGATACACCCACTAATATATCCCCTTATACACCCACTAATATATCCCCGATACACTCACTAATATATCCCCGATACACCCACTAATATATCCCCTTATACACCCACTAATATATCCCCGATACACCCACTAATATATCCCCGATACACCCACTAATATATCCCCTTATACACCCACTAATATATCCCCGATACACCCACTAATATATCCCCGATACACCCACTAATATATCCCCGATACACTCACTAATATATCCCCTTATACACTCACTAATACATCCCCGATACACTCACTAATATATCCCCTTATACACCCACTAATATATCCCCGATACACTCACTAATATATCCCCGATACACCCACTAATATTTCCCCTTATACACCCACTAATATATCCCCGATACACCCACTAATATATCCCCGATACACTCACTAATATATCCCCGATACACCCACTAATATATCCCCTTATACACCCACTAATATATCCCCGATACACCCACTAATATATCCCCGATACACCCACTAATATATCCCCTTATGCACCCACTAATATATCCCCTTATACACCCACTAATATATCCCCGATACACCCACTAATATATCCCCGATACACCCACTAATATATCCCCTTATACACCCACTAATATATCCCCTTATACACCCACTAATATATCCCCGATACTCCCACTAATATATCCCCGATACACTCACTAATATATCCCCGATACACTCACTAATATATCCCCGATACACCCACTAATATATCCCCGATACACTCACTAATATATCCCCGATACACCCACTAATATATCCCCGATACACTCACTAATATATCCCCTTATACACTCACTAATATATCACCTTATACACCCACTAATATATCCCCGATACACCCACTAATATATCCCTGATACACCCACTAATATATCCCCGATACACTCACTAATATATCCCCGATACACCCACTAATATATCCCCGATACACTCACTAATATATCCCCTTATACACCCACTAATATATCCCCTTATACACCCACTAATATATCCCCGATACACCCACTAATATATCCCCGATACACCCACTAATATATCCCCTTATATACCCACTAATATATCCCCGATACACCCACTAATATATCCCCGATACACCCACTAATATATCCCCGATACACCCACTAATATATCCCCTTGTACACCCACTAATATATCCCCGATACACCCACTAATATATCCCCTTATGCACTCACTAATATATCCCCGATACACCCACTAATATATCCCCGATACACCCACTAATATATCCCCTTATATACCCACTAATATATCCCCGATACACCCACTAATATATCCCCGATACACCCACTAATATATCCCCGATACACCCACTAATATATCCCCTTGTACACCCACTAATATATCCCCGATACACCCACTAATATATCCCCTTATACACTCACTAATATATCCCCTTGTACACCCACTAATATATCCCCGATACACCCACTAATATATCACCTTGTACACCCACTAATATATCCCCGATACACCCACTAATATATTCCCTTGTACACCCACTAATATATCCCCGATACACCCACTAATATATCCCCTTGTACACCCACTAATATATCCCCGATACACCCACTAATATATCCCCTTATGCACCCACTAATATATCCCCGATACACCCACTAATATATCCCCGATACACCCACTAATATATCCCCTTGTGCACCCACTAATATATCCCCTTATACACCCACTATTATATCCCCTTATACACTCACTAATATATCCCCGATACACTCACTAATATATCCCCTTATACACTCACTAATATATCCCCTTATACACTCACTAATATATCCCCGATACACTCACTAATACATCCCCGATATACCCACTAATATATCCCCGATACACTCACTAATATATCCCCGATATACCCACTAATATATCCCCGATACACACACTAATATATCCCCTTATGCACTCACTAATACATCCCCGATACACTCACTAATATATCCCCTTATACACTCACTAATATATCCCCTTACACACCCACTAATATATCCCCGATACACCCACTGATATATCCCCGATACACTCACTAATATATCCCCGATACACCCACTAATATATCCCCGATACACTCACTAATATATCCCCGATACACCCACTAATATATCCCCTTACACACCCACTAATATATCCCCGATACACCCACTAATATATCCCCGATACACTCACTAATATATCCCCTTATACACCCACTAATATATCCCCTTATACACTCACTAATATATCCCCGATACACTCACTAATATGTCCCCTTACACACCCACTAATATATCCCCGATACACCCACTAATATATCCCCGATACACTCACTAATATATCCCCTTATGCACTCACTAATATATCCCCTTACACACCCACTAATATATCCCCGATACACTCACTAATATATCCCCTTACACACCCACTAATATATCCCCGATACACCCACTAATATATCCCCTTATACACTCACTAATATATCCCCTTACACACCCACTAATATATCCCTTTATACACTCACTAATATATCCCCTTTATACACCCACTAATATATCTCCTGATACACCCACTAATATATCCCCTTATACACCCACTAATATATCCCCTGATACACCCACTAATATATCCCCTTATACACCCACTAATATATCTCCTGATACACTCACTAATATATCCCCTTATACACTCACTAATTTATCTCCTGATACACCCACTAATATATCCCCTTATACACCCACTAATATATCCCCTGATACACCCACTAATATAGCCCCTGAAGCCCCCATTTGAATGCTTTGTTTATGAACAGAGCACTGCTTTAAGGTTAATATTGCAGCTGTTTAATCTTTTTAAATGTCAACAAATAAATGAACATTGCCACCTTAGAATCTGCCGGGCCAACGTCCAGACGTAAGTCCGGGATTTACCCGCCAGGAGCCTCCGCAGCTGATCCCTGTGAACTTTCCAGGGTCAGGGGTGGTTCCCAATAATCTGGGCAGGCACCTGCATCACCAAAGGCATATCTCGGGTGTCTGTCAGTCAGGGGAGAGGGAGCCACAAAAATGTGGTGGAGGAGGGGGGGAGGATTACGAGCTCCTTCAGAAAGGTGAATTGTAGCCCATCGACCCGCTTTATAAGGGGGGGGGAGGCAAATAAGATTATCCTTTATTTGAAACTGTTCAAGAGGTCCAGGTTGCGTCCCATGACGGATTTCTGCTGACCGGGTGGCCCAATCCCTCCCTTCTCGTGGGACGCACTGGACCGCCAGCAGATTCCCAGACTCGGGCTGAGGAATCTCCCAGTTTTGAAGAGTCCTCATCTCCTGGTCAAGCCCCCCCCCCCCATCTGACACGGGTGACCTTGTTTGGGGCCAACAGAGGATCTTTTCAAAACAAAGCCCTCACGTCCAGGTCTTGGCCTCATTCATGGCCCTTCTCCGCGGGGCTTACATTAGGAGTACGGCGGGGGGAGGGGGGGTCACGGATTTTTAGCCACATTATCCCTTCCAAAACTCACCTTAGACTGAACAAAAGTTGGCTTATGTTCTGCCAAGGACGGTAGGAGGTACCTCCTTCCAAATATGTTAGCCAGTATCAGAACTAACGTCTCCATCAGGTCTTTTGAAAATGTCTTTGCATCTGTTAAAAAGAGCAAACATGAAATCTTTCAGCTGGAAGATGCTGATGCAGGTTGTGTGTTAACGTTCCTTGGCATTGTATCATATTCTTCGCATGAATAGATAAGTGATGTGCTAATACAACGATACGAACAGGTAGATTTTGTGCTCCCAACATAAAATTCCCGAGCTCTGCACCTGCTTCAAAGCTGTTCAACTCTTAACACCTTGCAGTTCTGATGAAAGGTCATCGACCTGAAACCTTTCTCTCGCCATAGATGCTGTGCCTGACCTGCTGAGTGATCCTGGGCTTTAAAATTGAGGTATCGATTACAAATTCAAGGAAGTTATGCTAAACCGTTATAAATCACTGGTTAGGCCTCAGCTGGAATATTGTGTCCAATTCTGGGCACCGCTCTTTAGGAAGGATGTCAAGGCCTCAGAGAGGGTGCAGGGGAGATTTACTCAAGTGGTGCCAGGGATGAGGGACTTCAGTTATTTGGAAAGACCAGAGAAGCTGGAATTCTTCTCCTTAGAGCAGAGATAGTTAAGGTGAGATTTAATCGAGGTGTTCAAAATTATGAGGGGTTTTGATAGAGTGCATTGAGTTACATCATCACATCGAGTCTACAGCACAGAAACATGTCATTCAGCCCAACTGGTTCATGCCCGCATTTATGCTCCACACGAGCCTCCTCCCTTCCTACTTCATCTCATCCTATCAGCATAACCTTCTGTACATGAGCAGTGGTGTTCAGTTAAGGAGTTATTTTACAACTTTCAAAAAATATATATTCCACTGAGGAAAAAAGGGTGTAAAAGAAATGACAGCCATCCATGGCTAAGTAAAGAAATTAAGGATAGTATCTGACTAAAAACAAGGACATATAAGGTAGCCAAACTTAGTGGGAGGATAGAAGATTGGGAAGTCTTCAAAAGACAGCAAAAAGTAACTAAAGGATTGATTAAGAAAGGGAAGATAGATTATGAAAATAAATTAGCAAAAAATATAAAAACAGATAGCAAGAGTTTCTATAGTTATATAAAAAGAAAAAGGGCGGCTAAGGCAAACGTAGGTCCCTTAGAGGATGAGACCGGGAAATTAATGGTGGGAAACATGGAGATGGCAAAAATGCTGAACAAATATTTTGTTTCAGTCTTTACGGTAGAGGACACTAAGAATATCCCAACACTGGACAAACAGGGGACTCTCGGGGGGGAGGAGCTAAATACGATTAAAATCACTAAGGAATTGGTACTCAGTAAAATAATGGGACTCAAGGCGGATAAATCCCCCGGACCTGATGGCTTACATCCTAGGGTCTTGAGGGAAGTGGCAGTGGGGATTGTGGATGCTTTGGTAATAATTTTCCAAAATTCTCTGGACTCAGCAAAGGTCCCGGCAGATTGGAAAACTGCCAATGTAACACCCTTATTTAAAAAGGGTAGTAGGCAGAAGGCTGGAAATTATAGACCAGTTAGCCTAACATCTGTGGTGGGTAAAATTTTGGAGTCTATTATTAAGGAGACAGTAACGGAACATTCAGATAAACATAATTTAATAGGACAAAGTCAGCATGGCTTTATGAAGGGGAAGTCATGTCTGACAAATTTGCTTGAGTTCTTTGAGGACATAACATACAGGGTGGATAAAGGGGAACCAGTAGTGTATTTAGACTTCCAGAAGGCATTCGACAAGGTGCCACATAAAAGATTATTGCTCAAGATAAAGAATCACTGGATTGGGGGTAATATTCTGGCATGGGTGGAGGATTGGTTATCTAACAGGAAGCAGAGAGTTGGGATAAATGGTTCATTCTCGGACTGGCAACCAATAGCCAGTGGTGTTCCGCAGGGGTCGGTGCTGGGTCCCCAACTCTTTACAATCTATATTAACGATTTGGAGGAGGGGACCAAGTGTAACATATCAAAGTTTGCAGATGATACAAAGATGGGAGGGAAAGTAGAGAGTGAGGAGGACATAAAAAACCTACAAGGGGATATAGACAGGCTGGGTGAGTGGGCGGAGATTTGACAGATGCAATACAATATTGGAAAATGTGAGGTTATGCACTTTGGCAGGAAAAATCAGAGAGTAAGTTATTATCTTAATGGCGAGAAACTGGAAAGTACTGCAGTGCAAAGGGATCTGGGGGTCCTAGTGCAAGAAAATCAAAAAGTTGGTATGCAGGTGCAGCAGGTGATCAAGAAGGCCAACGGAATGTTGGCTTTTATTGCTAGGGGGATAGAATATAAAAACAGGGAGGTATTGCTGCAGTTATATAAGGTATTGGTGAGACCGCACCTGGAATACTGCATACAGTTTTGGTGTCCATACTTAAGAAAAGACATACTTGCTCTCGAGGCAGTACAAAGAAGGTTCACTCGGCTAATCCCGGGGATGAGGGGGTGGACATATGAGGAGAAGTTGAGTAGATTGGGACTCAACTCATTGGAGTTCAGAAGAATGAGAGGCGATCTTATTGAAACATATAAGATTGTGAAGGGGCTTGATCGGGTGGACGCGGTAAGGATGTTCCCAAGGATGGGTGAAACTAGAACGAGGGGGGATAATCTTCGAAGAAGTGGCTGCTCTTTCAAAACTGAGATGAGGAGAAACTTCTTCACTCAGAGGGTAGTAGGTCTGTGGAATTTGCTGCCCCAGGAAGCTGTGGAAGCTACATCATTAAATAAATTTAAAACAGAAATAGACAGTTTCCTAGAAGTAAAGGGAATTAGGGATTACGGGGAGCGGGCAGGAAATTGGACATGAAGCTGAGTTCGGATCGGTCAAGGCCCTGTGGGTGGCGAAGCGGGCCCAGGGGCTGAGTGGCCGGGTCCTGCTCCTACTTCTTGTGTTCTTTAGATTTGAGGTTAGGATCAGATCAGCCATGATCTTATTGAATGGTGGAGCAGGCTCGAGGGGCCGATTGGCCTACTCCTGCTCCTATTTCTTATGTTCTCTTATGTTCTATTCCTTTCTCCCTCATATGATTATCTAGCTTTTCCTTAAATGCATCCATGCTATTTGCCTCAACTACTCCTTGTGGTAGCGCATTCCACATTCTTACCAGTCTTTGGGTAAAAAAGTTTCTCCTTAATTCTCTATTGGATTTATTAGCGACTATTGCATATTTATGACCTCTAGGTTTGGACTCCCCCACAAGTGGAAACATTTTCTCTACATCTACCCTATCAAACCCTTTCATTATCTTAAAGACTTCTATCAGGTCACCCCTCAGCCTTCTCCTTTCTCGAGAACCTGTTCAGCCTTCCCTAATAAGGATATCTTCTCAGTTCTGGCATCATCCTTGTGAATCTTTTTTGCACCCTCTCCAATGCCTCTATTCCTTTCCATAATATGGAGACCAGAACTGTGCACAGTACTCCAAGTGAGGTCTAACTAAGGTTCTGTACAACTTTAGAATAACTTCTCTGTTTTTCAATTCTATCCCTCTAGAAATGAACCCCAGTGCTTGATTTGCCTTTTTTATGGTGTCATTAACCAGCGTCACTACTTTTAGTGATTAATGCATCTGTACCCCTAAATCCCTCTGCTCCGCTATCCCATTTAGACTCTTATTCAAGCAGTATGTAGTGTCCTTATTCTTCCTAACAAAATGCACCACCTCACACTTATTTATATTGAAATTCATTTGCCAATTACACGCCCATTCTGCAAGTTTATTAATGTCCTCTTGCATTTTAACGCATTTTTCCTTTGTATTAACCATACACAACATCAACCGCATTGCCCTCATCAACCCTCTCTGTCACCTCATCAAAAAACTCAATCAAGTTAGTTAAACACGATTTGCCTTTAACAAATCCGTACTGGCTTTCCTTTATTAATCCACACTTGTCCAATTGACTGCTAATTTTGTCCCGGATTATCGTTTCTAAAAGCTTCCCCACCACTGAGGTTAAACTGACTGGCCTGTAGTTGCCGGGTTGATCCTTACACCCTTTCTTGAACAAGAGTGTAACATTTGCAATTCTCCAGTCCTCTGGCACCACTCCCATATCTAAGGAGGATTGGAAGATTATGGTCAGCACCTCTGCAATTTCCACCCTTCCCTCAGCAAGATAGGATACATCCCATCCGGACCGGGTGACTGATCTACTTTAAGTACAGCCAGCCTTTCTAGTACCTCCTCTTTATCAATTTTTAGCCCATACGGAATTACAACTACACCTTCTTTTACTGTAACTTTGGCAGCATCTTCTTCCTTGGTAAAGACAGATACAACCTTAGTACCTCAGCCATGTCCTCTGCCTCCATGCATAGATCTCCTTTTTGCTTCCCGGTTACTGTTTATATGCCTATAGAAGACTTTTGGATTCCCATTTATGTTGGTCACCAGTCTATTCTCATACTCTCTCTTTGCCCCTCTTATTTCCTTTTTAACTTCTCTTCTGTACTTTCTATATTCAGCCTAGTTCTCACTTGTATTATCAACCTGACATCTGTCATACGTCCCCTTTTTCTGTTTCATCTTACTCTCTATCTCTTTCGTCATCCAGGGAGCTCTGGCTTTGGTTGATAAGGCCAGTTAGCTTAACATCTGTCATAGGGAAAATGCTAGAATCGATTATTAAGGAGGTTATAGCAGGGCACTTAGAAAATCTCAATGCAATCAGGCAGAGTCAACACGGTTTTGTGAAAGAGAAATAGTGTTTGACAAATTTATTAGAGTTCTTTGAGGAAGTAACAAGCAACGTGGATAAAGGGGATCCCGTGGATGTGGTGTACTTGGATTTCCAGAAGGCTTTTGACAAGGTGCCACATCAAAGGCTACTACACAAAATAAGAGCTCATGGTGTAGGGGGTAACATATTAGCATGGATAAAGGATTGGTTAGCTAACAGGAATAAGAGAGTAGTCATAAATGGGTCATTTTCAGGTTGGCAAGATGTAACGAGTGGAGTGCCACAGGGATCAGTGCTTGGGCCTCAACTATTTACAATATATATCAATGACTTGGATGAAGGGACTGAATGTATGGTTGCTAAATTTGCTGATGACACAAAGATAGGTAGGAAAGTAAGTTGTGGAGAGGATATAGTCTGCAAAGGAATACAGATAGGTTAAGTGAGTGGGTAAAAATTTGGCAGATGGAGTATAATGTGGGAAAATATGAACTTGTCCACTTTGGCAGAAGGAATAGAAAAGCAGTATATTATTTAAATAGAGTGAGATTGCAGAACTCTGAGATACAGAGGGATCTGGGTGTCCTAGTACATGAATCACAAAAAGTTAGTATGCAGGTACAGCAAGTGATTAGGAAGGCAAATGGAATGTTGTCATTTATTGCGAGGGGAATGGAATATAAAAGTAGAGAAGTTTTGCTACAGTTGTACAGGGCATTGATGAGACCACATCTAGAATACTGTGTGCAGTTTTGGTCTCCTTATTTAAGAAAGGACATAATTGCTTTGGAGGGGATTCAGAGAAGGTTCACTCGACTGATTCCTGGAATGAGGGGGTTATCTTATGAGGAAAGGTTGGACAAGTTGGACCTGTATACGCTGGAGTTTAGAAGAATGAGAGGTGATCTTATTGAAACATATAAGATCCTGAGGGGACTTGAAGGGGTAGATGTTGAGTGGGTGTTTCCCCTTGTGGGAGAGACCAGAACTAGGGGTCACAGTTTAAAAATAAGGGGTCTCCCATTTGAGATGGAGATGAGGAGAATTTTTTTCTCTCAGAGGGTCGTGAGTCTGTGGAACTCCCTTCCCCAGAGAGCGGTGGAGGCAGGGTCATTGAATATTTTTAAGGCTGAGTTAGATAGATTTCTGATTAACGAGGGAGTCAAAGGTTATAGTAGGTAGACGGGAAAGTAGGGTTGAGGTCACAATCAGATCAGCCATGATCTTATCAAATGGCAGAGCAGGCTCGAAGGGCCGAATGGCCTACTCCTGCTCTTAATTCGTATATTCGTCTGTATGTATGGTTGCCCTACCTTTGCCCCTTGTGGGAGTGTATCTAGACTGTACCCGAACCATCCCCTCTTTAAAGGCCGCCCATTGTTCGATTACAGTTTTGCCTGCCAATCTTTGATTCCAATTTACCTGGGTCAGATCCATTCTCAACCCACTGAAATTGGCCCTCCTCCAATTAAGTATTTTTACTCCAGATTGCTCCTTGACCTTTTCCATAACTAATCTAAACCTTACCATGATCACTGTTCCCTAAATGTCCCCCCCCCCCCCCCAACTGACACTTGCTCCACTTGACCCACCTCATTCCCCAGAACCAGATCCAGCAATGCCTCCTTCCTCGTTGGGCCAGAAACATACTGATCAAGAAAGTTCTCCTGAACACACTTCAGAAATTCCTCCCCCTCTTTGCCCTTTATACTATTACTATCCCAGTCTATATTAGGATATAGTTCTCCTTAGAGCCGAGAAGATTCAGAGGAGATCTGATAAAGGTGTACAAAATTACGAAGGGTTTAGATAGAATAAATAAAGAGAAACTGTTCCCATTGGCGGAAGGGTTGCGAACCAGAGGACACAGATTTAAGGTGTTCTCCGCAGCCTTCAACATGTCATCAATGATGACGAACACCTCGCTATGGCCATCCCCACACCTCCACTACTCGCCTTTAAACAGCCACCCAACCTCAAACAGACCATCGTTCGCAGCAAATTACCCAGCCTTCAGGAGAACAGCGTCCACGACACCACACAACCCTGCCACGGTAACCTCTGCAAGACATGCCAGATCATCGACACAGATACCACCATCACACGAGAGGACACCACCCACCAGGTGCACGGTTCATACTCCTGTGACTCGGCCAACGTTGTCTACCTCATACGTTGCAGGAAAGGATGCCCCAGAGCATGGTACATTGGCGAGACCATGCAGACGCTGCGACAACGGATGAACGGACACCGCGCAACAATCGCCAAACAGGAGGGTTCTCTCCCTGTCGGGGAACACTTCAGCAGTCATGGACATTCAGCCACCGACCTTCGGGTAAGCATACTCCAAGGCGGCCTTCGAGACACACGACAACGCAAAATCGTCGAGCAGAAATTGAGGACGGCCTCAACCGGGATCTTGGGTTCATGTCACACTACACGTAACCCCACCAGCGAACAAATGTTATCTGTTTTTAATATAACGGGTCATTGACTGTCTTCCTTCTCTTTCTCTCTCTTTTTTTGGGGGGATTTGTATATTCGGTGGCCTTTTTAGATGACACCTTTCTGTCTGCTCACTGTGATTGCCTTGGCAACGGGCAGTAATCACCAGGCATTGTTCTGTGATTTTAAAATGCGAAGGATTCGAAAATGTCATTTCCACACCGTTCACCTGAGGAAGGAGGAAGCCTCCGAAAGCTTGTGGAATTTAAAATAAATTTGTTGGACTATAACTTGGTGTTGTAAAATTGTTTACAATTGTCAACCCCAGTCCATCACCGGCATCTCCACATCATGATTCTATAAAACTGAGGACCTACTTGAGGAGCAGGAGAGTATTTCTTCAGTTCAGTAATTCTAGTGAAGCTACAAACCCGTTCTTTTACAGAGGATTATGTCTGTAGGTTGAGATACTGCTGTGTATTTGTAATATAAATGAAGGGCAGCAGAGGGAGCGCTGAGTCATACAGAAAGTGGGTATAATCTGGTCTGGAGTGCTGTGTCGTCCATGACTTAGCTGAAAGCTATAAATCTCCTTGGAAAACATATAACTAATGTCCTGGAAATCTAAATACATTTGAAACTAATCCTTAATGAGAATCAATATCCCCTCTCATCTTCCTCCAATGATCCAGCTCTGTGATCACATGGAAGAGGAAACAAGGACTGATCTATTCAGTACAGCTAAATATAGCAGAACTTTCCTACATTACAACAGTGACTACATTTCATTGCCTGTAAAGCGCTTTGGGACATCCTGAGGTCGTGAAAGGTGCTATATAAATGCAAGCTTTTTTTTTCTTTCCTCCCTCCCTACCTCCCTTCCCTCCTTCCCTCCCTCCCTTCCCTCCCTTCTTCCCTTCCTTACCTTCCTCCCTACCTCCCCATCTTCTTTCTTTTCCTTTGTGTAACATAACCACCGTGATTCAAACACAGGCCACTGTTAAAGGAGAGGTAAAAGCACACTTGAAGGCAACGTTAAAGAACAATTCAGCGAGGATTAGTCAACTTCTTTCTGATTTACAGTAGGTTGACTTTTAACTGGCTTAACCACAAAATGGTCGCCGTTGTTTTCTCTCGAGCAATCCCCCCGGTGGGCCGGCGTGCCATTGGCCGGCGATCAATGGAAACCCCTTCGAACACGTGCCCAGGATTCCCACCACGATGTGCCGGTGACGTCACGGATCGGGAATACCCTCCGCGGGGAAATTCCGGGTGAATGTATTGAACTCACGTGGTTCCACGGGCCGACAGAGTTGGTGCAGTAGGCCCTGTATCAAAAACCGGATGAATATGAAGTTGCCTGGGTCGTGATAATGCAGGTGCATCACCAGGCCGGCAAATCCTTGGGGTTGACCCTCTCGATCCAGAAAGCCCTAAAGTGATCAATCAATGGATTAAAATATTTACTTTTTTTTTAACAAGTTAACTATAGTTGAAATCCAAGTGTTAAGATTTCACTTCAAATGAAGACAAAAGAAAGAACTTGTATTTCTACAGCGTCTGTCACAACCTCAGGACATCTCAAAACACTTTACAGCCAATTAAGTACTTTTTGAAGTCAATTTTGCACACAGCAAGGTCCCACAAACAGCAATGTGATGACAACCAGATAATCTGTTCTGGTGATGTTTGTTGAGGGATAAATATTGGCCAGGACACCAGGGAGAACTCCCCTGCCCTTCTTCAAAATAGTGGGATCTTTTACATCATCCTGAGAGGGGCAGACAGAGCCACAGTTTAACATCTCATTGGAAAGAGGACAGTTTAGCACTCCCTCAGTACTGAAGCATCAATCTAGATTTTGTGCTTAAGTCTCAGGAGTGGAACTGTGAACAGCCTTCTGACTGAGAAGCACGTGTGCTACCCATCGAGTCACGGCTGACTGGAAGCAATGAGATACAGGAAATGAAGTACTGGATGAATTGGGCCATTTCGCTCATCTGTCAGCCCTCCACGAATGGATTCTTTTCATGCCTCTTTACCTTAATAAATTGGAACCTTCATTATGGACGGGATCATTGTGGGTAATGTTTAAATTTGCATAAAATCAAGAGGTGCCCCATTGGTTCGAGACCCAGAAACACTGTCGGAGGGGGTGAATAGGTGGGCCTTCCATGGATTGGGGGGGGGGGGGTGGAGGGGCAGGTGGGAACCAAGCCCAATATGAAGACCAGTTAGGGTGAGGGGAGGTGGTCGTGTTCAAATCCAGTCCTGCACCAGCAAAATCGGTGTGCAGTTCCAAGCGCCTGTTGGAATGAGATTATATGGGGAAATATGGACAGAACGAATCGGGGGCCAATGAACATTCTCTGCAGGGGCAGGGGAGGGGAACAGAATCATCGCACACTGGTTTCCGAAGGGATAGAAGCGTCATAGAAATTTACAGCACAGAAGGACGCTGTTCGGCCCATCGTGCTTGAGCCAGCTCTTTGAAAGAGCTATCCAATTAGTCCCAATCCCTTGCCCTTTCCGCATAGCCCTACGTGATTTTTCCTTTTCAAATATTTATTCAATTCCCTTTTGAGAGTTACCATTGAATCTGCTTCCACCGCCCTTTCAGGCAGCGCATTCCAGATCATAACAACTCACTGTGTAAAAATTCTTTCCTCATCTCCCCTCTGGTTCTTTTGCCAATTACCTTAAATCTGTGTCCTTTGGCTACCTCCTGCCGCTGGAAAGAGTTTCACCTTATTTACTCTATCAAAACCCTTCATGTCCATGTGTTGATCTTGGCTTCCCAGAAGCCTGTAGTTCTCCAATGCATATTCCAAGCTCACAAGGGATGGGTACAAAAACTTATGGCAAAATCATGGGGCATCCCCATGTGTTTATCTAACTCCCCCTTAAATGCATCTACGCTAGTCACCTCAAGTACTCCTTGTGGTAGCAAGTTCCACACTCTAACCAGTTTCTGGGTAAAGAAGTTTCTCCTGTATTCCCTGTTGGATTTATTAGTGACTATCTGAACAAGGCTTTTTTTTTAACATAAATCTTAATTCTGCACTGCCACTCAATGGATTTGTAATGGAGTTGCACGTTTATACATAGGCTGACTTTAAAGGCATAAAATATGTTTTCAACACTGGGTTTGGAGCTAACGTTATGTGACAGGTCCTTCAATATGCCAATCACAGCGCTGCCTACAGGCATAACTGATAAATGCAGGTCAATGCTGACTTTTTAATATGGATTTTCCCGTTGACAAAGGCATGAAAGTGGAGTTTTCAATGGTCCAGGAAATTCCTCGGAGCTGCTCCCGCTCCCCCCGACCTAACTTCACCGGAAGTGAAGTAAACGGGGTTTTCCGATGCACTTCCGGCGAAGTAATGACAGCCGAGCGGGAGCAGCTCCAAGGAATTTCCCGACCGATGTATTTTGAGGCAGAAATGTTTTGCAAACCCCTCAGAATTTTGATGACATAATAGTTTTTACAAAACATTGCCCAGCTCACCTCTCTGAGCAGGAACTGCAGAGAGAACAGGAAGTAGAATTTGACAATATCCTGTCTTTTGGGTTGATTGAAGGCCATCATTGAGTATTGTAGGACTGACAGTGCCTGTTGAAAAGATAACCGAATAAAATAATACAGTAAGGGTAACATCGCATCAATGAAACAGCTTTCATTTTAACTTATTGTTCCACCTCTCTCAGTCACCTCTTCTCCAGGCAGCTTCCTCAGCTAGATTTCTCCCTGGCCATTACCAGCGTTGCTTTCAAATATATATTTGTATCAAGGGAGGAAGGATTGAGATAGAGAGAGACCCATCATAATCACCCTCCCTTCCCATGATAGAATTACTTAGAAATCACAACATGGAAATAGGCCTTTTGGCCCAATTAGTCCGTGTTGGAATTTATTCTCCACATGAGCAGTAGTCCGAATACCATGTGCCCGCTCTACTCCCATATCCATTTATCCCCCTTTTTTTCAATCACCTATACAACCAATGTTGAAAAGTTGGCATGATCCCTGTTTCAATTGTTAACTCTGGTAGCGGGTTCCTCAGTCTCACAAACTTCTGTGTAAAAATATTTCTCCTTTCTCCTGCTCTCTGTCCTAAATCTCATAGAATCATGGGATCATAGAATCATAGAAAGATTACAGCATGGAAGGAGGCCATTCGGCCCACCGAGTCCATGCCGGCTCTATGCAAGAGCAATCCAACTAGTCCCACTCCCCAGCCCTATCCCCATAGACCTGCAATTTTTTTTTCCTTTCAAGTACTTATCCAGTTCCATTTTGAAGGCCATGATTGAATCTGCCTCCACCATACCCTCAGGCAGCGCATTCCAGATCCTAGCCACTCGCTGTGTAAAAAAGCTTTTCCTCATGTCACCTTTGGTTCTTTTGCCAATCACCTTAAATCTATATCTTCTGGTTCTTGACCCTTCCGCCAATGGGAACAATTTCTCTCTATCTACTCTGTCCAGACCCTTCATGATTTTGAATACCTCTATCAAATCTCCTAGTAAACGTCTCTGTTCCAAGGAGAACAACCCCAGCTTCTCCAGTCTATCCACGAAACTGAAGTCCCTCATCCCTGGAATCATTCCAGTAAACCTCTCTAAGGCCTTCACATCTTTCCTAAAGTGCGGTGCCCAGAACTGGACACAATACTCCAGTTGTGGCCGAACCCGTGTTTTATAAAGGTTCATCATGACTTCCTTGCTTTTGTACTCTATGCCTCTATTTATAAAGCCCATGATCCCATATGTTTTTTTAACCATTTTCTCAATCTGCCCTGCCACTTTCAACGATTTGTGCACATATACCCCCAGATCTCTCTGTTCCTGTACCCCTTTTAGAGTTGTGCCCTCTAGTTTATATTGCCTCTCCTCATTCTTCCTACCGAAATGTATCACTTTGCATTTTTCTGCATTAAATTTCATCTGCCATGTGTCCGCCCATTCCACCAGCCTGTCTATATCCTCTTGAAGTCTATCACTATCCTCCTCACTATTCACTACCCTTCCAAGTTTTGTGTCATCTGCAAATTTTGAAATTGTGCCCTGTACACCCAAGTCCAAGTCATTAATATATATCAAGAAAAGCAGTGGTCCCAGCACTGACCCCTGGGGATTACCACTGTACACCTCCCTCCAGTCCGAAAAACAACCGTTCACCACTACTCTCTGTTTCCTGTCACTTAACCAATTCTGTATCCATGTTGCTACTGCCCCCTTTATTCAATGTGCCACAATCTTGATGATAAGCCTACCATGCGGCACTTTATCAAACACCCTTTGAAAGTCCATATACACCACATCAACTGCATTGCCCTCATCTACCCCCTCTGTTACCTCATCAAAAAACTCTATCAGGTTAGTTAAACATGACTTGCCTTTAACAAATCTGTGCTGGCTTTCCCTAATCAATCCACACTCGTCCAAGAGACTGTTAACTCTGTCCCGGATTATCATTTCTAAAAGTTTCCTCACCACTGAGGTTAAACTGCATGGCCTATAGTTGCTGGGTTTATCCTTACACCCTTTTTTGAACAAGGGTGTACATTTGCAATTCTCCAGTCCTTTGGCACCACCCCCGTATCTACGGATGTTTGGAAGATTATGGCCAGTACCCTTATTTCCCTCAGCAACCTAGGATGCATCCCAACCGGACTGTGTGACTTATCTACTTTGAGTACAGCTAGCCTTTCTAGTACCTCTTGTTCATCAATTTTTAGCCCATCCAGTATCTCAACTATACCTTCCTTTACTGAGACTCTGGCAGCATCTTCTTCCTTAGTAAAGACAGATGCAAAGTACTCATTTAGTACCTCGGCCATGCCCTCTGCCTCCATGAGTAGATCTCCTTTTTGGTCCCTAATCGGCCCCACCCCTACTCTTACTACCCGTTTACTGTTTACATGCCTGTAGAAGACTTTTGGATTCCCTTTTATGTTGACCGCCAGTCTATTCTCATACTCTCTCTTTGCCTCTCTTATCTTCTTTTTCACTTCCCCTCTGAACTTTCTATATTCTGCCTGGTTCTCACTTGTGTTATCAACCTGACATCTGTCATATACCCCATTTTCCTGCTTCATCTTACTCTCTATCTCTTTTGTCATCCAGGGAGCTCTGGCTTTAGTTGCTCTACCTTTTTGCCTCGTGGGAATGTATCTAGACTGTACCTGAACCATCTCCTCTTTAAAAGCCGCCCACTGTTCAATTACAGATTTGCCTGCCAATCTTTGATTCCAGTTTACCCAGGCCAGATCTGTTCTCATCCCATTGAAATTGGCCCTCCTCTAATTGAGTATTTTTACTTTAGAGTGGTCCATGTCCTTTTCCATAGCTATTCTAAACCTTATGATACTATGATCACTGCTCCCTAAATGCTCCCCCACTGACACTTGCTCCACCTGGCCCGCCTCGTTCCCTTGAACCAAGTCCAGCAATGCCTCCTTCCTTGTTGGGCTGGAAATATACAGGTCAAGAAAGTTCTCCTGAACACATTTCAAAAACTCCTCCCCCTCTTTGCCCTTTATACTATTATTAACCCAGTCTATATTAGGATAGTTGAAGTCCCCAGTTATCATTACTCTATGGCTTTTGCACCACTCTGTAATTTCCCTGCAAATTTGCTCCTCAATATCCTTCCCACTAGTTGATGGCCTATAGGATACACCCAGTAGTGTAATGGCACCTCTTTTATTTCTTAATTCTAACCAAATAGATTCTGTCCTTGACCCCTCCAGGACATCCTTTCTCTCCAGCACTGCAATATTCTCCTTAATCAATACTGCCACCCCCCATCTTTCCTTCCCTATCTTTCCTGAACACCTTGTATCCAGGAATATTTAGTACCCAATCCTGCCCTTTTTTGAGCCAGGTCTCTGTTATCGCCACAACATCATATTCCCATGTGACTATTTGTGCCTGCAGCTCACCAACCTTGTTTACCACGCTCCGTGCGTTTACACACATGCACTGCAAACCTATTTTAGACTTTCTTGTACTCTCTCTTAATCTGATCCCACCTAATACTGTACTATTATTTGCTCTAGTGCTATCTGTCTCTCCCAATCCTTTGTGCACCTTGTTTCTCCTTTCCAATGATACATCCTGGTGCCCAGCCCCCTGCCAAATTAGTTTAAACCCCCCCCCCCACAGCACTAGTGAAACTCCCCGCGAGGACATTGGTCCCAGCTCCATTGAGGTGCAACCCATTCAGCCTGTACAGGTCCCACCTCCCCCAGTACTGGTCCCAATGCCCCAGGAATCTAAAGTCCTCCCTCCTGCACCATCTCTCCAGTCACACATTCATCTGCTCTGTCCTCCTATTTCTATACTCACTAGTGTGTGGCACCGGGAGTAATCCAGAGATTACTACCTTTGCGATCCTGCTTCTTAATCTCTTTCCTAACTCCTTAAAATCTGCCTGCAGGACCTCATCCCTCTTTCTACCTATGTCCTTGGTACCAATATGGACCATGACCTCTGGCTATTCACCCTCCCCCCCAGAATTTTCTGCAGCCGCTCAGCGATATCCTTGACCCTGGCACCAGGGAGGCAACATACCATCCTGGAATCACGTCTGCGGCTGCAGAAACGCTGTCTGCTCCCCTAACTATGGAATCCCCTATCACTATTGCTCTCCAGAACTGAATACTGGTTAGAGAGCGAGATGCACTCAGGGGACTCCTGCACTACCTGCCTGGTCCTCCTTGTCTGTCTGGCGGTCACCCAGTCCCTCTCTGCCTGCATTCTCAGCTGCGGGGTGACCATCTCCTGAAACGTGCAATCCACGTAGCTCTCAGCCTCACGGATACACTGCAGTGACGCCAACTGCTGCATCGGAACATAGGCCAATCAGCCCCTCAAGCCTGTTCCGCCAATTAATTAGATCATGGCTGATCTGTATCTTAACTCCGTCTACCTGCCTTGGTTCCGTATCCCTTAATACCCCTACCTAACAAAAATCTATCAACCTCGGTTTTGAAATTTTCAATTGACTTAGCCTCAACAGCTTTGTGGGGAGGAGAATTCCAAATACCCACTACCCACTACCTGAACAACCAAGCTCTAATTTTAAGGCTATTCCCCTTTGTTCTGGACTCCCCCCACCAGAAGAAATCATTTCTCTCTATCAACCCTATCAACTCCTTTAATAATCTTAAGTACCTCAATTAGGCCACCCCTTAATCTTCTATACTCAAAGGAATACATAGGAACATAGGAACAGGAGTAGGCCATTCAGCCCCTCGTGCCTGCTCCGCCATTTGATAAGATCACGGCTGATCTGTGATCTAACTCCAAATACCTGCCTTTGGCCCATATCCCTTAATACCTTTGGTTGCCAAAAAGCTATCTATCTCACATTTAAATTTAGCAATTGAGCTCGTATCAATTGCCGTTTGCGGAAGAGAGTTCCAAACTTCTACCACCCTTTGTGTGAAGACAAGCCTAGTCTGTGCAACCTGTCCTCATAATTTAACATCGAGCAAAGTACCTTGGCTTTGGCATCGGCCTTGTTATCGGCCTTAACAGCTAAGAACATGAGACGGAGCACAAGGGATATGCTAAGGGGGAACTGGCCCTTCAGCTGAGGTACGTTGGCTTTTATCAGTCTCTTCACTTTCGGAAAAGGCACATCAATGAAAATCACTTTCCCAATATTATCCAAACCTCGACGTCCGGCTCGTCCTGACATCTGAGGGGACAAAAAGTAAAATGCCACGATTATGATTGTGCCCAAGGTTGCGAATTGATGTCAACAGGTTGATAGCAGAGAGTGAGCGCAAAGTCTTGAAACATCCGTCTCCATCTCAAGATTTATACGCTCGCAGGCGTAGAATCGCCACCAATTCCAGCCATAAATTTTGGTGGGTACCCCGGAGAAACGGTGGTTTACGATGATCTTCCGCTGAAGTTAACGACGGGAGATCAGGAAAAACCCCGGTGCAAATTCTACCCCATAGAATCATAGGCCCCGATTTTAAAGGGGGCGGGACGGGGGGGTTTGTGTGGGTAAGTTGTGTGCGGGCCCCTAGGCAGGAGGGGAGTCTGGGGTTCGGTGGGAGGGGGGAGGGGGGGGGGGGGAGGAGACATGGAGGTCCCCGCCTAATCTTAACGGCCGGGGCCTCATTCCCATAACATTCATCGGGGTCCCGCCCGAACCACCACCTGGCCAGCGGGCGGGAGCGGAGAATCGCAGGCCGGTGGCCTCAGCCGGGGTCTCACGGGATCGGTCCCCGGCATTCGGGAAAATGGTAAGAAAAGGAGGGGGGGCGGAGGCGAAAAGGTGATCCGGGGAAGGGAGGAGGACGACCAGGGCAAGGGAGGCCCAAGGCGGCCTCGTGAGGCCCTGCCGGGGCTCCAAGTTGGGCTCAGGCTCCCTCGGCACGGGTGCCCATAGGCCCGTGTTTTAACTCGCCCCTGCTGGGAATGTGTTACCTCACTCTAAACCAGTATCACTACTTTACCACATTACCTGTCTGTAATTGAGGGAATCCAGATACACTGAATCGCAAAGAAACACAACAGTCTTGCACGGCATGTTGATTCCCAAAGCAAGCGTCCCCGTAGCACTGACGGCCTTAATAGAAAAAAGAGAACTGTTTAATCGTTTACTTGTATTCACTGCACTCTAGTCTAAAGCACCCCCTACTCACACCTATGGGCCCCTAAACCTTGTATTAGGAATTTATTGGCTTTCATAGGAAATAAATATACAATGATAACCATCGTAGAAGCATAGAATCTTAGAATGGTTACAACATGGAATGAGGCCGTTGGACCCATTGAGTCTGCGCCAGCTCTCTGCAAGAGCAATCCAGCTAGTCCCACTCTCCCGCCCTGCCCCCGTAGACTTGCAATTTTTTTCCTTTCAAGTACTTATCCAGTTCCATTTTGAAGGCCATGATTGAATCTGCCTCCACCACCCCCTCGGGCAGTGCATTCCAGATCCTAAACACTCGCCGTGTAAAAAAGTTTTTCCTCATGTCACCTTTGGTTCTTTTGCCAATCACCTTAAATCTATGTCCTCTGGTTCTTGACCCTTCCGCCAATGGGAACAGTTTCTCTCTATCTACTCTGTCTAGACCCTTCATGATTTTGAATACCTCGATCAAATCTCCTCGCAACCATCTCTGTTCCAAGGAGAATAACCCCAGCTTCTCCAGTCTATCCACGTGAATGAAGTCTCTCATCCCTAGAATCATTCTAGTAAATCTCTTCTGCACCCTCTCTAAGGCCTTCACATCCTTCCTAAAGTGCGGTGCCCAGAACTGGACACGATACTCCAGTTGTGGCCGAACCAATGTTTTATAAAGGTTCATCGTGACTTCCTTGCTTTTGTACTCTATGCCTCTATTTATAAAGCCCAAGATCCCGTATGGTTTTTTAACCACTTTCTCAACCTGCCCTGCTACCGTCAACGATTTATGCACATATACCCACAGATCCCTCTGTTTCTGTACCCCTTTTAGAATTGTGCCCTCTAGTTTATATTGCCTCTCCTCTTCTTCCTGCTGAAATGTATCACCTCACATTTTTCTGCGTTAAATTTCATCTGCCACGTGTCCGCTCATGCCACCAGCCTGTCTATAGCCTCTTGAAGGTAATTATTATCAATAATTACACATATACAATGATAATCATTATTACCAATAATTACACATATACAATGTGATAACCATTATTACCAATAATTACACATATACTTAGGGTGTCAGGTACCAGTGAATTCACTGCTTCATGGGTTTCGAGCTCAAGGGGATTGGCTGGGCAAACCTTGTCGAATTCTGAACTATCTATTCTAACAGCCCTTTATTTCACTCTGGCTACGTGAGAATCCATAGGTTTCAAAGTATTGCCTCATCCAATTAGCTGGACTTCAGTTTTAACAAGAATAACTCCCCAAGCCTTTCACCTTGACTGAAATGTCAATCAGATCATTCAACTGGAGACAGGTACAGGGGCCCAACACTCTCCTACAGGTCAGTGATCACTTACCTTGCGCAGATGAGTCCTTGGAGGAGTTAATCCCTAGGAGGACAGCTGCTCGGACAAAGAAAGCTTGTAGCTGAATGCTTATCAGCTAAAGGTCTCTGACTGGAATTCCTTTTACTTTCCAACAGAAACTTACTTAACAAGCAAAAGCTAAAAGTTGATATTAAAAATGAACAGTTTCCTTACACTTGGCTCTTGCCAACCTTTCCCTAAGTTTTCTAAGGCTCAGTATGTAAGTCCCTCCATTACAGTGGGAAATGAAAGCTGCAATGTTCTGATTTGAACAATCAGTCAGGCCAGGTGGTAAAAACATAGGAACATACAAAATTGATGGGCGGGGAAAACCCAGCTGGTCCATCGAGCCTGCCCCACACCATGATGGCCGAACCACCATGACTAAACACTTCCCTGCACCCCTCACCCCCCCGCCCAAGCCATGTAATCTTCTGGGAGAGGAAAAAAAAAGAGGAGAAAACACAGGGTCAATAAGGGAAAAAATATCCCGGAAAATTCCTCTCCGGCCCCATCAGGTGATCAAAACCAGTCCAGGAGATCACATGGACCAAGTGTTATCTATAAAGACACTCAGCTTCTATATGATGCGATCTGTGCCCCAGTCAGGAACCAGTCCAGCTCCCTCCTGAAGGTAACACAGAGAGTCCGCACCCACCACACTGGCTGACAATGTATTCCAGAGGCTCACTGCTGTCTGGGAAATGAAGAACTGTCTAAGATCCAGTCCATTCCTACTCTTCCATAGTTTAAACTCGTTCCCTGGTCCTTCCCCAACCTGTTAAACTGGAATAATCGGTTAATAGCCACGCTATCCAGCCCTTCAATCATTTTATTTTAAAACTTAAAGCACTTCAAACACTGAACCATTAAACCGATACTGACCTTGACAAACCCGCACCTGAACAACATCTCCACAGCTTGTCTAACGTGCAAGTTCAGGGAAGCATGGTGGAGGCCAATGCCTCTACGCAGCATCGTACGATAGAAGTCAGGACGGTTTGCTTTGCGCATGCGCAAGAAGATCTTGTCCAGGTACTACAAAAGCAAAAAGATTGGACTGAGTTCTTCAATTTGTCATTTGTTCCCTCATTGACCCATTCACTATCCCACTGTTTAGGTTCCACAATAATGGGGCAACTTGTACTTGCTGATCAGGCACTCACAGCGGACACATTAAGAAGGATGTTGTTGCCCTACACACACACTCTAACTTAGTAGAATGTCAAAGTACATGGGCTGCATATGAGCTTTTAAAGAAGTGTGTGTGTAATGGGGGTGATTCCACAATCACATGTTCCCAGTGGGGACTTTACATTCTTCAGGAACTCAGACAAACACACACACACACACACAAGCACACCAATACACATACACACACAAACACACATGCACATGTACACACATACGCATACACATACAAACACTTACGCGCACACACCGATACAACACACACATACACATACACACACGCATACACACATGAACATATACATACACACAAACACATATATACTCACACACGTACATGCACACTTACACAAGGTACAGAATCCCAGTGGTTTTGGGGTCCCATCTGATTTTCCTTCCCTACTGGCCCCTTGCATTTCATCACCCTCCCCCCCACCCAATGCACCTCAGACCCTGAGGAAATTTAAAAGGTATGGTAGTGTAGTGTTTATGTGACTGGATTATAGAACAGAGAACGGGAGTTTAAATCCCATCATAGCAGTTTCATTTTTAAAAATTCATTCTCGGGATGTGGGCGTCGCTGGCAAGGCCGGCATTTATTGCCCATCCCTAGTTGCCCTTGAGAAGGTGGTGGCGAGCCTTCTTCTTGAACCGCTGCAGCCTGTGTGGTGACGGTTCTCCGATAGTGCGATTAGGTAGGGAGTTCCAGGATTTTGACCCACCGATGATAAAGGAATATGTCCAAGTCGGGATGGTGTGTGACTTGGAGGGGAAGGTGCAGGTGGTGGTGTTCACGTGCACCTGCTGCCCTTGTCCTTCTAGGTGGTGGAGATCGCGGGTTTGGGAGGTGCTGCCGAAGAAGCCTTGGCGAGTTGCTGCAGTGCATCCTGTGGATGGTGCACACTGCAGCCACAGTGCGCCGGTGGTGAAGGGAGTGAATGTTTAGGGTGGTGAATGGGGTGCCAATCAAGCGGGCTGATTTGTCCTGGATGGTGTTGAGTTTCTTGAGTGTTGTTGGAGCTGCACTCATCCAGGCAAGTGGAGAGTATTCCGTCACACTCCTGATTTGTGCCTTGTAGATGGTGGAAAGGCTTTGAGGCGTCAGGCGGTGAGTCACTCGGCGCAGAATACCCAGCCTCTGACCTGCTCTTGTAGCGACAATATTTATATGGCTGGTCCAGTTAAGTTTCTGGTCAATGGCAACCACCAGAATGTTGATGGTGGGGGATTTGGTGATGGTAATACCATTGAATGTCAAGGGGAGGTAGTTAGACTCTCTCTTGTTGGAGATTGTCATTGCCTGGCACTTGTGTGGCATGAATGTTACTTGCCACTTATCAGTCTAAGCTTGGATGTTGGCCAGGTCTTGCTGCTTGCGGGCTCGGACTGCTTCATTATCCGAGGGGATGCGAATGGAGCTGAACACTGAAACCATCAGCAAACAGCCCCACTTCAGACCATTGGTAGGTCATTGATAAAGCAGCGGAAGATGGTTGGGCCTCGGACACTGCCCTGAGGAACTCCTGCAGCAATGTCCTGGGGCTGAGATGATTGGCCTCCAACAACCACAACAATCTTCCCTGAATTTGAATTCAGTTTTAAAAAATCTGGAAATCAAAAGTTGATATCAGTAAAAGTGTCCGTGAAGCTATCGGATTGTCGTAAAAACCCAATCGGTTCACTAATATTCTTTATGGAAGGAAATCTGCCATCCTTACCTGGTCTGGCCTATATGTGAATCCAGTCCCACATCAACATGGTTGACTCTTAACTGCTCTCTGATGAGGCTGATATCTAACAAGTCACTCAGTTGTATCAAACCACTGCAAAGAATAAGGAGGCCCACCACCTTCTCAGGGCAAGGAGGGATGGGCAATAAATGCCGGCCTTGCCAATGACTCCCACATCCCGAGAATGAATTTTTAAAAGTACACACACACACACGCAGAGAGGGGGACTTTACCTCTGAGCCACGAGCGTAGCGATCCAAATTTTGTTTAAATGAGTTCCAAATTGATATCAGGTTAAAATAGCTGTTGTTCTTGCACCTTTATTGCTAAAATAGTTACATGCCATTTATCTTACCTTTCCATCTGCTCTTGAACAATCTGCAAAAGTGCAGTCTGGAGGGAGTTCGCAAAGTTTTTGGTGTTTCTTGTACAACCTTTCATAATCTGTACTATGTTGCTCTAGTTGTTCAGCTTGCTTTCTGGTGGGCTTAGCCCTTTCAAAATAAAAAGAACTCGGTAAACAAACGATTTAAGGCTAGAAATTGCTATCGATGATAATGACAGATGAATACCACCACATGTTTGCACATCGTTGCTCTATATCTGTGGCTCAGTCAATCGCACTCTCACCTCTGAGTCAGAAGGTTGTGGGTTTCAAGCCCCATTCCAAGAGACTTGAGCACATAATCCAGACTGGCACTCCCAGTCACTAGGTGCTATGCTGTTGGAGGTGCCATCTTTCGGATGAGACCTTAAACCAAGGCCCCGTCTGCCCTCTCAGGTAAAAGATCCCATGGCACTATTTCGAAGAAGAGCAGGGGAGTTCTCCCTGGTGTCCTGGTCAATATTTATCCCTCAAACAACATCACTAAAAAAACAGATTATCTGGTCATTTTCTCATTGCTGTTTGTGGGATCTTGCTGTGCGCAAATTGGCTGCCGCGTTTCCTACATTACAGCAGTGGCTACACTTCAAAAGTACTTGATTGGCTGCAAAGCACTTTGGGACGTCCTGAGGTCGTGAAAGGCCGATATAAATGCGAATTCTTTCTGTTTATCTTTATCTCCTGTTTTAACACAGGCATAACGCTGCTTATTTAAATTGGAGTAAAGCCTGCATTAAAAAGAGCAGGGTGAAGGAATGTTGTAGGAATGTGTTATGGTTCCTCCATCATTATCATCAACAGAATTTCTGACCTACAATATTGTGAATAATAGATATTCTCTCAGTACCACAGACCTGTATAAGGAGCGGTCATTCCCAATCCAAGCAGAAGACAACAGGACTTTTGAAAAGTGGTCAACTTAATGAGGTGGTCAGATGATTGACAGGCGAGATTCTACCAAATGTGTCCTGGCCAACATTTATCCCTCAACCAATGTCATTAAAAAAAAACGGTCTGGTCATTATCACATTGCTGTTTGTGGGACCTTGCTGTGCGCATTTTGGCTGCCGCATTTCCTACGTTACAGCAGTGGCTACTTTGATAGTACTTCATTGGCTGTAAAGCTCTTTGGGACGTCCTGAGGTCGTGAAAGGCGCTGTATAAATGGAAGTCTTACTTTCTTTACCAATGTTCGGGGAAGGTAAGGCGAGTTGACATATGGGTCGTAGACCCCCTCGTCAGAGCACAGTGCTGGCAGGGGTCTGAGCCCTTGATGTGAACCCCTCTTTTTCTTTTATTTCCAGGGGGAACAAAATTAAGAAAAATCAAAGTATGTGAACGTGTTGGAGCCCAAATCAGTTTCAGAATATCAAAAAAAGCTGAGGACAAGTGTGGCAGTATACCTCCGGTCTTTGAAAAAGAAAGATCAAACTTGCATTTATATAGCACCTTTCACCATCTCAGGACGTCCCAAAGCACTTTGCAGCCAATTAAGTACTTTAGAAGTGTAGTCACTGTTGTAATGTTGGAAACGCGGCAGCCAATTTGCGCACAGCAAGATCCCACAAACAGCAATGTGAGAATGACCAAATAATCTGTTTTGGTGATGTTGGCTATGGAATAAATAGTGGCCAGGACACCGAGGAGAACTCTCCTGCCCCAGTGGCATCTTTTACATCTTTTTACGTCTCATCCCAAAGTCAGCACCTCTAACAGTACAGCACTCCCTCAGTACTGCACTGGAGCATCAGCCTAGATTTTGTGCTCAAGTCTCTGGAGTGGGACTATGAACCCACAGCCTTACTGATTCAGAGGCGAGAGTGCTGCCAATTGAGCCACAGCTGACACTTGAGATAATATACTCCAACACCATTATACTGCAGCCTAAACTGTGCCCCGTTCTATTCCAACAAAGGCAGAAGCGAAAACCATCTGACTGCTTGTCACGCCTATCTTTGAATTGGAAACGGTAATAAAATACTTACAAAGTATCTTCTTTTTCCATCTGTTTTCTCATCTTTCGTAGCTGTTTTTCCAGCTGCCGTTTGGTTTTTGCGTCACCCGGTTTTCTTTTGCTTTTCAATTTTTTCAGAAGATGTGATAATAGGTCAGCAGCAAAGAATTCAACCTTTTCTATATCGAACCTAAAACAATTGTAAAATCAAATTAGTGTCTGAAATCAATAATAAATTGTGCCAATGAAGGCGAGGGATGCTGGAGCTGAAGAATGGAACAATTTCCATTTTGGGTAAAATGAAAGAAAGAACCAACTTGTATTTATATATCGCCTTTTACGACCTCAGGACATCCCAAAGGGCTTCACAGCCAATGAAGTACTTTTGAAGTATAGTCATTGCTGTAATGTAGGAAACATGGCAGCCAATTTGTGCACAGCAAGCTCCCACAAACAGCAATGACATAATGACCAGGCGATCTGTTACTAAGTGATGTTGGTTGAGGGATAAATATTGGCCGGGACACCGGGGAGAGAACTCTCCTTCAAAATAGTGCCGTTGGGATCTTTAACATCCACCTGAGAGGGCAGACTGGGCCTCAATTTAACGAAGAATCCGAAAGGTGGCATCTCCGACAGTGCAGCACTCCCTCAGTACTGCACTAGGAGTGCCAGCCTGGACTTTTTGCTCAAGTCTTGTGGAGTTGGACTTAAACCCACAACCTTCTGACTCAGAGGCGAGGGCGCTGCTCACTGAGCCAAGGCTGTCACCACTTCCGCCGTTGTTTCGGAGTTTCCGTGGCTCTTCCTCCGAAGTTGCGATGGACCAGCAGCAGAACCCGTGCAGAAATTCACCCACCATGCGTTGTGAAATTATACTATCTTATTTAAAACGCCTTTATTACATATATTTTTTATTCGTTCATGGGATGTGGGCATCGCTGGCGAGGCCGGCATTTATTGCCCATCCCTAATTGCCCTTGAGAAGGTGGTGGTGAGCCGCCTTCTTGAACTGCTGCAGTCCATGTGGTGAAGGTTCTCCCACAGTGCTGTTAGGAAGGGAGTTCCAGGATTTTGACCCAGCGACAATGAAGGAACGACGATATATTTCCAAGTCGGGATGGTGTGTGACTTGGAGGGGAACGTGCAGGTGGTGTTGTTCCCATGTACCTGCTGCCCTTGTCCTTCTGGGTGGTAGAGGTCGTGGGTTTGGGAGGTGCTGTCGAAGAAGCCTTGGCGAGTTGCTGCAGTGCATCCTGTGGATGGTACACACTGCAGCCACAGTGCGCCGGTGGTGAAGGGAGTGAATGTTTAGGGTGGTGGATGGGGTGTCAATCAAGCAGGCTGCTTTGTCCTGGATGGTGTCGAGCTTCTTGAGTGTTGTTGGAGCTGCATTCATCCAGGCAAGTGGAGAGTATTCCATCACACTCCTGACTTGTGCCTTGTAGATGGTGACATAGTGACCAGACCAATTCTACCCCCTCCCCGCCACCCCCATTGATAGTCTCAAGTTACTCACGTGAAAAACAAAGCAGGTAATCCATTCATCTTTTTAAGTGTTTCAACCAGAAGCGGGTAGTTTGTCTTCTCCTGTTCGCCCAAAATCCCATCTCCCTCCGGCTGCAGCAATGACAGCACGCCTTCAACCTAGGGAAATTCGGTGCTAACATTATTTCAGTGTTCCGCATGCAGCAACCACAAACTCTACCTGTGTGGACTTCTCAGTGGTTTGTTTTTTGGAGACCCTTGCGATGGGTTTCCACCGTGGCCAAAAATGAAGGTGCAATGTTGTCATTCATTAAAACCTGATTAGGAAGTCTTTTTACTCTGGAGCTCTGATTCAGCGCATGTCAGACACCTGGCTGATCAAAAGGAAATTGGTACATTTCAGCGCAGTTTGACAATGCAGCAGACAACGCTCGTCGGCCTGATGGGAGGGATTTAATGACCTCAATCAGCTGAAACCCTCATGTTGATCACTGCTGATACCCTTTTGGTGCCTCACATCACGATTCTATTCAAAAGAATAAGTTTTTGTTCGGCAAGGGTATTAAGGGCTACGGAACCAAGGTGGGTAAACAGAGTTAATATACAGATCAGCCATGATCCATTTGAATGGCGAAACAGGCTCGAGGGGCTGAATGGCCTACTCCTGTTCCTAAGTTCCTACGAGAGAACCTGCAATTATATAGCACCCTACCACATCCTTGGGATAGCACAGTCAATGAAGAGGTGCAGTCACTGTTGTTATGTAGGCAAGCACATGCGCACACAGCAAGGTCCCACAAACAACAAATGAAGAATTATCTCTTTTTGGAGATTGATAGTTGAGAGTTAAATGAAGGTGCTGGAATCCCTGCTCTTCACCAAATTATGCTTTTACATCCACCTGAGAGGGGCTTGTTTTAATGGACCATAATTTGCTGCAGGAGGGCATCTAATGGCGTCTGAAGTTAATTAGACATGCCCTCGCACATTTAGGTTTTTAAATTTTTTACGTGACAAGTTGCTGAAAGTGCGAGCTGATGCCGGCACAGCGAGGGAAACAGGGCATCGGGGACCCGAGTGAACAGGGCAAGCAACTGGGTGTCTCCTTAAACAATCAGATTGAAGGATTGAGGAATTAACAGCACAAGGACTGAGAAAGAGGGTGAATTAGAGTGGGTGAATTCAACGTGAAATCAGGTACAGAAAGAGAAATAAAGAGAGGGAAAGAAGGACTGGATTAAGAGAGAGAGAAAAAAAAAAGAGACAGAAAGGAAAATTAAAAAACATTTTTAAATTTTAAATTTACCATTTTTAAAATCTCCAACAACAATTAAAACCTAAAGGAATGAGACTCCACACCTGTAATGGTTAATTTTCAGTGCCAGTGAGGTTGATTCTCAGTAATTAAGAATTATCACGTCGTTGAAAAGGAGACTTGAAATGATAACACTTAACTTTCTGTGGTGAGTTTAGTTTGTATCTACCGGGCAAACACAGCAACTCCACACCGTTCAATGCATTTCAATATTGAGGCAGACAGCGAGATGCCGTTTTCACAAAGCCAACGGCAGAGCGGCACATCTCGGAGAGCAACTTTTGGACAATCGGGTTTAACCGCGAAACTGCCCCTCGGCCTGAAGTTGCTGTACCATTTACCCATAAATAACGGCGAGCGCCATGAACCTCACCGTTATTTTGACAGCAAATTCTGGCCCATTGTCTCATCTGAAAGTCGCAACCTCTGACAATGTGGCATTCCTTCAGTGCCGCACTGAAATGTCAGCTCATGTCCGTATTGGGTGGCAAATCGCAGGCTGTGCGCCCGTGGTTTTCTGCAGTGCCCTACGTGGGTGAGCGCCATGCCCTCTGGGAGCGCGGAAATGGGCCATGAATATTACCAGGGGAGGATACAGTTTTACCATACAGCGAGGACACACCAACCTCTTTCTTCCGTCCCGCATCAACCCATCCTGTAAATTCTCTCTTCAGCTCAGCTTCGTAATCTCTCACGTCAAGCTTCCTGATAATGACTCTGTTCTTAAAGGACTTGTACTCTTCAGGTTCAAGTTCCTGCAGTAAAATCAGATGGTAAGTGATAAGTGAGGATAATATTCACATCTGGCAAATAACAGGGCAGCTCCGCCATTAAGCAAGGAACAGAATTAAAGGCTGAGCGATCATTTCCGTAGCGGGGTATAGCTGGAAAAGTAACGTAAATAATCAATTCCTCTCTAATGTAAACAGCATGGAGCAGAAAACAACACAACCTGAGCTAAACTTGCATCTCAGCTGTTGAAACGATTTTGCTCCATTTAAAGGGGTGTTAAAGGCAAGTTCTTATTTGGTCAACTTTCTAGTCAGGTCAATAAAGAGATGATAATGATACTCAGATCAAATGCAGTGGGTGTTGGGACACAAGTGAGGCACAGACCATTGCCTTTCTTAAAGGGGACTTGGAGAGTCATTTGAATGTTCCTATGTTCCTATGAGTGGGACTAATTGGAGAGCTTTTTCAAAAGAGCCGGCACAGGCACGATGGGCCGAATGGCCTCCTCTTGTGATGTACCTACCTATCTACTATGAATCAGAGGAGGATGCAGGACTATGGGCAGAGAGAGAGTGGGCTTGTAGGATTAGTTTTGGATTATTCTGGCAAAGAGCCGGTACAGACACAATGGGTTAGATTTTCAACTCACTGCCTGGGGTGTAAAACTGGTGTTGCAGATCGGCCTCTCGTTATAAAGAAAGAAAGGACTTGCATTTATACAGTGCCTTTCACGACCTCAGGGCATCCCAAAGCACTTCATAGCAAATTTAGTACTTTTGAAGTATAGTCACTGTTGTAGGAAACGTGACAGCCAATTTGCACACAGCAGGGTCCCCCAAACAGCAAAGTGATAATGACCAGATCATCTGTTTTAATGATGCTGATGTGGAGATGCCGGTGATGGACTGGGGTTGACAATTGTAAACAATTTTACAACACCAAGTTATAGTCCAGCAATTTTATTTTAAATTCACACAAGCTTTCGGAGGCTTCCTCCTTCCTCAGGTGGAGTCCTGCTTCCTCCTTCGTCACATCGTTCACCTGACGAAGGAGGAAGCCTCCGAAAGCTTGTGAATTTAAAATAAAATTGCTGGACTATAACTTGGTGTTGTAAAATTGTTTACAATTAATGATGCTGGTTGAAGGATAAATATTGGCCAGGACACCGGGGAGAACTCCCCTGCTCTTCTTCGAAAATAGTGCTATGGGGTCTTTAACATCCTGAGAGGGAATACGGGCCCTCGGTTTAACGTCTCATCTGAAAGACGGCACCCCCGACAGTGCAGCACTCCCTCAGTACTGCACTGAGAGTGTCAGCGCTCAAGTCTCTGGAGTGGGACTCGAACCCACAACCTTCCGCGATAAAAATGGCCAATCTTCATTTCCATTGATTTCAATGCTAATGAAAATTAGGTGGTTTCTATAACTAGGGGAGGGCAGTGGGGGGGGGGGGGGGGGGGTAAGGAGGGGGAAGGGGAAGGGGAGGGGGGGCGTGAGGGTTCAGCCCGCCGGTTAGCACCCAAGCAGTGAAGAGGAAAATGAGCTCCATTGGGTCGAATGGCCACTTTCTGTGCTGTAAGCTTCTGTGGTTCTAAACTTGGGAATTTCTGCCATGTTACATGGATTTACATACCTGTGCCCTGGGCCACCCAGGGGAAACCTGTACCATTGTGTCATACAGTCTGAGACATTCAGGTGGCGAAAGTGCGAGATCTGATGGGATACCATAATTCTTAATCTAGGAGAAAAAAAAACACATTTTCTCTAAGTGCCATCAGACAAGATAGAGAAGAGGATGTTTCTCAGTAATGTCACACGTCTATAGTTATAGGCGAATTACAAGGATTAGCAAACTCTTCACTGACACTAGTGCACAGAATGACTACCCTCTACTATATTTGTTTACATAACAAGGAGCCATAAACATAAGATAGTCACTAGCAAATCCAATAAAGAATGCAGGAGAAAATTGTTTCCCCAGAGTGTGGTTAGAATGTGAAACCTGTCACCACACAGTTGAGGCAAATGGCATAGATGCCTTGAAGGGGAAGCTAGATAAGCACATGAGGGAGAAACAAATATGCTGATGGGGTTAGATGAGGGAAGGTGGGAGGAGGCTCGTGTGGAGCATAAACACCGGCACAGACCTTTTGGGCCGAATGGCCTATTTCTGTGCTGTAAATTCTATGTAACTCCATGTCAGGAAGTGTATTTGCCAGAAGCATTAAAAAGGACACTTTCACCTCTGACTGCATAAAGGCCATTGTGTCATAAGGAGAAGGCTGTTATCGGTCACTTGATGCCTTCTAACACCAGCTATTGATTAGTCAACAGGTTAAAAAAAGAAGTCTTCTTTATACAATTGGCATTCCGCTGTTCCACAGTTAAAGACCTAGGCCTGGCTTTTCCTCTGCTGCGGTCACTGGTATGGTCGAGTAGTGGTTATGTTACTGGACTGTTAATCCAGAGACCTGGATGAAATAATCCTAGTGAGCACCATGAATTCAAATCCCACCGTAGCATCTTGGGAATTAGAAAACATCAATAAAAGTGACCAGGAAGCAGTTGGACAGGTTCACCAATGTCCTTTAGAGAAGGAAACCTGCCGTCCTTATCTGGTCTGACCTATATATGACTCCACAACCAATGCGTTTGACTCTGAAGTAGCCTAGCAAATCACTCAGTTATATCAAGGCCCATTGCTGCCTTCTCAGGGACGGGCAATATATGCCAGCAACACCCACATCCCGAGAATGAATTTTGAAAAAACTATCCTGCCCCCGGATTGTTAAGGATAGCGGTGGAAGCAGCGGGAGAATTGGAGGGTGTGGCCTCCCCATCCCCAACTTGAGATTCCTTGCCTCCTGCCCCTATGCCACCCGCCACATGCAAATGCCAGTAGGGAGACGGGGCCCACATTCCTGCACATTGCACTCCAGTCTGGCCCTGTTACTGCCACTCCCTGGGGAAGCGGTGGGAAAGCCCCGGCCCATAACAAGGGGATGGGGTCGTGAAAGCCCCTCCCTGACCCTGTAAAGGGATAAAAAGGAAAATCCAGGCCTTAGATAGAAGTAGAGTTTATTTTTGCACGGTGATAATGTCGTACTCCAACACTGCATACTTCAGCTCATCCGCCTACCGCGGCCTGGGGCTCAGGCTTGGAGGGAATGGGAAGGCTGCAATGTAGAGATCAGGCTTAGAATATTAACTCCCCCACGACGGGAGGGAGGAGGTCATGGTGGGGGGGGGGAGGGGATTAAACCCTAAAAATCGGGGAATGCATCCCCAAACTGATGCACACATGCCCGTTGGTGTTTTCATGGGGCCAGGTAGCGTGCTGTGTGAGTGTCCCATCTTGGAGAGGCGGGGCACTTCATTAACATATTTAAATCAGGCTCCGACAGTGCAATTGGGAGCTTGATTTAAATTTAACTGCTGCCGGCCGGGTTTCCCAGGACTCGGGAAACCATGCAGCGAAAGGGAGGCGGGAGCTGCCGGCTCCAGAAGGTGAGTGCCTTTTATAGGACTCCTTGTGGGCCAGGAGGAGCAGGAGTGCTCCCCGCCGACCCCTCAAGGAAGCCTTCGGCCTCCCTTGCGCCAATCGCGGCCTCTCTCTAGCCCCTGCCACGATTGCCGACCTCTCCACGCCCCCCCCCACCGCCGCCGACCCCTCACCACCCCCGATCTGCAGCCTGCCCTGCGATCCCGATTGCCAGGGACCGCTCCCCAAGGGACCCCGGCTGCAGCCGCCTGCCGCTGGTTTTCCCACCTGGCAGCCGGCCAGCCTGTCAACGTGGCCGGCTGCCAAGCGGGAAACGGCCTTGGCGGATTTCCCCCGCCCCTCCCTGCCTCCCTGTAAATATTGGAGCCGATAAATGTGGGTAGCATGTCATTTGAAACTTAATGACACATATTTGATCTGCACACGGTGATCAATATTTTCTTGTTAAGTGCCGATTTCTCGGGATGTGGGCGCCGCTGGCAAGGCTGGCACTTATTGCCCGTTCCTAGTTGCCCTGAGAAGGTGGTGGTGGGCCGCCTTCTTGATCTACTGCAGTGCAGCAGTTTGATACAAATGAGTGGTTTGTTAGGGCTCTTCAGAGGGCAGTTAAGAGTCAACCACACTAGTGTGGGACTGGAGTCACGTATCGAAAAGAAAGAAAGAATTTGCATTTATATAGCAGCTTTCACAACCTCAGGAGGTCCCAAAGTGCTTTAGAGCAAATGAAGTACATTTGAAGCATCATCACTGTTGCAATGTAGGAATATAGGCCGCACTGGGTAAGGGCGGCAGCTTCTTTTTATTGAAGGAACCATTTGGGTTTCTACAACAATCTGATAGCTTCATGGTCACTTTTACTGATAGCAGCATTTTTGTTTCCAATTTTGAAAAAAATTGAATTCAAGTCATGGTGGGATTTTTTTTTATTATTCGTTCATGGGATGTGGGCGTCGCTGGCGAGGCCGGCATTTATTGCCCATCCCTAATTGCCCTTGAGAAGGTGGTGGTGAGCCGCCTTCTTGAACCGCTGCAGTCCGTGTGGTGAAGGTTCTCCCACAGTGCTGTTAGGAAGGGAGTTCCAGGATTTTGACCCAGCGACGATGAAGGAACGACGATATATTTCCAAGTCGGGATGGTGTGTGACTTGGAGGGGAACGTGCAGGTGGTGTTGTTCCCATGCGCCTGCTGCCCTTGTCCTTCTAGGTGGTAGAGGTCGTGGGTTTGGGAGGTGCTGTCGAAGAAGCCTTGGCAAGTTGCTGCAGTGCATCCTGTGGATGGTACACACTGCAGCCACAGTGCGCCGGTGGTGAAGGGAGTGAATGTTTAGGGTGGTGGATTGGGTGCCAATCAAGCGGGCTGCTTTGTCCTGGATGGTGTTGAGCTTCTTGAGTGTTGTTGGAGCTGCACTTATCCAGGCAAGTGGAGAGTATTCCATCACACTCCTGACTTGTGCCTTGTAGATGGTGGAAAGGCTTTGGGGAGTCAGGAGGTGAGTCACTCGCCACAGAATACCCAGCCTCTGACCTGCTCTTGTAGCCACAGTATTTATATGGCTGGTCCAGTTAAGTTTCTGGTCAATGGTGACCCCCAGGATGTTGATGGTGGGGGATTTGGCGATAGTGATGCTGTTGAATGTCAAGGGGAGGTGGTTAGACTCTCTCTTGTTGGAGATGGTCATTGCCTGGCACTTGTCTGGCGCGAATGTTACTTGCCACTTGTTAGCCCAAGCCTGGATGTTGTTACTGTACCCCAAAAACCACCCTACCATAACAGGTTAATCATTTTAAAAACAATTTATAACTTACATGGTCCATTGTCAAGGCAGCACAGGGATGATAGGGAATGAATTTATATTCATTGCCTTGAAAGTCACACACAAGTTTTTCAAGGTCATTGTATCGTTCCCCATAAGTCACTGCAAACAATAAAAAAGCAACCAAAGTCACAACACGCATGTGCGAAATGTCATTACAATTTTACACAGTAACACTTTTAACGAGGTGAAAGTGCAGTGTGTGAGGTTAGCACCGGAACAGGTTAATGTGTCCACATGAAATTATTTTGTCCATTGGCATGGCTCAGTTGAGTCAAAAGGTTAAAGGATTAAGGCCCACTCCACAATTTGAGCAAATAATCCAGGCTGACAGTGCGGTACTTAGGCAGTGCTGCACTGTCAGAGGCACCGTCCTTAAAGATGTTTAACTGAAGCCGCATCAGATGGATTATAAAGATCCCGTAGCACAATTTGAAGAAGAGCAGTGAGTTCTCCTGACATCCGGGCCAACATTCCTCCATCAACGAATGCCACCAGAGAGAGATTTACTGGTAACTCATCCGATTGCTGCTTGGAAAATGGCTGACACATTTGCCTACATTATAATCACTGCACTTGAAATTAACTAACTGTAAGTGAGGGATCCGATAAGGTGCTGTACAAATGCAAGTCTTTTTGTGCCTGAGACAGAAACTGCTCCATTTCAGAACATCATCATCTCTTTCAGAACACCATCATCCCTCTCCGAACACCATCATCTCTCTCCGAACACCATCATCTCTCTCCGAACACCATCATCTCTCTCCGAACACCATCATCTCTCTCAGAACACCATCATCTCTCTCAAAACACCATCATCCCTCTCCGAACAACATCATCTCTCTCCGAACACCATCATCCCTCTCCGAACACCATCATCTCTCTCAGAACACCATCATCTCTCTCCGAACACCATCATCCCTCTCCGAACACCATCATCTCTCTCAGAACACCATCATCTCTCTCAAAACACCATCATCTCTCTCCGAACACCATCATCTCTCTCAGAACACCATCATCTCTCTCAGAACACCATCATCTCGTTAAAAACACCATCATCTCTCTCAGAACACCATCATCTTTCTCCAAACACCATCATCTCCCTCAGAACTCCATCATCCCTCTCCGAACACCATCATCTCTCTCCGAACACCATCATCTCCCTCAGAACACCATCATCCCTCTCCGAACATCATCATCTCTCTCAGAACACCATCATCTCTTTCAAAACACCATCATCTCTCTCAGAACACCATCATCTCTCTCTGAACACCATCATCTCTCTCAGAACACCATCATCTCCCTCAGAACACCATCATCTCTCTCCGAACACCATCATCTCTTTCAAAACACCATCATCTCTTTCAAAACACCATCATCTCTCTCAGAACACCATCATCTCTCTCTGAACACCATCATCTCTCTCAGAACACCATCATCTCCCTCAGAACACCATCATCTCTCTCCGAACACCATCATCTCTCTCCGAACACCATCATCTCTTTCAAAACACCATCATCTCTCTCAGAACACCATCATCTCTCTCAGAACACCATCATCTCCCACAGAACACCATCATCTCTCTCAGAACACCATCATCACCCTCAGAACACCATCATCTCTCTCCGAACACCATCATCTCTCTCAGAACACCATCATCTCTCTCCGAACACCATCATCTCTTTCAAAACAACATCATCTCTCTCCGAACACCATCATCTCCAACAGAACACCATCATCTCTCTCAGAACACCATCATCTCCCTCAGAACACCATCATCTCTCTCCGAACACCATCATCTCTCTCCGAACACCATCATCTCTCTCCGAACACCATCATCTCTCTCAGAACACCATCATCTCTCTCCAAACACCATCATCTCTCTCCGAACACCATCATCTCTCTCCGAACACCATCATCTCTCTCAGAACACCATCATCTCTCTCCGAACACCATCATCTCTCTCCGAACACCATCATCTCTTTCAAAACACCATCATCTCTCTCAGAACACCATCATCTCTCTCTGAACACCATCATCTCTCTCAGAACACCATCATCTCCCTCAGAACACCATCATCTCTCTCCGAACACCATCATCTCTTTCAAAACACCATCATCTCTTTCAAAACACCATCATCTCTCTCAGAACACCATCATCTCTCTCTGAACACCATCATCTCTCTCAGAACACCATCATCTCCCTCAGAACACCATCATCTCTCTCCGAACACCATCATCTCTCTCCGAACACCATCATCTCTTTCCAAACATCATCTTCTCTCTCAGAACACCATCATCTCTCTCCGAACACCATCATCTCCCACAGAACACCATCATCTCTCTCAGAACACCATCATCTCCCTCAGAACACCATCATCTCTCTCCGAACACCATCATCTCTCTCAGAACACCATCATCTCTCTCCGAACACCATCATCTCTTTCAAAACACCATCATCTCTCTCCGAACACCATCATCTCCAACAGAACACCATCATCTCTCTCAGAACACCATCATCTCCCTCAGAACACCATCATCTCTCTCCGAACACCATCATCTCTCCCAACACCATCATCTCTCTCCGAACACCATCATCTCTCTCAGAACACCATCATCTCTCTCCAAACACCATCATCTCTCTCCGAACACCATCATCTCTCTCCGAACACCATCATCTCTCTCAGAACACCATCATCTCTCTCCGAACACCATCATCTCTCTCCGAACACCATCATCTGTCTCCGAACACCATCATCTCTCTCCGAACACCATCATCTCTCTCAGAACACCATCATCTCTCTCCGAACACCATCATCTCTCTCAGAACACCATCATCTCTCTCAAAACACCATCATCTCTCTCAAAACACCATCATCTCTCTCAAAACACCATCATTTCTTTCAGAACACCATCATCTCTCTCCGAACACCATCATCACTCTCAGAACACCATCATCTCTCTCAGAACACCATCATCTCTCTCCGAACACCATCATCTCCCTCAGAACACCATCATCTCTCTCTGAACACCATCATCTCTCTCAGAACACCATCATCTCTCTCAGAACACCATCATCTCGCTCAGAACACCATCATCTCTCTCAAAACACCATCATCTCTCTCAAAACACCATCATCTCTCTCAGAACACCATCATCTCTCTCCGAACACCATCATCTCTTTCAAAACACCAACATCTCGCTCAGAACACCATCATCTCTCTCCGAACACCATCATCTCTCTCCAAACACCATCACCTCTCTCAGAACACCATCATCTCTCTCAAAACACCATCATCTCTCTCAAAACACCATCATCTCTTTCAAAACACCATCATCTCTCTCAAAACACCATCATCTCTCTCCGAACACCATCATCACTCTCAGAACACCATCATCTCTCTCAGAACACCATCATCTCTCTCCGAACACCATCATCTCCCTCAGAACACCATCATCTCTCTCTGAACACCATCATCTCCCTCAGAACACCATCATCTCTCTCAGAACACCATCATCTCGCTCAGAACACCATCATCTCTCTCAAAACACCATCATCTCTCTCAAAACACCATCATCTCTCTCAGAACACCATCATCTCTCTCCGAACACCATCATCTCTCTCCGAACACCATCATCTGTCTCCGAACACCATCATCTCTCTCCGAACACCATCATCTCTCTCAGAACACCATCATCTCCCTCAGAACACCATCATCTCTCTCCGAACACCATCATCTCTCTCAGAACACCATCATCTCTCTCCGAACACCATCATCTCTTTCAAAACACCATCATCTCTCTCCGAACACCATCATCTCCAACAGAACACCATCATCTCTCTCAGAACACCATCATCTCCCTCAGAACACCATCATCTCTCTCCGAACACCATCATCTCTCCCAACACCATCATCTCTCTCCGAACACCATCATCTCTCTCAGAACACCATCATCTCTCTCCAAACACCATCATCTCTCTCCGAACACCATCATCTCTCTCCGAACACCATCAACTCTCTCAGAACACCATCATCTCTCTCCGAACACCATCATCTCTCTCCGAACACCATCATCTCCCTCAGAACACCATCATCTCTCTCTGAACACCATCATCTCCCTCAGAACACCATCATCTCTCTCAGAACACCATCATCTCGCTCAGAACACCATCATCTCTCTCAAAACACCATCATCTCTCTCAAAACACCATCATCTCTCTCAGAACACCATCATCTCTCTCCGAACACCATCATCTCTTTCAAAACACCAACATCTCGCTCAGAACACCATCATCTCTCTCCGAACACCATCATCTCTCTCCGAACACCATCACCTCTCTCAGAACACCATCATCTCTCTCAAAACACCATCATCTCTCTCCGAACACCATCATCTCTCTCCGAACACCATCATCTCTTTCAAAACACCATCATCTCTCTCAAAACACCATCATCTCTCTCAGAACACCATCATCTCTCTCCGAACACCATCATCTCTTTCAAAACACCAACATCTCGCTCAGAACACCATCATCTCTCTCCGAACACCATCATCTCTCTCCAAACACCATCACCTCTCTCAGAACACCATCATCTCTCTCAAAACACCATCATCTCTCTCAAAACACCATCATCTCTTTCAAAACACCATCATCTCTCTCAAAACACCATCATCTCTCTCCGAACACCATCATCACTCTCAGAACACCATCATCTCTCTCAGAACACCATCATCTCTCTCCGAACACCATCATCTCCCTCAGAACACCATCATCTCTCTCTGAACACCATCATCTCCCTCAGAACACCATCATCTCTCTCAGAACACCATCATCTCGCTCAGAACACCATCATCTCTCTCAAAACACCATCATCTCTCTCAAAACACCATCATCTCTCTCAGAACACCATCATCTCTCTCCGAACACCATCATCTCTCTCCGAACACCATCATCTGTCTCCGAACACCATCATCTCTCTCCGAACACCATCATCTCTCTCAGAACACCATCATCTCCCTCAGAACACCATCATCTCTCTCCGAACACCATCATCTCTCTCAGAACACCATCATCTCTCTCCGAACACCATCATCTCTTTCAAAACACCATCATCTCTCTCCGAACACCATCATCTCCAACAGAACACCATCATCTCTCTCAGAACACCATCATCTCCCTCAGAACACCATCATCTCTCTCCGAACACCATCATCTCTCCCAACACCATCATCTCTCTCCGAACACCATCATCTCTCTCAGAACACCATCATCTCTCTCCAAACACCATCATCTCTCTCCGAACACCATCATCTCTCTCCGAACACCATCAACTCTCTCAGAACACCATCATCTCTCTCCGAACACCATCATCTCTCTCCGAACACCATCATCTCCCTCAGAACACCATCATCTCTCTCTGAACACCATCATCTCCCTCAGAACACCATCATCTCTCTCAGAACACCATCATCTCGCTCAGAACACCATCATCTCTCTCAAAACACCATCATCTCTCTCAAAACACCATCATCTCTCTCAGAACACCATCATCTCTCTCCGAACACCATCATCTCTTTCAAAACACCAACATCTCGCTCAGAACACCATCATCTCTCTCCGAACACCATCATCTCTCTCCGAACACCATCACCTCTCTCAGAACACCATCATCTCTCTCAAAACACCATCATCTCTCTCCGAACACCATCATCTCTCTCCGAACACCATCATCTCTTTCAAAACACCATCATCTCTCTCAGAACACCATCATCTCTCTCCGAACACCATCATCTCCCACAGAACACCATCATCTCTCTCAGAACACCATCATCTCCCTCAGAACACCATCATCTCTCTCCGAACACCATCATCTCTCTCAGAACACCATCATCTCTCTCCGAACACCATCATCTCTTTCAAAACACCATCATCTCTCTCCGAACACCATCATCTCCAACAGAACACCATCATCTCTCTCAGAACACCATCATCTCCCTCAGAACACCATCATCTCTCTCCGAACACCATCATCTCTCCCAACACCATCATCTCTCTCCGAACACCATCATCTCTCTCAGAACACCATCATCTCTCTCCGAACACCATCATCTCTCTCCGAACACCATCATCTCTCTCCGAACACCATCATCTCTCTCAGAACACCATCATCTCTCTCCGAACACCATCATCTCTCTCCGAACACCATCATCTGTCTCCGAACACCATCATCTCTCTCCGAACACCATCATCTCTCTCAGAACACCATCATCTCTCTCCGAACACCATCATCTCTCTCAGAACACCATCATCTCTCTCAAAACACCATCATCTCTCTCAAAACACCATCATCTCTCTCAAAACACCATCATCTCTTTCAGAACACCATCATCTCTCTCCGAACACCATCATCACTCTCAGAACACCATCATCTCTCTCAGAACACCATCATCTCTCTCCGAACACCATCATCTCCCTCAGAACACCATCATCTCTCTCTGAACACCATCATCTCCCTCAGAACACCATCATCTCTCTCAGAACACCATCATCTCGCTCAGAACACCATCATCTCTCTCAAAACACCATCATCTCTCTCAAAACACCATCATCTCTCTCAGAACACCATCATCTCTCTCCGAACACCATCATCTCTTTCAAAACACCAACATCTCGCTCAGAACACCATCATCTCTCTCCGAACACCATCATCTCTCTCCGAACACCATCACCTCTCTCAGAACACCATCATCTCTCTCAAAACACCATCATCTCTCTCAAAACACCATCATCTCTCTCAAAACACCATCACCTCTCTCAAAACACCATCATCTCTTTCAGAACACCATCATCTCTTTCAAAACACCATCATCTCTCTCAAAACACCATCATCTCTTTCAAAACACCATCATCTCTTTCAAAACACCATCATCTCTTTCAAAACACCATCATCTCTCTGCGAACACCGTCATCTCTCTCAAAACACCATCACCTCTCTCAAAACACCATCATCTCTTTCAAAACACCATCATCTCTCTCAAAACACCATCACCTCTCTCAAAACACCATCATCTCTTTCAGAACACCATCATCTCATTCAAAACACCATGATCTCTCTCAAAACACCATCATCTCTCTCAAAACACCATCACCTCTCTCAAAACACAATCATCTCTCTCAAAACACCATCATCTCTTTCAAAACACCATCATCTCTTTCAAAACACCATCATCTCTCTCAAAACACCATCATCTCTCTCCGAACACCATCATCTCTCTCAGAACACCATCATCTCTTTCAAAACACCATCATCTCTCTCAAAACACCATCATCTCTTTCAAAACACCATCATCTCTCTCAAAACACCATCATCTCTTTCAAAACACCATCATCCCTTTCCGAACACCATCACCTCTTTCAGAACACCATCATCTCTCTCCGAACACCATCATCTCTTTCAAAACACCATCATCTCTCTCAGAACACCATCATCTCGCTCCGAACACCATCATCTCTTTCAAAACACCATCATCTCTCTCCGAACACCATCATCTCTTTCAAAACACCATCATCTCTCTCCGAACACCATCATCTCTCTCCGACCACCATCATCTCTCTCAGAACACCATCATCTCTCTCCGAACACCATCATCTCCCACAGAACACCACCATCTCTCTCAGAACACCATCATCTCCCTCAGAACACCATCATCTCTCTCCGAACACCATCATCTCTCTCCGAACACCATCATCTCTCTCCGAACACCATCATCTCTCTCAGAACACCATCATCTCTCTGCGAACACCATCATCTCTCTCCGAACACCATCACCTCTCTCAGAACACCATCATCTCGCTCAGAACACCATCATCTCTCTCAGAACACCATCATCTCTCTCCAAACACCATCATCTCTCTCCGAACACCATCATCTCTCTCAGAACACCATCATCTCTCTCCGAACACCATCATCTCTCTCAGAACACCATCATCTCTCTCAAAACACCATCATCTCTCTCAAAACACCATCATCTCTCTCAAAACACCATCATCTCTTTCAGAACACCATCATCTCTCTCCGAACACCATCATCACTCTCAGAACACCATCATCTCTCTCAGAACACCATCATCTCTCTCCGAACACCATCATCTCCCTCAGAACACCATCATCTCTCTCTGAACACCATCATCTCCCTCAGAACACCATCATCTCTCTCAGAACACCATCATCTCGCTCAGAACACCATCATCTCTCTCAAAACACCATCATCTCTCTCAAAACACCATCATCTCTCTCAGAACACCATCATCTCTCTCCGAACACCATCATCTCTTTCAAAACACCAACATCTCGCTCAGAACACCATCATCTCTCTCCGAACACCATCATCTCTCTCCGAACACCATCACCTCTCTCAGAACACCATCATCTCTCTCAAAACACCATCATCTCTCTCAAAACACCATCATCTCTCTCAAAACACCATCACCTCTCTCAAAACACCATCATCTCTTTCAGAACACCATCATCTCTTTCAAAACACCATCATCTCTCTCAAAACACCATCATCTCTTTCAAAACACCATCATCTCTTTCAAAACACCATCATCTCTTTCAAAACACCATCATCTCTCTGCGAACACCGTCATCTCTCTCAAAACACCATCACCTCTCTCAAAACACCATCATCTCTTTCAAAACACCATCATCTCTCTCAAAACACCATCACCTCTCTCAAAACACCATCATCTCTTTCAGAACACCATCATCTCATTCAAAACACCATGATCTCTCTCAAAACACCATCATCTCTCTCAAAACACCATCACCTCTCTCAAAACACAATCATCTCTCTCAAAACACCATCATCTCTTTCAAAACACCATCATCTCTTTCAAAACACCATCATCTCTCTCAAAACACCATCATCTCTCTCCGAACACCATCATCTCTCTCAGAACACCATCATCTCTTTCAAAACACCATCATCTCTCTCAAAACACCATCATCTCTTTCAAAACACCATCATCTCTCTCAAAACACCATCATCTCTTTCAAAACACCATCATCCCTTTCCGAACACCATCACCTCTTTCAGAACACCATCATCTCTCTCCGAACACCATCATCTCTTTCAAAACACCATCATCTCTCTCAGAACACCATCATCTCGCTCCGAACACCATCATCTCTTTCAAAACACCATCATCTCTCTCCGAACACCATCATCTCTTTCAAAACACCATCATCTCTCTCCGAACACCATCATCTCTCTCCGACCACCATCATCTCTCTCAGAACACCATCATCTCTCTCCGAACACCATCATCTCCCACAGAACACCACCATCTCTCTCAGAACACCATCATCTCCCTCAGAACACCATCATCTCTCTCCGAACACCATCATCTCTCTCCGAACACCATCATCTCTCTCCGAACACCATCATCTCTCTCAGAACACCATCATCTCTCTGCGAACACCATCATCTCTCTCCGAACACCATCACCTCTCTCAGAACACCATCATCTCGCTCAGAACACCATCATCTCTCTCAGAACACCATCATCTCTCTCCAAACACCATCATCTCTCTCCGAACACCATCATCTCTCTCAGAACACCATCATCTCTCTGCGAACACCATCATCTCTCTCCGAACACCATCATCTCTCTCCGAACACCATCATCACTCTCCGAACACCATCATCTGTCTCCGAACACCATCATCTCTCTCCGAACACCATCATCTCTCTCAGAACACCATCATCTCTCTCCGAACACCATCATCTCTCTCAGAACACCATCATCTCTCTCAAAACACCATCATCTCTCTCCGAACACCATCATCTCTCTCAAAACACCATCATCTCTCTCAAAACACCATCATCTCTCTCCGAACACCATCATCTCTCTCAGAACACCATCATCTCTCTCCGAACACCATCATCTCCCTCAGAACACCATCATCGCTCTCCGAACACCATCATCTCCCTCAGAACACCATCATCTCTCTCAGAACACCATCATCTCGCTCAGAACACCATCATCTCTCTCAAAACACCATCATCTCTCTCAAAACACCATCATCTCTCTCAGAACACCATCATCTCTCTCCAAACACCATCATCTCTTTCAAAACACCATCATCTCGCTCAGAACACCATCATCTCTCTCCGAACACCATCATCTCTCTCCGAACACCATCACCTCTCTCAGAACACCATCATCTCTCTCAAAACACCATCATCTCTCTCAAAACACCATCATCTCTTTCAAAACACCATCATCTCTTTCAAAACACCACCATCTCTTTCAAAACACCGTCATCTCTCTCAAAACACCATCATCTCTCTCAAAACACCATCATCCGTTTCAAAACACCATCATCTCTCTCAAAACACCATCATCTCTTTCAGAACACCATCATCTCTTTCAAAACACCATCATCTCTCTCAAAACACCATCATCTCTTTCAGAACACCATCATCTCTTTCAAAACACCATCATCTCTTTCAGAACATCATCATCTCTTTCAAAACACCATCATCTCTCTCAAAACACCATCATCTCTCTCAAAACACCATCACCTCTCTCAAAACACCATCATCTCTTTCAGAACACCATCATCTCTTTCAAAACACCATCATCTCTCTCAAAACACCATCATCTCTTTCAAAACACCATCATCTCTTTCAAAACACCATCATCTCTTTCAAAACACCATCAACTCTCTGCGAACACCGTCATCTCTCTCAAAACACCATCACCTCTCTCAAAACACCATCATATCTTTCAAAACCCCATCATCTCTCTCAAAACACCATCATCTCTTTCAGAACACCATCATCTCTTTCAAAACACCATCATCTCTCTCAAAACACCATCATCTCTCTCAAAACACCATCACCTCTCTCAAAACACCATCATCTCTCTCAAAACACCATCATCTCTTTCAAAACACCATCATCTCTTTCAAAACACCATCATCTCTCTCAAAACACCATCATCTCTCTCCGAACACCATCATCTCTCTCAGAACACCATCATCTCTCTCCGAACACCATCATCTCTTTCAAAACACCATCATCTCTCTCAGAACACCATCATCTCTCTCCGAACACCATCATCTCTTTCAAAACACCATCATCTCTCTCCGAACACCATCATCTCTTTCAAAACACCATCATCTCTCTCCGAACACCATCATCTCTTTCAAAACACCATCATCTCTCTCCGAACACCATCATCTCTTTCAAAACACCATCATCTCTCTCAGAACACCATCATCTCTCTCAAAACACCATCATCTCTCTCAGAACACCGTCATCTCTCTCAGAACACCATCATCTCTCTCAGAACACCATCATCTCCCTCAGAACACCATCATCTCTCTCCGAACACCATTATCTCCCTCAGAACACCATCATCTCTCTCCGAACACCATCATCTCTCTCAAAACACCATCATCTCTCTCAGAACACCATCATCTCTCTCAAAACACCATCATCTCTTTCAAAACACCATCATCTCTCTCCGAACACCATCATCTCTCTCAGAACACCATCATCTCTCCCTGAACACCATCATCTCTCTCCGAACACCATCATCTCTCTCAGAACACCATCATCTCTCTCAGAACACCATCATCTCTCTCAAAACACCATCATCTCTCTCAAAACACCATCATCTCTCTCAAAACACCATCATCTCTCTCAAAACACCATCATCTCTCTCAGAACACCATCATCCCTCTCAGAACACCATCATCTCTCTCAAAACACCATCATCTCACTCCGAACACCATCATCTCTCTCAGAACACCATCATCCCTCTCAGAACACCATCATCTCTTTCAAAACACCATCATCTCTTTCAAAACACCATCATCTCTCTCAAAACACCATCATCTCTCCCTGAACACCATCATCTCTCCCTGAACACCATCATCTCTCTCCGAACACCATCATCTCTCTCAGAACACCACCATCTCTCTCAAAACACCATCATCTCTCTCAAAACACCATCATCTCTCTCAAAACACCATCATCTCTCTCAAAACACCATCATCTCTCTCAGAACACCATCATCTCACTCCGAACACCATCATCTCTCTCAGAACACCATCATCTCTCTCCGAACACCATCATCTCTCTCAAAACACCATCATCTCTCTCAAAACACCATCATCTCTCCCTGAACACCATCATCTCTCTCAAAACACCATCATCTCTTTCAAAACACCATCATCTCTCTCCGAACACCATCATCTCTCTCAGAACACCATCATCTCTCCCTGAACACCATCATCTCTCTCAGAACACCATCATCTCTCCCTGAACACCATCATCCCTCTCAGAACACCATCATCTCTTTCAAAACACCATCATCTCTTTCAAAACACCATCATCTCTCTCAAAACACCATCATCTCTCCCTGAACACCATCATCTCTCCCTGAACACCATCATCTCTCTCCGAACACCATCATCTCTCTCAGAACACCATCATCTCTCTCAGAACACCATCATCTCTCTCAAAACACCATCATCTCTCTCAAAACACCATCATCTCTCTCAAAACACCATCATCTCTCTCAAAACACCATCATCTCTCCCTGAACACCATCATCTCTCTCAGAACACCATCATCTCTCTCAGAACACCATCATCTCTTTCAAAACACCATCATCTCTTTCAAAACACCATCATCTCTCTCAAAACACCATCATCTCTCCCTGAACACCATCATCTCTCCCTGAACACCATCATCTCTCTCCGAACACCATCATCTCTATCAGAACACCATCATCTCTCTCAGAACACCACCATCTCTCTCAAAACACCATCATCTCTCTCAAAACACCATCATGTCTCTCAAAACACCATCATCTCTCTCAGAACACCATCATCTCACTCCGAACACCATCATCTCTCTCAAAACACCATCATCTCTCTCAGAACACCATCATCTCACTCCGAACACCATCATCTCTCTCAAAACACCATCATCTCTCTCAGAACACCATCATCTCTCTCCGAACACCATCATCTCTCCCTGAACACCATCATCTCTCTCAAAACACCATCATCTCTCCCTGAACACCATCATCTCTCTCAGAACACCATCATCTCTCTCCGAACACCATCATCTCTCTCAGAACACCATCATCTCTCCCTGAACACCATCATCTCTCCCTGAACACCATCATCTCTCTCCGAACACCATCATCTCCCTCAGAACACCATCATCTCTTTCAAAACACCATCATCTCTCCCTGAACACCATCATCTCTCTCAAAACACCATCATCTCTCCCTGAACACCATCATCTCTCTCAGAACACCATCATCTCTCTCAAAACACCATCATCTCTCTCAGAACACCATCATCTTTCTCCGAACACCATCATCTCTCTCAGAACACCATCATCTCTCTCAAAACACCATCATCTCTCCCTGAACACCATCATCTCCCTCAAAACACCATCATCTCTCTCAAAACACCATCATCTCTCTCAGAACACCATCATCTCTCTCAGAACACCATCATCTATCTCAGAACACCATCATGTCTCTCAAAACACCATCATCTCTCTCAAAACACCATCATCTCTCTCAGAACACCATCATCTCTCTCAAAACACCATCATCTCTCTCAAAACACCATCATCTCTCTCAGAACACCATCATCTCTCTCAAAACACCATCATCTCTCCCTGAACACCATCATCTCTCTCAAAACACCATCATCTCTCCCTGAACACCATCATCTCTCTCAGAACACCATCATCTCTCCCTGAACACCATCATCTCTCTCAGAACACCATCATCTCTCTCAAAACACCATCATCTCTCCCTGAACACCATCATCTCTCTCAAAACACCATCATCTCTCTCAAAACACCATCATCTCTCCCTGAACACCATCACCTCTCAGAACACCATCATCTCTCTCCGAACACCATCATCTCTGTCAAAACACCATCATCTCTCCCTGAACACCATCATCTCTCTCAGAACACCATCATCTCTCTCCGAACACCATCATCTCTCTCAAAACACCATCATCTCTCCCTGAACACCTTCATCTCTCTCAGAACACCATCATCTCTCTCAGAACACCGTCATCTCTCTCAAAACACCGTCATCTCTCTCAAAACACCGTCATCTCTCTCAAAACACCATCATCTCTCTCAAAACACCGTCATCTCTCTCAAAACACCATCATCTCTCTGCGAACACCGTCATCTCTCTCAAAACACCATCATCTCTCTCAAAACACCATCATCTCTCTCAGAACACCATCATCTCTCTCAGAACACCATCATCTCTCTCAGAACACCATCATGTCTCTCAAAACACCATCATCTCTCTCAAAACACCATCATCTCTCTCAGAACACCATCATCTCTCTCAGAACACCATCATCTCTCTCAAAACACCATCATCTCTCTCAAAACACCATCATCTCTCTCAGAACACCATCATCTCTCTCAAAACACCATCATCTCTCCCTGAACACCATCATCTCTCTCAAAACACCATCATCTCTCCCTGAACACCATCATCTCTCTCAGAACACCATAATCTCTCCCTGAACACCATCATCTCTCTCCGAACACCATCATCTCTCTCAAAACACCATCATCTCTCTCAGAACACCATCATCTCTCTCAGAACACCATCATCTCTTTCAAAACACCATCATCTCTCTCAAAACACCATCATCTCTCTCCGAACACCATTATCTCTCTCAGAACACCATCATCTCTCCCTGAACACCATCATCTCTCCCTGAACACCATCATCCCTCTCCGAACACCATCATCTCTCTCAGAACACCATCATCTCTCCCTGAACACCATCATCTCTCTCAAAACACCATTATCTCTCCCTGAACACCATCATCTCTCTCCGAACACCATCATCTCTCTCAGAACACCATCATCTCTCCCTGAACACCATCATCTCTCCCTGAACACCATCATCTCTCTCCGAACACCATCATCTCTCTCAGAACACCATCATCTCTCCCTGAACACCATCATCTCTCCCTGAACACCATCATCTCTCTCCGAACACCATCATCTCTCTCGGAACACCGTCATCTCTCTCAAAACACCATCATCTCTCTCAAAACACCATCATCTCTCCCTGAACACCATCACCTCTCAGAACACCATCATCTCTCTCCGAACACCATCATCTCTCTCAAAACACCATCATCTCTCCCTGAACACCATCATCTCTCTCAGAACACCATCATCTCTCTCAGAACACCATCATCTCTCTCCGAACACCTTCATCTCTCTCAAAACACCTTCATCTCTCTCAAAACACCATCATCTCTCCCTGAACACCATCATCTCTCTCCGAACACCTTCATCTCTCTCAAAACACCTTCATCTCTCTCAGAACACCATCATCTCTCTCAAAACACCATCATCTCTCTCAGAACACCGTCATCTCTCTCAAAACACCGTCATCTCTCTCAAAACACCATCATCTCTCTGCGAACACCGTCATCTCTCTCAAAACACCATCATCTCTTTCAAAACACCGTCATCTCTCTCAAAACACCATCATCTCTCTGCGAACACCGTCATCTCTCTCCGAACACCATCATCTCTCTCCGAACACCATCATCTCTCTCAGAACACCATCATCTCTCTCAGAACACCATCATCTCTCTCCGAACACCATCATCTCTCTCAGAACACCATCATCTCTTTCAAAACACCGTCATCTCTCTCAAAACACCATCATCTCTCTCAGAACACCATCATCTCTTTCAAAACACCGTCATCTCTCTCAAAACACCATCATCTCTCTCCGAACACCATCATCTCTCCCTGAACACCATCATCTCTCTCAGAACACCATCATCTCTCTCCGAACACCATCATCTCTCACAAAACACCGTCATCTCTCTCCGAACACCATCATCTCTCACAAAACACCGTCATCTCTCTCAAAACACCATCATATCTTTCAAAACACCATCATCTCTCTCCGAACACCATCATCTCTCTCAGAACACCATCATCTCTCTACGAACACCATCATCTCTCTCCGAACACCATCATCTCTCTCCGAACACCATCATCTCTCTCAAAACACCATCATCTCTCCCTGAACACCATCATCTCTCTCAAAACACCATCATCTCTCCCTGAACACCATCATCTCTCTCAGAACACCATCATCTCTCACAAAACACCATCATCTCTCCCTGAACACCATCATCTCTCCCTGAACACCATCATCCCTCTCCGAACACCTTCATCTCTCTCAAAACACCGTCATCTCTCTCAGAACACCATCATCTCTCTCAAAACACCATCATCTCTCTCAGAACACCATCATCTCTCTCAAAACACCATCATCTCTCTCAGAACACCTTCATCTCTCTCAAAACACCATCATCTCTCTCAAAACACCATCATCTCTCTCAAAACACCGTCATCTCTCTCAAAACACCATCATCTCTCACAAAACACCGTCATCTCTCTCAAAACACCGTCATCTCTCTCAAAACACCATCATCTCTCTGCGAACACCGTCATCTCTCTCAAAACACCATCATCTCTTTCAAAACACTGTCATCTCTCTCAAAACACCATCATCTCTCTCCGAACACCATCATCTCTCTCAGAACACCATCATCTCTCTCAGAACACCATCATCTCTCTCCGAACACCATCATCTCTCTCAGAACACCATCATCTCTTTCAAAACACCGTCATCTCTCTCAAAACACCATCATCTCTCTCCGAACACCATCATCTCTCCCTGAACACCATCATCTCTCTCAGAACACCATCATCTCTTTCAAAACACCATCATCTCTCTCAAAACACCATCATCTCTTTCAAAACACCGTCATCTCTCTCAAAACACCATCATCTCTCTACGAACACCATCATCTCTCTCAGAACACCATCATCTCTCTCCGAACACCATCATCTCTCTCAAAACACCATCATCTCTCTCAGAACACCATCATCTCTCCCTGAACACCATCATCTCTTTCAAAACACCATCATCTCTCTCAGAAAACCCATCATCTCTCTGCGAACACCATCATTACTCTCAGAACACCATCATCTCTCTGCGAACACCATCATCTCTCTCAGAACACCATCAGCTCTCTCAGAACACCATCATCTCTCTCAAAACACCATCATCTCTCTCAAAACACCATCACCTCTCTCAAAACACCGTCATCTCTCTCAGAACACCATCATCTCTCTCCGAACACCATCATCTCTCTCAGAACACCATCATCTCTCTCAGAACACCATCATCTCTCTCAAAACACCGTCATCTCTCTGCGAACACCATCATCTCTCTCCAAACACCATCATCTCTCTGCGAACACCATCATCTCTCTCCGAACACCATCATCTCCCTCAGAACACCATCATCTCTTTCAAAACACCATCATCTCTCCCTGAACACCATCATCTCTCTCAAAACACCATCATCTCTCTCCGAACACCATCATCTCTCTCAGAACACCATCATCTCTCTCAAAACACCATCATCTCTCTCAGAACACCATCATCTTTCTCCGAACACCATCATCTCTCTCAGAACACCATCATCTCTCTCAAAACACCATCATCTCTCTCAGAACACCATCATCTCTCTCAGAACACCATCATCTCTCTCAAAACACCATCATCTCTCTCAAAACACCTTCATCTCTCTCAAAACACCATCATCTCTCTCAAAACACCTTCATCTCTCTCAGAACACCATCATCTCTCTCAGAACACCATCATCTCTCTCAGAACACCATCATCTCTCTCAAAACACCATCATCTCTCTCAAAACACCATCATCTCTCTCAGAACACCATCATCTCTCTCAAAACACCATCATCTCTCCCTGAACACCATCATCTCTCTCAGAACACCATCATCTCTCTCCGAACACCATCATCTCTCTCAGAACACCATCATCTCTCCCTGAACACCATCATCTCTCCCTGAACACCATCATCTCTCTCCGAACACCATCATCTCTCTCAGAACACCGTCATCTCTCTCAAAACACCATCATCTCTCTCCGAACACCATCATCTCTCTCCGAACACCATCATCTCTCTCAGAACACCGTCATCTCTCTCAAAACACCATCATCTCTCTCAAAACACCATCATCTCTCCCTGAACACCATCACCTCTCAGAACACCATCATCTCTCTCCGAACACCATCATCTCTCTCAAAACACCATCACCTCTCAGAACACCATCATCTCTCTCCGAACACCATCATCTCTCTCAAAACACCATCATCTCTCTCAGAACACCATCATCTCTCTCCGAACAACAACATCTCTCTCCGAACACCATCATCTCTCTCAAAACACCATCACCTCTCAGAACACCATCATCTCTCTCCGAACACCATCATCTCTCTCAAAACACCATCATCTCTCCCTGAACACCATCATCTCTCTCAGAACACCATCATCTCTCTCAGAACACCATCATCTCTCCCTGAACACCATCATCTCTCCCTGAACACCATCATCCCTCTCCGAACACCATCATCTCTCTCAAAACATCATCATCTCTCTCAGAACACCATCATCTCTCTCCGAACACCATCATCTCTCTCAAAACACCATCATCTCTCCCTGAACACCATCATCTCTCCCTGAACACCATCATCCCTCTCCGAACACCATCATCTCTCACAAAACACCATCATCTCTCCCTGAACACCATCATCTCTCTCAGAACACCATCATCTCTCCCTGAACACCATCATCTCTCTCAGAACACCATCATCCCTCTCCGAACACCTTCATCTCTCTCAAAACACCGTCATCTCTCTCAGATAACCATCATCTCTCTCAAAACACCATCATCTCTCTCAGAACACCATCATCTCTCTCAAAACACCGTCATCTCTCTCAAAACACCATCATCTCTCTCAAAACACCGTCATCTCTCTCAAAACACCGTCATCTCTCTCAAAACACCATCAACTCTCTGCGAACAGCGTCATCTCTCTCAAAACACCATCATCTCTTTCAAAACACCGTCATCTCTCTCAAAACACCATCATCTCTCTACGAACACCTTCATCTCTCTCAGAACACCATCATCTCTCTCCGAACACCATCATCTCTCTCAAAACACCATCATCTCTCTCAGAACACCATCATCTCTCCCTGAACACCATCATCTCTTTCAAAATACCATCATCTCTCGCAGAACACCATCATCTCTCTGCGAACACCATCATCTCTCTCAGAACACCATCATCTCTCTCAGAACACCATCATCTCTCTCAGAACACCATCATCTCTCTCAGAACACCATCATCTCTCTCAGAACACCATCATCTCTCTCAAAACACCATCACCTCTCTCAAAACACCATCATCTCTCTCAGAACACCGTCATCTCTCTCCGAACACCATCATCTCTCTCAGAACACCATCATCTCTCTCCGAACACCATCATCTCTCTCAGAACACCATCATCTCTCTCAAAACACCGTCATCTCTCTCCAAACACCATCATCTCTCTCAGAACACCATCATCTCTCTCCGAACACCATCATCTCTCTCAGAACACCATCATCTCTCTCAAAACACCGTCATCTCTCTGCGAACACCATCATCTCTCTCCAAACACCATCATCTCTCTGCGAACACCATCATCTCTCTCCGAACACCATCATCTCCCTCAGAACACCATCATCTCTTTCAAAACACCATCATCTCTCCCTGAACACCATCATCTCTCTCAAAACACCATCATCTCTCCCTGAACACCATCATCTCTCTCAGAACACCATCATCTCTCTCAAAACACCATCATCTCTCTCAGAACACCATCATCTTTCTCCGAACACCATCATCTCTCTCAGAACACCATCATCTCTCTCAAAACACCATCATCTCTCTCAGAACACCATCATCTCTCTCAGAACACCATCATCTCTCTCAAAACTCCATCATCTCTCTCAAAACACCATCATCTCTCTCAGAACACCATCATCTCTCTCAGAACACCATCATCTCTCTCAAAACACCATCATCTCTCTCAAAACACCATCATCTCTCCCTGAACACCATCATCTCTCTCAAAACACCATCATCTCTCCCTGAACACCATCATCTCTCTCAGAACACCATCATCTCTCTCAAAACACCATCATCTCTCTCAGAACAGCATCATCTCTCTCAAAACACCATCATCTCTCCCTGAACACCATCATCTCTCTCAAAACACCATCATCTCTCCCTGAACACCATCATCTCTCTCAAAACACCATCATCTCTCTCAAAACACCGTCATCTCTCTCAGAACACCATCATCTCTCTCAAAACACCATCATCTCTCCCTGAACACCATCATCTCTCTCAAAACACCATCATCTCTCCCTGAACACCATCATCTCTCTCAAAACACCATCATCTCTCCCTGAACACCATCATCTCTCTCAAAACACCATCATCTCTCTCAGAACACCATCATCTCTCTCAAAACACCATCATCTCTCTCAAAACACCATCATCTCTCCCTGAACACCATCATCTCTCTCAAAACACCATCATCTCTCCCTGAACACCATCATCTCTCTCAGAACACCATCATCTCTCTCAAAACACCATCATCTCTCCCTGAACACCATCATCCCTCTCCGAACACCATCATCTCTCTCAGAACACCGTCATCTCTCTCAAAACACCATCATCTCTCTCAAAACACCATCATCTCTCCCTGAACACCATCACCTCTCAGAACACCATCATCTCTCTCCGAACACCATCATCTCTCTCAAAACACCATCATCTCTCCCTGAACACCATCATCTCTCTCAGAACACCATCATCTCTCCCTGAACACCATCATCTCTCCCTGAACACCATCATCCCTCTCCGAACACCATCATTTCTCTCAAAACACCATCATCTCTCTCAGAACACCATCATCTCTCTCCGAACACCATCATCTCTCTCAAAACACCATCATCTCTCCCTGAACACCATCATCTCTCTCAAAACACCATCATCTCTCCCTGAACACCATCATCTCTCCCTGAACACCATCATCCCTCTCCGAACACCTTCATCTCTCTCAAAACACCGTCATCTCTCTCAGATAACCATCATCTCTCTCAAAACACCATCATCTCTCTCAGAACACCATCATCTCTCTCAAAACACCGTCATCTCTCTCAAAACACCATCATCTCTCTCAAAACACCGTCATCTCTCTCAAAACACCGTCATCTCTCTCAAAACACCATCATCTCTCTGCGAACACTGTCATCTCTCTCAAAACACCATCATCTCTTTCAAAACACCGTCATCTCTCTCAAAACACCATCATCTCTCTCCGAACACCATCATCTCTCTCAGAACACCATCATCTCTCTCAGAACACCATCATCTCTCTCCGAACACCATCATCTCTCTCAGAACACCATCATCTCTTTCAAAACACCGTCATCTCTCTCAAAACACCATCATCTCTCTCCGAACACCATCATCTCTCCCTGAACACCATCATCTCTCTCAGAACACCATCATCTCTTTCAAAACACCATCATCTCTCTCAAAACACCATCATCTCTTTCAAAACACCGTCATCTCTCTCAAAACACCATCATCTCTCTCAGAACACCATCATCTCTTTCAAAACACCGTCATCTCTCTCAAAACACCATCATCTCTCTCCGAACACCATCATCTCTCCCTGAACACCATCATCTCTCTCAGAACACCATCATCTCTTTCAAAACACCGTCATCTCTCTCAAAACACCATCATCTCTCTCCGAACACCATCATCTCTCCCTGAACACCATCATCTCTCTCAGAACACCATCATCTCTTTCAAAACACCATCATCTCTCTCAAAACACCATCATCTCTTTCAAAACACCATCATCTCTCTCAGAACACCATCATCTCTCTCCGAACACCATCATCTCTCTCAAAACACCATCATCTCTCTCAGAACACCATCATCTCTCCCTGAACACCATCATCTCTTTCAAAACACCATCATCTCTCTGCGAACACCATCATCTCTCTGCGAACACCATCATCTCTCTCAGAACACCATCATCTCTCCCTGAACACCATCATCTCTTTCAAAACACCATCATCTCTCTCAGAACACCATCATCTCTCTGCGAACACCATCATCTCTCTCAGAACACCATCATCTCTCTCAGAACACCATCATCTCTCTCAAAACACCATCATCTCTCTCAAAACACCATCACCTCTCTCAAAACACCGTCATCTCTCTCAGAACACCATCATCTCTCTCCGAACACCATCATCTCTCTCAGAACACCATCATCTCTCTCAGAACACCATCATCTCTCTCAAAACACCGTCATCTCTCTCCGAACACCATCCCCTCTCTCAAAACATCGTCATCCCTTTCAAAACACCATCATCCCTCTCAAAACACCATCATCTCTTTCAAAACACCATCATCTCTCTCAAACACGATCATCTGTTTCAAAACACCATCATCTCTCTCAAAACACCATCATCTCTTTCAAAACACCATCATCTCTTTCAAAAGACCATCATCTCTCTCAAAGCACCATCATCTCTTTCAAAACACCATCATCTCTTTCAAAACACCGTCATCTCTCTCAAAACACCATCATCTCTTTCAAAACACCATCATCTCTTTCAAAACACCATCATCTCTTTCAAAACACCATCATCTCTCTCAAAACGCCATCATCTCTTTCAAAACACCATCATCTCTTTCAAAACACCATCATCTCTTTCAAAACATTATCATCTCTTTCAAAACACCATCATCTCTCTCAGAACACCATCATCTCTCTCAAAACACCATCATCTCCCTCAGAACACCATCATCTCTCTCCGAACACCATCATCTCTCTCAAAACACCATCATCTCTCTCAAAACACCATCATCTCTCTCAAAACACCATCATCTCTTTCAAAACACCATCATCTCTCTCAAAACACCATCATCTCTCTCAAAACACCATCATCTCTTTCAAAACACCATCATCTCTCTCAAAACACCATCATCTCTCTCAAAACACCATCATCTCTCTCAGAACACCATCATCTCTCTCCGAACACCATCATCTCTCTCAAAACACCATCATCTCTCTCAAAACACCATCACCTTTCTCAGAACACCTTCATCTCTCTCAAAACACCATCATCTCTCTCCGAACACCATCACCTCTCTCAAAACAGCGTCATCTCTCCCTGAACACCATCATCTCTCTCAGAACACCATCATCTCTCTCAAAACACCATCATCTCTCTCAGAACACCATCATCTCTCTCAAAACACCATCATCTCTCCCTGAACACCATCATCTCTCTCAAAAAACCATCATCTCTCCCTGAACACCATCATCTCTCTAAAAACACCATCATCTCTCTCAAAACACCATCATCTCTCTCAGAACACCATCATCTCTCTCAAAACACCATCATCTCTCCCTGAACACCATCATCTCTCTCAAAACACCATCATCTCTCCCTGAACACCATCATCTCTCTCAAAACACCATCATCTCTCCCTGAACACCATCATCTCTCTCAAAACACCATCATCTCTCCCTGAACACCATCATCTCTCCCTGAACACCATCATCCCTCTCCGAACACCTTCATCTCTCTCAAAACACCGTCATCTCTCTCAGATAACCATCATCTCTCTCAAAACACCATCATCTCTCTCAGAACACCATCATCTCTCTCAAAACACCGTCATCTCTCTCAAAACACCATCATCTCTCTCAAAACACCGTCATCTCTCTCAAAACACCGTCATCTCTCTCAAAACACCATCATCTCTCTGCGAACACTGTCATCTCTCTCAAAACACCATCATCTCTTTCAAAACACCGTCATCTCTCTCAAAACACCATCATCTCTCTCCGAACACCATCATCTCTCCCTGAACACCATCATCTCTCTCAGAACACCATCATCTCTTTCAAAACACCATCATCTCTCTCAAAACACCATCATCTCTTTCAAAACACCATCATCTCTCTCAGAACACCATCATCTCTCTCCGAACACCATCATCTCTCTCAAAACACCATCATCTCTCTCAGAACACCATCATCTCTCCCTGAACAGCATCATCTCTTTCAAAACACCATCATCTCTCTGCGAACACCATCATCTCTCTGCGAACACCATCATCTCTCTCAGAACACCATCATCTCTCCCTGAACACCATCATCTCTTTCAAAACACCATCATCTCTCTCAGAACACCATCATCTCTCTGCGAACACCATCAACTCTCTCAGAACACCATCATCTCTCTCAGAACACCATCATCTCTCTCAAAACACCATCATCTCTCTCAAAACACCATCACCTCTCTCAAAACACCGTCATCTCTCTCAGAACACCATCATCTCTCTCCGAACACCATCATCTCTCTCAGAACACCATCATCTCTCTCAGAACACCATCATCTCTCTCAAAACACCGTCATCTCTCTCCGAACACCATCCCCTCTCTCAAAACATCGTCATCCCTTTCAAAACACCATCATCCCTCTCAAAACACCATCATCTCTTTCAAAACACCATCATCTCTCTCAAAACACGATCATCTCTTTCAAAACACCATCATCTCTCTCAAAACACCATCATCTCTTTCAAAACACCATCATCTCTTTCAAAAGACCATCATCTCTCTCAAAGCACCATCATCTCTTTCAAAACACCATCATCTCTCCCTGAACACCATCATCTCTCTCAGAACACCATCATCTCTTTCAAAACACCATCATCTCTCTCAAAACTCCATCATCTCTTTCAAAACACCGTCATCTCTCTGCGAACACCATCATCTCTCTCAGAACACCATCATCTCTTTCAAAACACCGTCATCTCTCTCAAAACACCATCATCTCTCTCCGAACACCATCATCTCTCCCTGAACACCATCATCTCTCTCAGAACACCATCATCTCTTTCAAAACACCGTCATCTCTCTCAAAACACCATCATCTCTCTCCGAACACCATCATCTCTCCCTGAACACCATCATCTCTCTCAGAACACCATCATCTCTTTCAAAACACCATCATCTCTCTCAAAACACCATCATCTCTTTCAAAACACCATCATCTCTCTCAGAACACCATCATCTCTCTCCGAACACCATCATCTCTCTCAGAACACCATCATCTCTTTCAAAACACCATCATCTCTCTCAAAACACCATCATCTCTTTCAAAACACCATCATCTCTCTCAGAACACCATCATCTCTCCCTGAACACCATCATCTCTTTCAAAACACCATCATCTCTCTGCGAACACCATCATCTCTCTGCGAACACCATCATCTCTCTCAGAACACCATCATCTCTCCCTGAACACCATCATCTCTTTCAAAACACCATCATCTCTCTCAGAACACCATCATCTCTCTGCGAACACCATCATCTCTCTCAGAACACCATCATCTCTCTCAGAACACCATCATCTCTCTCAAAACACCATCATCTCTCTCAAAACACCATCACCTCTCTCAAAACACCGTCATCTCTCTCAGAACACCATCATCTCTCTCCGAACACCATCATCTCTCTCAGAGCACCATCATCTCTCTCAGAACACCATCATCTCTCTCAAAACACCGTCATCTCTCTCCGAACACCATCCCCTCTCTCAAAACACCGTCATCCCTTTCAAAACACCATCATCCCTCTCAAAACACCATCATCTCTTTCAAAACACCATCATCTCTCTCAAAACACGATCATCTCTTTCAAAACACCATCATCTCTCTCAAAACACCATCATCTCTTTCAAAACACCATCATCTCTTTCAAAAGACCATCATCTCTCTCAAAGCACCATCATCTCTTTCAAAACACCATCATCTCTTTCAAAACACCGTCATCTCTCTCAAAACACCATCATCTCTTTCAAAACACCATCATCTCTTTCAAAACACCATCATCTCTTTCAAAACACCATCATCTCTTTCAAAACACCATCATCTCTCTCAAAACGCCATCATCTCTTTCAAAACACCATCATCTCTTTCAAAACACCATCATCTCTTTCAAAACATTATCATCTCTTTCAAAACACCATCATCTCTCTCAGAACACCATCATCTCTCTCAAAACACCATCATCTCCCTCAGAACACCATCATCTCTCTCCGAACACCATCATCTCTTTCAAAATACCATCATCTCTTTCAAAACTCCATCATCTCTTTCAAAACACCATCATCTCTCTCAAAACACCATCATCTCTCTCAAAACACCATCATCTCTTTCAAAACACCATCATCTCTCTCAGAACACCATCATCTCTCTCAAAACACCATCATCTCTCTCAGAACACCATCATCTCTCTCCGAACACCATCATCTCTCTCAAAACACCATCACCTCTCTCAGAACACCTTCATCTCTCTCAAAACACCATCATCTCTCTCCGAACACCATCACCTCTCTCAAAACACCGTCATCTCTTTCAAAACACCATCATCCCTCTCCGAACACCATAATCTCTCTCAAAACACCATCATCTCTTTCAAAACACCATCATCTCTCCCTGAACACCATCATCTCTCTCAGAACACCATCATCTCTCCCTGAACACCATCATCTCTCCCTGAACACCATCATCCCTCTCCGAACACCTTCATCTCTCTCAAAACACCGTCATCTCTCTCAGAACACCATCATCTCTCTCAAAACACCATCATCTCTCTCAGAACACCATCATCTCTCTCAAAACACCGTCATCTCTCTCAAAACACCATCATCTCTCTCAAAACACCGTCATCTCTCTCAAAACACCGTCATCTCTCTCAAAACACCATCATCTCTCTGCGAACACCGTCATCTCTCTCAAAACACCATCATCTCTTTCAAAACACCGTCATCTCTCTCAAAACACGATCATCTCTCTCCGAACACCATCATCTCTCTCAGAACACCATCATCTCTCTCAGAACACCATCATCTCTCTCCGAACACCATCATCTCTCTCAGAACACCATCATCTCTTTCAAAACACCGTCCTCTCTCTCAAAACACCATCATCTCTCTCCGAACACCATCATCTCTCCCTGAACACCATCATCTCTCTCAGAACACCATCATCTCTTTCAAAACACCATCATCTCTCTCAAAACACCATCATCTCTTTCAAAACACCGTCATCTCTCTCAAAACACCATCATCTCTCTACGAACACCATCATCTCTCTCAGAACACCATCATCTCTCTCCGAACACCATCATCTCTCTCAAAACACCATCATCTCTCTCAGAACACCATCATCTCTCCCTGAACACCATCATCTCTTTCAAAACACCATCATCTCTCTCAGAACACCATCATCTCTCTGCGAACACCATCATCTCTCTCAGAACACCATCATCTCTCTGAGAACACCATCATCTCTCTCAGAACACCATCATCTCTCTCAGAACACCATCATCTCTCTCAGAACACCATCATCTCTCTCAAAACACCATCATCTCTCTCAAAACACCATCACCTCTCTCAAAACACCGTCATCTCTCTCAGAACACCATCATCTCTCTCCGAACACCATCATCTCTCTCAGAACACCATCATCTCTCTCAAAACACCGTCATCTCTCTCCGAACACCATCACCTCTCTCAAAACACCGTCATCTCTTTCAAAACACCATCATCCCTCTCAAAACACCATCATCTCTTTCAAAACACCTTCATCTCTCTCAAAACACCATCATCTCTTTCAAAACACCATCATCTCTCTCAAAACACCATCATCTCTCTAAGAACACCATCATCTCTCTCAAAACACCATCATCTCTCTCAGAACACCATCATCTCTCTCCGAACACCATCATCTCTCTCAAAACACCATCATCTCTATCAAAACACCATCACCTCTCTCAGAACACCTTCATCTCTCTCAAAACACCATCATCTCTCTCCGAACACCATCACCTCTCTCAAAACACCGTCATCTCTTTCAAAACACCATCATCCCTCTCCGAACACCATAATCTCTCTCAAAACACCATCATCTCTTTCAAAACACCATCATCTCTCTCAGAACACCATCATCTCTCTCCGAACACCATCATCTCTCTCAGAACACCATCATCTCTCTCCGAACACCATCATCTCTCTCAGAACACCATCATCTCTCTCCGAACACCATCATCTCTCTCAGAACACCATCATCTCTTTCAAAACACCATCATCTCTCTCAGAACACCATCATCTCTCTCAAAACACCGTCATCTCTCTCAGAACACCATCATCTCTCTCCGAACACTATCATCTCTCTCAAAACACCATCATCTCTCTCAAAACACCATCACCTCTCTCAGAACACCATCATCTCTCTCAAAACACCATCATCTCTCTCCGAACACCATCACCTCTCTCAAAACACCGTCATCTCTTTCAAAACACCATCATCCCTCTCCGAACACCATCATCTCTCTCAAAACACCATCATCCCTTTCAAAACACCATCATCTCTCTCAAAACACCATCATCTCTCTCAAAACACCATGATCTCTCTCAGAACACCATCATCTCTCTCAAAACACCATCATCTCTTTCAAAACACCATCATCTCTCTCCGAACACCATCATCTCACTCAGAACACCATCATCTCTCCCTGAACACCATCATCTCTCTCAGAACACCATCATCTCTCCCTGAACACCATCATCTCTCTCAGAACACCATCATCTCTCCCTGAACACCATCATCTCTTTCAAAACACCATCATCTCTTTCAAAACACCATCATCTCTTTCAAAACACCATCATCTCTTTCAAAACACCATCATCTCTTTCAAAACACCGTCATCTCTCTCAAAACACCATCATCTCTTTCAAAACACCATCATCTCTTTCAAAACACCATCATCTCTTTCAAAACACCATCATCTCTTTCAAAACACCATCATCTCTTTCAAAACACCATCATCTCTTTCAAAACATTATCATCTCTTTCAAAACACCATCATCTCTCTCAGAACACCATCATCTCTCTCAAAACACCATTATCTCCCTCAGAACACCATCATCTCTCTCCGAACACCATCATCTCTTTCAAAACACCATCATCTCTTTCAAAACACCATCATCTCTTTCAAAACACCATCATCTCTCTCAAAACACCATCATCTCTTTCAAAACACCATCATCTCTTTCAAAACACCATCATCTCTCTAAGAACACCATCATCTCTCTCAAAACACCATCATCTCTCTCAGAACACCATCATCTCTCTCCGAACACCATCATCTCTCTCAAAACACCATCATCTCTATCAAAACACCATCACCTCTCTCAGAACACCTTCATCTCTCTCAAAACACCATCATCTCTCTCCGAACACCATCACCTCTCTCAAAACACCGTCATCTCTTTCAAAACACCATCATCCCTCTCCGAACACCATAATCTCTCTCAAAACACCATCATCTCTTTCAAAACACCATCATCTCTCTCAGAACACCATCATCTCTCTCCGAACACCATCATCTCTCTCAGAACACCATCATCTCTCTCCGAACACCATCATCTCTCTCAGAACACCATCATCTCTCTCCGAACACCATCATCTCTCTCAGAACACCATCATCTCTTTCAAAACACCATCATCTCTCTCAGAACACCATCATCTCTCTCAAAACACCGTCATCTCTCTCAGAACACCATCATCTCTCTCCGAACACTATCATCTCTCTCAAAACACCATCATCTCTCTCAAAACACCATCACCTCTCTCAGAACACCATCATCTCTCTCAAAACACCATCATCTCTCTCCGAACACCATCACCTCTCTCAAAACACCGTCATCTCTTTCAAAACACCATCATCCCTCTCCGAACACCATCATCTCTCTCAAAACACCATCATCCCTTTCAAAACACCATCATCTCTCTCAAAACACCATCATCTCTCTCAAAACACCATGATCTCTCTCAGATCACCATCATCTCTCTCAAAACACCATCATCTCTTTCAAAACACCATCATCTCTCTCCGAACACCATCATCTCACTCAGAACACCATCATCTCTCCCTGAACACCATCATCTCTCTCAGAACACCATCATCTCTCCCTGAACACCATCATCTCTCTCAAAACACCATCATCTCTTTCAAAACACCATCATCTCTTTCAAAACACCATCATCTCTTTCAAAACATTATCATCTCTTTCAAAACACCATCATCTCTCTCAGAACACCATCATCTCTCTCAAAACACCATTATCTCCCTCAGAACACCATCATCTCTCTCCGAACACCATCATCTCTTTCAAAACACCATCATCTCTTTCAAAACACCATCATCTCTTTCAAAACACCATCATCTCTCTCAAAACACCATCATCTCTTTCAAAACACCATCATCTCTTTCAAAACACCATCATCTCTCTAAGAACACCATCATCTCTCTCAAAACACCATCATCTCTCTCAGAACACCATCATCTCTCTCCGAACACCATCATCTCTCTCAAAACACCATCATCTCTATCAAAACACCATCACCTCTCTCAGAACACCTTCATCTCTCTCAAAACACCATCATATCTCTCCGAACACCATCACCTCTCTCAAAACACCGTCATCTCTTTCAAAACACCATCATCCCTCTCCGAACACCATAATCTCTCTCAAAACACCATCATCTCTTTCAAAACACCATCATCTCTCTCAGAACACCATCATCTCTCTCCGAACACCATCATCTCTCTCAGAACACCATCATCTCTCTCCGAACACCATCATCTCTCTCAGAACACCATCATCTCTCTCCGAACACCATCATCTCTCTCAGAACACCATCATCTCTTTCAAAACACCATCATCTCTCTCAGAACACCATCATCTCTCTCAAAACACCGTCATCTCTCTCAGAACACCATCATCTCTCTCCGAACACTATCATCTCTCTCAAAACACCATCATCTCTCTCAAAACACCATCACCTCTCTCAGAACACCATCATCTCTCTCAAAACACCATCATCTCTCTCCGAACACCATCACCTCTCTCAAAACACCGTCATCTCTTTCAAAACACCATCATCCCTCTCCGAACACCATCATCTCTCTCAAAACACCATCATCCCTTTCAAAACACCATCATCTCTCTCAAAACACCATCATCTCTCTCAAAACACCATGATCTCTCTCAGAACACCATCATCTCTCTCAAAACACCATCATCTCTTTCAAAACACCATCATCTCTCTCCGAACACCATCATCTCACTCAGAACACCATCATCTCTCCCTGAACACCATCATCTCTCTCAGAACACCATCATCTCTCCCTGAACACCATCATCTCTCTCAGAACACCATCATCTCTCCCTGAACACCATCATCTCTCTCAGAACACCATCATCCCTCTCAGAACACCATCATCTCTTTCAAAACACCATCATCTCTTTCAAAACACCATCATCTCTCTCAAAACACCATCATCTCTCCCTGAACACCATCATCTCTCCCTGAACACCATCATCTCTCTCAGAACACCATCATCTCTCTCAGAACACCATCATCTCTCTCAAAACACCATCATCTCTCTCAAAACACCATCATCTCTCTCAAAACACCATCATCTCTCTCAGAACACCATCATCTCACTCCGAACACCATCATCTCTCTCAAAACACCATCATCTCTCTCAGAACACCATCATCTCTCTCTGAACACCATCATCTCTCTCAGAACACCATCATCTCTCTCAAAACACCATCATCTCTCCCTGAACACCATCATCTCTCTCAAAACACCATCATCTCTCCCTGAACACCATCATCTCTCTCAGAACACCATCATCTCTCTCCGAACACCATCATCTCTCTCAGAACACCATCATCTCTCCGTGAACACCACCATCTCTCCCTGAACACCATCATCTCCCTCAGAACACCATCATCTCTTTCAAAACACCATCATCTCTCCCTGAACACCATCATCTCTCTCAAAACACCATCATCTCTCCCTGAACACCATCATCTCTCTCAGAACACCATCATCTCTCTCAAAACACCATCATCTCTCTCAGAACACCATCATCTCTCTCCGAACACCATCATCTCTCTCAGAACACCATCATCTCTCTCAAAACACCATCATCTCTCTCAGAACACCATCATCTCTCTCAGAACACCATCATCTCTCTCAAAACACCATCATCTCTCTCAAAACACCATCATCTCTCTCAGAACACCATCATCTCTCTCAGAACACCATCATCTCTCTCAAAACACCATAATCTCTCTCAAAACACCATCATCTCTCTCAGAACACCATCATCTCTCTCAAAACACCATCATCTCTCCCTGAACACCATCATCTCTCTCAAAACACCATCATCTCTCCCTGAACACCATCATCTCTCTCAGAACACCATCATCTCTCCCTGAACACCATCATCTCTCCCTGAACACCATCATCCCTCTCCGAACACCATCATCTCTCTCAGAACACCGTCATCTCTCTCAAAACACCATCATCTCTCTCAAAACACCATCATCTCTCCCTGAACACCATCACCTCTCAGAACACCATCATCTCTCTCAAAACACCATCATCTCTCTCCGAACACCATCACCTCTCTCAAAACACCGTCATCTCTTTCAAAACACCATCATCCCTCTCAGAACACCATCATCTCTCTCAAAACACCATCATCCCTTTCAAAACACCATCATCTCTCTCAAAACACCATCATCTCTCTCAAAACACCATCATCTCTCTCAGAACACCATCATCTCTCTCAAAACACCATCATCTCTCTCCGAACACCATCATCTCACTCAGAACACCATCATCTCTCCCTGAACACCGTCATCTCTCTCAAAACACCATCATCTCTCTCAAAACACCATCATCTCTCCCTGAACACCATCACCTCTCAGAACACCATCATCTCTCTCAAAACACCATCATCTCTCTCCGAACACCATCACCTCTCTCAAAACACCGTCATCTCTTTCAAAACACCATCATCCCTCTCCGAACACCATCATCTCTCTCAAAACACCATCATCCCTTTCAAAACACCATCATCTCTCTCAAAACACCATCATCTCTCTCAAAACACCATCATCTCTCTCAGAACACCATCATCTCTCTCAAAACACCATCATCTCTCTCCGAACACCATCATCTCACTCAGAACACCATCATCTCTACCTGAACACCATCATCTCTCTCAGAACACCATCATCTCTCCCTGAACACCATCATCTCTCTCAGAACACCATCATCCCTCTCAGAACACCATCATCTCTTTCAAAACACCATCATCTCTTTCAAAACACCATCATCTCTCTCAAAACACCATCATCTCTCCCTGAACACCATCATCTCTCCCTGAACACCATCATCTCTCTCAGAACACCATCATCTCTCTCAGAACACCATCATCTCTCTCAAAACACCATCATCTCTCTCAAAACACCATCATCTCTCTCAAAACACCATCATCTCTCTCAGAACACCATCATCTCACTCCGAACACCATCATCTCTCTTAAAACACCATCACCTCTCTCAAAACACCATCATCTCTCCCTGAACACCATCATCTCTCTCAAAACACCATCATCTCTCCCTGAACACCATCATCTCTCTCAGAACACCATCATCTCTCTCCGAACACCATCATCTCTCTCAGAACACCATCATCTCTCCGTGAACACCATCATCTCTCCCTGAACACCATCATCCCTCTCCGAACACCATCATCTCTCTCAAAACACCATCATCTCTCTCAAAACACCATCATCTCTCTCAAAACACCATCATCTCTCTCAGAACACCATCATCTCTCTCCGAACACCATCATCTCCCTCTGAACACCATCATCTCTTTCAAAACACCATCATCTCTCCCTGAACACCATCATCTCTCTCAAAACACCATCATCTCACCCTGAACACCATCATCTCTCTCAGAACACCATCATCTCTCTCAAAACACCATCATCTCTCTCAGAACACCATCATCTCTGTCCGAACACCATCATCTCTCTCAGAACACCATCATCTCTCTCAAAACACCATCATCTCTCTCAGAACACCATCATCTCTCTCAGAACACCATCATCTCTCTCAAAACACCATCATCTCTCTCAAAACACCATCATCTCTCTCAGAACACCATCATCTCTCTCAGAACACCATCATCTCTCTCAAAACACCATCATCTCTCTCAAAACACCATCATCTCTCTCAGAACACCATCATCTCTCTCAAAACACCATCATCTCTCCCTGAACACCATCATCTCTCTCAAAACACCATCATCTCTCCCTGAACACCATCATCTCTCTCAGAACACCATCATCTCTCTCCGAACACCATCATCTCTCTCAGAACACCATCATCTCTCCCTGAACACCATCATCTCTCCCTGAACACCATCATCCCTCTCCGAACACCATCATCTCTCTCAGAACACCGTCATCTCTCTCAAAACACCATCATCTCTCTCAAAACACCATCATCTCTCCCTGAACACCATGACCTCTCAGAACACCATCATCTCTCTCCGAACACCATCATCTCTCTCAAAACACCATCATCTCTCCCTGAACACCATCATCTCTCTCAGAACACCATCATCTCTCCCTGAACACCATCATCTCTCCCTGAACACCATCATCCCTCTCCGAACACCATCATCTCTCTCAAAACACCATCATCTCTCCCTGAACACCATCATCTCTCTCCGAACACCATCATCTCACTCAAAACACCATCATCTCTCCCTGAACACCATCATCTCTCCCTGAACACCATCATCCCTCTCCGAACACCATCATCTCTCACAAAACACCATCATCTCTCCCTGAACACCATCATCTCTCTCAGAACACCATCATCTCTCCCTGAACACCATCATCTCTCTCCGAACACCTTCATCTCTCTCAAAACACCATCATCTCTCTCAGAACACCATCATCTCTCTCAAAACACCATCATCTCTCTCAAAACACCATCATCTCTCTCAGAACACCATCATCTCTCTCAAAACACCATCATCTCTCTCCGAACACCATCATCTCACTCAGAACACCATCATCTCTCCCTGAACACCGTCATCTCTCTCAAAACACCATCATCTCTCTCAAAACACCATCATCTCTCCCTGAACACCATCACCTCTCAGAACACCATCATCTCTCTCAAAACACCATCATCTCTCTCCGAACACCATCACCTCTCTCAAAACACCGTCATCTCTTTCAAAACACCATCATCCCTCTCCGAACACCATCATCTCTCTCAAAACACCATCATCCCTTTCAAAACACCATCATCTCTCTCAAAACACCATCATCTCTCTCAAAACACCATCATCTCTCTCAGAACACCATCATCTCTCTCAAAACACCATCATCTCTCTCCGAACACCATCATCTCACTCAGAACACCATCATCTCTACCTGAACACCACCATCTCTCTCAGAACACCATCATCTCTCCCTGAACACCATCATCTCTCTCAGAACACCATCATCCCTCTCAGAACACCATCATCTCTTTCAAAACACCATCATCTCTTTCAAAACACCATCATCTCTCTCAAAACACCATCATCTCTCCCTGAACACCATCATCTCTCTCAGAACACCATCATCTCTCTCAGAACACCATCATCTCTCTCAAAACACCATCATCTCTCTCAAAACACCATCATCTCTCTCAAAACACCATCATCTCTCTCAAAACACCATCATCTCTCTCAGAACACCATCATCTCACTCCGAACACCATCATCTCTCTTAAAACACCATCACCTCTCTCAAAACACCATCATCTCTCCCTGAACACCATCATCTCTCTCAAAACACCATCATCTCTCCCTGAACACCATCATCTCTCTCAGAACACCATCATCTCTCTCCGAACACCATCATCTCTCTCAGAACACCATCATCTCTCCCTGAACACCATCATCCCTCTCCGAACACCATCATCTCTCTCAAAACACCATCATCTCTCTCAAAACACCATCATCTCTCTCAAAACACCATCATCTCTCTCAGAACACCATCATCTCTCTCCGAACACCATCATCTCCCTCAGAACACCATCATCTCTTTCAAAACACCATCATCTCTCCCTGAACACCATCATCTCTCTCAAAACACCATCATCTCACCCTGAACACCATCATCTCTCTCAGAACACCATCATCTCTCTCAAAACACCATCATCTCTCTCAGAACACCATCATCTCTGTCCGAACACCATCATCTCTCTCAGAACACCATCATCTCTCTCAAAACACCATCATCTCTCTCAGAACACCATCATCTCTCTCAGAACACCATCATCTCTCTCAAAACACCATCATCTCTCTCAAAACACCATCATCTCTCTCAGAACACCATCATCTCTCTCAGAACACCATCATCTCTCTCAAAACACCATCATCTCTCTCAAAACACCATCATCTCTCTCAGAACACCATCATCTCTCTCAAAACACCATCATCTCTCCCTGAACACCATCATCTCTCTCAAAACACCATCATCTCTCCCTGAACACCATCATCTCTCTCAGAACACCATCATCTCTCTCCGAACACCATCATCTCTCTCAGAACACCATCATCTCTCCCTGAACACCATCATCTCTCCCTGAACACCATCATCCCTCTCCGAACACCATCATCTCTCTCAGAACACCGTCATCTCTCTCAAAACACCATCATCTCTCTCAAAACACCATCATCTCTCCCTGAACACCATGACCTCTCAGAACACCATCATCTCTCTCCGAACACCATCATCTCTCTCAAAACACCATCATCTCTCCCTGAACACCATCATCTCTCTCAGAACACCATCATCTCTCCCTGAACACCATCATCTCTCCCTGAACACGATCATCCCTCTCCGAACACCATCATCTCTCTCAAAACACCATCATCTCTCCCTGAACACCATCATCTCTCTCCGAACACCATCATCTCACTCAAAACACCATCATCTCTCCCTGAACACCATCATCTCTCCCTGAACACCATCATCCCTCTCCGAACACCATCATCTCTCACAAAACACCATCATCTCTCCCTGAACACCATCATCTCTCTCAGAACACCATCATCTCTCCCTGAACACCATCATCTCTCCCTGAACACCATCATCCCTCTCCGAACACCTTCATCTCTCTCAAAACACCATCATCTCTCTCAGAACACCATCATCTCTCTCAAAACACCATCATCTCTCTCAAAACACCATCATCTCTCTCAGAACACCATCATCTCTCTCCGAACACCATCATCTCTCTCAGAACACCATCATCTCTCTCAAAACACCATCATCTCTCTCAGAACACCATCATCTCTCTCAGAACACCATCATCTCTCTCAAAACACCATCATCTCTCTCAAAACACCATCATCTCTCTCAGAACACCATCATCTCTCTCAGAACACCATCATCTCTCTCAAAACACCATCATCTCTCTCAAAACACCATCATCTCTCTCAGAACACCATCATCTCTCTCAAAACACCATCATCTCTCCCTGAACACCATCATCTCTCTCAAAACACCATCATCTCTCCCTGAACACCATCATCTCTCTCAGAACACCATCATCTCTCCCTGAACACCATCATCTCTCCCTGAACACCATCATCCCTCTCCGAACACCATCATCTCTCTCAGAACACCGTCATCTCTCTCAAAACACCATCATCTCTCTCAAAACACCATCATCTCTCCCTGAACACCATCACCTCTCAGAACACCATCATCTCTCTCAAAACACCATCATCTCTCTCCGAACACCATCACCTCTCTCAAAACACCGTCATCTCTTTCAAAACACCATCATCCCTCTCAGAACACCATCATCTCTCTCAAAACACCATCATCCCTTTCAAAACACCATCATCTCTCTCAAAACACCATCATCTCTCTCAAAACACCATCAACTCTCTCAGAACACCATCATCTCTCTCAAAACACCATCATCTCTCTCCGAACACCATCATCTCACTCAGAACACCATCATCTCTCCCTGAACACCGTCATCTCTCTCAAAACACCATCATCTCTCTCAAAACACCATCATCTCTCCCTGAACACCATCACCTCTCAGAACACCATCATCTCTCTCAAAACACCATCATCTCTCTCCGAACACCATCACCTCTCTCAAAACACCGTCATCTCTTTCAAAACACCATCATCCCTCTCCGAACACCATCATCTCTCTCAAAACACCATCATCCCTTTCAAAACACCATCATCTCTCTCAAAACACCATCATCTCTCTGAAAACACCATCATCTCTCTCAGAACACCATCATCTCTCTCAAAACACCATCATCTCTCTCCGAACACCATCATCTCACTCAGAACACCATCATCTCTCCCTGAACACCATCATCTCTCTCAGAACACCATCATCTCTCCCTGAACACCATCATCTCTCTCAGAACACCATCATCCCTCTCAGAACACCATCATCTCTTTCAAAACACCATCATCTCTTTCAAAACACCATCATCTCTCTCAAAACACCATCATCTCTCCCTGAACACCATCATCTCTCCCTGAACACCATCATCTCTCTCAGAACACCATCATCTCTCTCAGAACACCATCATCTCTCTCAAAACACCATCATCTCTCTCAAAACACCATCATCTCTCTCAAAACACCATCATCTCTCTCAAAACACCATCATCTCTCTCAGAACACCATCATCTCACTCCGAACACCATCATCTCTCTTAAAACACCATCATCTCTCTCAAAACACCATCATCTCTCCCTGAACACCATCATCTCTCTCAAAACACCATCATCTCTCCCTGAACACCATCATCTCTCTCAGAACACCATCATCTCTCTCCGAACACCATCATCTCTCTCAGAACACCATCATCTCTCCGTGAACACCATCATCTCTCCCTGAACACCATCATCCCTCTCCGAACACCATCATCTCTCTCAAAACACCATCATCTCTCTCAAAACACCATCATCTCTCTCAGAACACCATCATCTCTCTCCGAACACCATCATCTCCCTCAGAACACCATCATCTCTTTCAAAACACCATCATCTCTCCCTGAACACCATCATCTCTCTCAAAACACCATCATCTCTCCCTGAACACCATCATCTCTCTCAGAACACCATCATCTCTCTCAAAACACCATCATCTCTCTCAGAACACCATCATCTCTGTCCGAACACCATCATCTCTCTCAGAACACCATCATCTCTCTCAAAACACCATCATCTCTCTCAGAACACCATCATCTCTCTCAGAACACCATCATCTCTCTCAAAACACCATCATCTCTCTCAAAACACCATCATCTCTCTCAGAACACCATCATCTCTCTCAGAACACCATCATCTCTCTCAAAACACCATCATCTCTCTCAAAACACCATCATCTCTCTCAGAACACCATCATCTCTCTCAAAACACCATCATCTCTCCCTGAACACCATCATCTCTCTCAAAACACCATCATCTCTCCCTGAACACCATCATCTCTCTCAGAACACCATCATCTCTCTCCGAACACCATCATCTCTCTCAGAACACCATCATCTCTCCCTGAACACCATCATCTCTCCCTGAACACCATCATCCCTCTCCGAACACCATCATCTCTCTCAGAACACCGTCATCTCTCTCAAAACACCATCATCTCTCTCAAAACACCATCATCTCTCCCTGAACACCATGACCTCTCAGAACACCATCATCTCTCTCCGAACACCATCATCTCTCTCAAAACACCATCATCTCTCCCTGAAGACCATCATCTCTCTCAGAACACCATCATCTCTCCCTGAACACCATCATCTCTCCCTGAACACCATCATCCCTCTCCGAACACCATCATCTCTCTCAAAACACCATCATCTCTCCCTGAACACCATCATCTCTCTCCGAACACCATCATCTCACTCAAAACACCATCATCTCTCCCTGAACACCATCATCTCTCCCTGAACACCATCATCCCTCTCCGAACACCATCATCTCTCACAAAACACCATCATCTCTCCCTGAACACCATCATCTCTCTCAGAACACCATCATCTCTCCCTGAACACCATCATCTCTCCCTGAACACCATCATCCCTCTCCGAACACCTTCATCTCTCTCAAAACACCATCATCTCTCTCAGAACACCATCATCTCTCTCAAAACACCATCATCTCTCTCAGAACACCATCATCTCCCTCAAAACACCATCATCTCTCTCAAAACACCGTCATCTCTCTCAAAACACCGTCATCTCTCTCAAAACACCATCATCTCTCTGCGAACACCGTCATCTCTCTCAAAACACCATCATCTCTTTCAAAACACCGTCATCTCTCTCAAAACACCATCATCTCTCTCCGAACACCATCATCTCTCTCAGAACACCATCATCTCTCTCAGAACACCATCATCTCTCTCAGAACACCATCATCTCTTTCAAAACTCCGTCATCTCTCTCAAAACACCATCATCTCTCTCCGAACACCATCATCTCTCCCTGAACACCATCATCTCTCTCAGAACACCATCATCTCTTTCAAAACACCATCATCTCTCTCAAAACACCATCATCTCTTTCAAAACACCGTCATCTCTCTCAAAACACGATCATCTCTCTACGAACACCATCATCTCTCTCAGAACACCATCATCTCTCTCCGAACACCATCATCTCTCCCTGAACACCATCATCTCTCTCAGAACACCATCATCTCTCCCTGAACACCATCATCTCTTTCAAAACACCATCATCTCTCTCAGAACACCATCATCTCTCTCCGAACACCATCATCTCTCTCAGAACACCATCATCTCTCTGCGAACACCATCATCTCTCTCAGAACACCATCATCTCTCTCAGAACACCATCATCTCTCTCAGAACACCATCATCTCTCTCAGAACACCATCATCTCTCTCAGAACACCATCATCTCTTTCAAAACTCCGTCATCTCTCTCAAAACACCATCATCTCTCTCCGAACACCATCATCTCTCCCTGAACACCATCATCTCTCTCAGAACACCATCATCTCTTTCAAAACACCATCATCTCTCTCAAAACACCATCATCTCTTTCAAAACACCGTCATCTCTCTCAAAACACGATCATCTCTCTACGAACACCATCATCTCTCTCAGAACACCATCATCTCTCTCCGAACACCATCATCTCTCCCTGAACACCATCATCTCTCTCAGAACACCATCATCTCTCCCTGAACACCATCATCTCTTTCAAAACACCATCATCTCTCTCAGAACACCATCATCTCTCTCCGAACACCATCATCTCTCTCAGAACACCATCATCTCTCTGCGAACACCATCATCTCTCTCAGAACACCATCATCTCTCTCAGAACACCATCATCTCTCTCAGAACACCATCATCTCGCTCAAAACACCATCATCTCTCTCAAAACACCATCACCTCTCTCAAAACACCGTCATCTCTCTCAGAACACCATCATCTCTCTCCGAACACCATCATCTCTCTCAGAACACCATCATCTCTCTCAGAACACCATCATCTCTCTCAAAACACCGTCTTCTCTCTCCGAACACCATCACCTCTCTCAAAACACCGTCATCTCTTTCAAAACACCATCATCCCTCTCAAAACACCATCATCTCTTTCAAAACACCATCATCTCTCTCAAAACACCATCATCTCTTTCAAAACACCATCATCTCTCTCAAAACACCATCATCTCTTTCAAAACACCATCATCTCTTTCAAAACACCATCATCTCTTTCAAAACACCATCATCTCTTTCAAAACACCATCATCTCTCTCAAAACACCATCATCTCTTTCAAAACACCATCATCTCTTTCAAAACACCATCATCTCTTTCAAAACATTATCATCTCTTTCAAAACACCATCATCTCTCTCAGAACACCATCATCTCTCTCAAAACACCATCATCTCCCTTAGAACACCATCATCTCTCTCCGAACACCATCATCTCTTTCAAAACACCATCATCTCTTTCAAAACACCATCATCTCTTTCAAAACACCATCATCTCTCTCAGAACACCATCATCTCTCTCAAAACACCATCATCTCTCTCAGAACACCATCATCTCTCTCCGAACACCATCATCTCTCTCAAAACACCATCATCTCTCTCAAAACACCATCACCTCTCTAGGAACACCTTCATCTCTCTCAAAACACCATCATCTCTCTCCGAACACCATCACCTCTCTCAAAACACCGTCATCTCTTTCAAAACACCATCATCCCTCTCCGAACACCATAATCTCTCTCAAAACACCATCATCTCTTTCAAAACACCATCATCTCTCTCAGAACACCATCATCTCTCTCCGAACACCATCATCTCTCTCAGAACACCATCATCTCTCTCCGAACACCATCATCTCTCTCAGAACACCATCATCTCTCTCCGAACACCATCATCTCTCTCAGAACACCATCATCTCTTTCAAAACACCATCATCTCTCTCAGAACACCATCATCTCTCTCAAAACACCGTCATCTCTCTCAGAACACCATCATCTCTTTCCGAACACTATCATCTCTCTCAAAACACCATCATCTCTCTCAAAACACCATCACCTCTCTCAGAACACCATCATCTCTCTCAAAACACCATCATCTCTCTCCGAACACCATCACCTCTCTCAAAACACCGTCATCTCTTTCAAAACACCATCATCCCTCTCCGAACACCATCATCTCTCTCAAAACACCATCATCTCTTTCAAAACACCATCATCTCTCTCAAAACACCATCATCTCTTTCAAAACACCATCATCTCTTTCAAAACACCATCATCTCTCTCAAAACACCATCATCTCTTTCAAAACACCATCATCTCTTTCAAAACACCATCATCTCTTTCAAAACACAGTCATCTCTCTCAAAACACCATCATCTCTTTCAAAACACCATCATCTCTTTCAAAACACCATCATCTCTTTCAAAACACCATCATCTCTCTCAAAACACCATAATCTCTTTCAAAACACCATAATCTCTTTCAAAACACCATCATCTCTTTCAAAACATTATCATCTCTTTCAAAACACCATCATCTCTCTCAGAACACCATCATCTCTCTCAAAACACCATCATCTCCCTCAGAACACCATCATCTCTCTCCGAACACCATCATCTCTTTCAAAACACCATCATCTCTTTCAAAACACCATCATCTCTTTCAAAACGCCATCATCTCTCTCAAAACACCATCATCTCTTTCAAACACCGTCATCTCTCTCAAAACACCATCATCTCTTTCAAAACACCATCATCTCTTTCAAAACACCATCATCTCTTTCAAAACACCATCATCTCTTTCAAAACACCATCATCTCTCTCAAACCACCATCATCTCTTTCAAAACACCATCATCTCTTTCAAAACACCATCATCTCTTTCAAAACACCATCATCTCTTTCAAAACACCATCATCTCTCTCAAAACACCATCATCTCTTTCAAAACACCATCATCTCTCTCAAAACACCATCACCTCTCTCAAAACACCATCATCTCTTTCAAAACACCATCATCTCTCTCTGAACACCATCATCTCTTTCAAAACACCATCATCTCTCTCAAAACACCATCATCTCTTTCAAAACACCATCATCTCTTTCAAAACACCATCATCTCTTTCAGAACACCATCATCTCTCTCAAAACACCATCACCTCTCTCAGAACACCATCATCTCTCTCAGAACACCATCATCTCTTTCAGAACACCATCATCTCTTTCAAAACACCATCATCTCTCTCAAAACACCATCATCTCTTTCAAAACACCATCATCTCTCTCAAAACACCATCATCTCTCTCAAAACACCATCACCTCTCTCAAAACACCATCATCTCTTTCAGAACACCATCATCTCTTTCAAAACACCATCATCTCTCTCAAAACACCATCATCTCTTTCAAAACACCATCATCTCTTTCAAAACACCATCATCTCTTTCAAAACACCATCATCTCTCTGCGAACACCGTCATCTCTCTCAAAACACCATCACCTCTCTCAAAACACCATCATCTCTTTCAAAACACCATCATCTGTCTCAAAACACCATCATCTCTTTCAGAACACCATCATCTCTCTCAAAACACCATCATCTCTCTCAAAACACCATAATCTCTCTCAAAACACCATCACCTCTCTCAAAACACCATCAACTCTCTCAAAACACCATCGTCTCTTTCAAAACACCATCATCTCTTTCAAAACACCATCATCTCTCTCAAAACACCATCATCTCTCTCCGAACACCATCATCTCTCTCAGAACACCATCATCTCTTTCAAAACACCATCATCTCTCTCAAAACACCATCATCTCTTTCAAAACACCATCATCTCTCTCAAAACACCATCATCTCTTTCAAAACACTATCATCCCTCTCCGAACACCATCACCTCTCTCAGAACACCATCATCTCTCTCCGAACACCTTCATCTCTTTCAAAACACCATCATCTCTCTCAGAACACCATCATCTCTCTCCGAACACCATCATCTCTTTCAAAACACCATCATCTCCCACAGAACACCATCATCTCTCTCAGAACACCATCATCTCCCTCAGAACACCATCATCTCTCTCCGAACACCATCATCTCTCTCAGAACACCATCATCTCTCCCCAAACACCATCATCTCTCTGCGAACACCATCAACTCTCTCCGAACACCATCATCTCTCTCAGAACACCATCATCTCTCTCCGAACACCATCATCACTCTCCGAACACCATCATCTGTCTCCGAACACCATCATCTCTCTCCGAACACCATCATCTCTCGCAGAACACCATCATCTCTCTCAAAACACCATCATCTCTCTCCGAACACCATCATCTCTCTCAAAACACCATCATCTCTCTCAAAACACCATCATCTCGCTCAGAACACCATCATCTCTCTCAGAACACCATCATCTACCTCAGAACACCATCATCTCTCTCCGAACACCATCATCTCCCTCAGAACACCATCATCTCTCTCAGAACACCATCATCTCGCTCAGAACACCATCATCTCTCTCAAAACACCATCATCTCTCTCAAAACACCATCATCTCTCTCAGAACACCATCATCTCTCTCCGAACACCATCATCTCTTTCAAAACACCATCATCTCGCTCAGAACACCATCATCTATCTCCGAACACCATCATCTCTCTCCGAACACCATCACCTCTCTCAGAACACCATCATCTCGCTCAAAACACCATCATCTCTCTCAAAACACCATCATCTCTTTCAAAACACCATCATCTCTTTCAAAACACCATCATCTCCTTCAAAACACCATCATCTCTTTCAAAACACCGTCATCTCTCTCAAAACACCATCATCTCTTTCAAAACACCATCATCTCTCTCAAAACACCATCATCTCTTTCAGAACACCATCATCTCTTTCAAAACACCATCATCTCTCTCAAAACACCATCATCTCTTTCAGAACACCATCATCTCTTTCAAAACACCATAATCTCTTTCAAAACACCATCATCTCTCTCAAAACACCATCATCTCTCTCAAAACACCATCACCTCTCTCAAAACACCATCATCTCTTTCAGAACACCATCATCTCTTTCAAAACACCATCATCTCTCTCAAAACACCATCATCTCTTTCAAAACACCATCATCTCTTTCAAAACACCATCATCTCTTTCAAAACACCATCATCTCTCTGCGAACACCGTCATCTCTCTCAAAACACCATCACCTCTCTCAAAACACCATCATATCTTTCAAAACACCATCATCTCTCTCAAAACACCATCATCTCTTTCAGAACACCATCATCTCTTTCAAAACACCATCATCTCTCTCAAAACACCATCATCTCTCTCAAAACACCATCACCTCTCTCAAAACACCATCATCTCTCTCAAAACACCATCATCTCTTTCAAAACACCATCATCTCTTTCAAAACACCATCATCTCTCTCAAAACACCATCATCTCTCTCCGAACACCATCATCTCTCTCCGAACACCATCATCTCTCTCCGAACACCATCATCTCTCTCCGAACACCATCATCTCTCTCAGAACACCATCATCTCTCCCCAAACACCATCATCTCTCTCCGAACACCATCATCTCTCTCAAAACACCATCATCTCTCTCAAAACACCATCATCTCGCTCAGAACACCATCATCTCTCTCCGAACACCATCATCTACCTCAGAACACCATCATCTCTCTCCGAACACCATCATCTCCCTCAGAACACCATCATCTCTCTCAGAACACCATCATCTCGCTCAGAACACCATCATCTCTCTCAAAACACCATCATCTCTCTCAAAACACCATCATCTCTCTCAAAACACCATCATCTCTTTCAAAACACCATCATCTCTCTCAAAACACCATCATCTCTTTCAGAACACCATCATCTCTTTCAAAACACCATCATCTCTCTCAAAACACCATCATCTCTTTCAGAACACCATCATCTCTTTCAAAACACCATCATCTCTTTCAAAACACCATCATCTCTCTCAAAACACCATCATCTCTCTCAAAACACCATCACCTCTCTCAAAACACCATCATCTCTTTCAGAACACCATCATCTCTTTCAAAACACCATCATCTCTCTCAAAACACCATCATCTCTTTCAAAACACCATCATCTCTTTCAAAACACCATCATCTCTTTCAAAACACCATCATCTCTCTGCGAACACCGTCATCTCTCTCAAAACACCATCACCTCTCTCAAAACACCATCATATCTTTCAAAACACCATCATCTCTCTCAAAAAACCATCATCTCTTTCAGAACACCATCATCTCTTTCAAAACACCATCATCTCTCTCAAAACACCATCATCTCTCTCAAAACACCATCACCTCTCTCAAAACACCATCATCTCTCTCCGAACACCATCATCTCTTTCAAAACAACATCATCTCTCTAAGAACACCATCATCTCTCTCCGAACACCATCATCTCTTTCAAAACACCATCATCTCTCTCAGAACACCATCATCTCTCTCCGAACACCATCATCTCTTTCAAAACACCATCATCTCTCTCCGAACACCATCATCTCTTTCAAAACACCATCATCTCTCTCCGAACACCATCATCTCTTTCAAAACACCATCATCTCTCTCCGAACACCATCATCTCTTTCAAAACACCATCATCTCTCTCCGAACACCATCATCTCTCTCAGAACACCATCATCTCTCTCAGAACACCATCATCTCCCTCAGAACACCATCATCTCTCTCCGAACACCATCATCTCCCTCAGAACACCATCATCTCTCTCCGAACACCATCATCTCTCTCAAAACACCATCATCTCTCTCAGAACACCATCATCTCTCTCAAAACACCATCATCTCTTTCAAAACACCATCATCTCTCTCCGAACACCATCATCTCTCTCAGAACACCATCATCTCTCCCTGAACACCATCATCTCTCTCAGAACACCATCATCTCTCCCTGAACACCATCATCTCTCTCAGAACACCATCATCCCTCTCAGAACACCATCATCTCTTTCAAAACACCATCATCTCTTTCAAAACACCATCATCTCTCTCAAAACACCATCATCTCTCCCTGAACACCATCATCTCTCTCCGAACACCATCATCTCTCTCAGAACACCATCATCTCTCCCTGAACACCATCATCCCTCTCAGAACACCATCATCTCTTTCAAAACACCATCGTCTCTTTCAAAACACCATCATCTCTCTCAAAACACCATCATCTCTCCCTGAACACCATCATCTCTCCCTGAACACCATCATCTCTCTCCGAACACCATCATCTCTCTCAGAACACCATCATCTCTCTCAAAACACCATCATCTCTCTCAAAACACCATCATCTCTCTCAAAACACCATCATCTCTCTCAAAACACCATCATCTCTCTCAGAACACCATCATCTCTCTCAGAACACCATCATCTCTCTCCGAACACCATCATCTCTCTCAGAACACCATCATCTCTCCCTGAACACCATCATCTCTCCCTGAACACCATCATCTCTCTCAGAACACCATCATCTCTCTCAAAACACCATCATCTCTCTCAAAACACCATCATCTCTCCCTGAACACAATCATCTCTCTCAGAACACCATCATCTCTCTCCGAACACCATCATCTCTCCCTGAACACCATCATCTCTCCCTGAACACCATCATCCCTCTCCGAACACCATCATCTCTCTCAAAACACCATCATCTCTCTCAAAACACCATCATCTATCTCAAAACACCATCATCTCTCTCAAAACACCATCATCTCTCTCAGAACACCATCATCTCTCTCCGAACACCATCATCTCCCTCAGAACACCATCATCTCTTTCAAAACACCATCATCTCTCCCTGAACACCATCATCTCTCTCAAAACACCATCATTTCCCTGAACACCATCATCTCTCTCAGAACACCATCATCTCTCTCAAAACACCATCATCTCTCTCAGAACACCATCATCTCTCTCAGAACACCATCATCTCTCTCAGAACACCATCATCTCTCTCAAAACACCATCATCTCTCTCAGAACACCATCATCTCTCTCAGAACACCATCATCTCTCTCAGAACACCATCATCTCTCCCTGAACACCATCATCTCTCTCAGAACACGATCATCTCTCTCAAAACACCATCATCTCTCTCAGAACACCATCATCTCTCTCAAAACACCATCATCTCTCCCTGAACACCATCATCTCTCTCAAAACACCATCATCTCTCCCTGAACACCATCATCTCTCTCAGAACACCATCATCTCTCTCCGAACACCATCATCTCTCTCAGAACACCATCATCTCTCCCTGAACACCATCATCTCTCCCTGAACACCATCATCCCTCTCCGAACACCATCATCTCTCTCAGAACACCGTCATCTCTCTCAAAACACCATCATCTCTCTCAAAACACCATCATCTCTCCCTGAACACCATCACCTCTCAGAACACCATCATCTCTCTCCGAACACCATCATCTCTCTCAAAACACCATCATCTCTCCCTGAACACCATCATCTCTCCCTGAACACCATCATCCCTCTCCGAACACCATCATCTCTCTCAAAACACCATCATCTCTCTCAGAACACCATCATCTCTCTCCGAACACCATCATCTCTCTCAAAACACCATCATCTCTCCCTGAACACCATCATCTCTCCCTGAACACCATCATCCCTCTCCGAACACCATCATCTCTCACAAAACACCATCATCTCTCCCTGAACACCATCATCTCTCTCAGAACACCATCATCTCTCCCTGAACACCATCATCTCTCCCTGAACACCATCATCCCTCTCCGAACACCATCATCTCTCTCAAAACACGGCCATCTCTCTCAGAACACCATCATCTCTCTCAAAACACCATCATCTCTCTCAGAACACCATCATCTCTCTCAAAACACCGTCATCTCTCTCAAAACACCATCATCTCTCTCAAAACACCGTCATCTCTCTCAAAACACCATCATCTCTCTGCGAACACCGTCATCTCTCTCAAAACACCATCATCTCTTTCAAAACACCGTCATCTCTCTCAAAACACCATCATCTCTCTCCGAACACCGTCATCTCTCTCAGAACACCATCATCTCTCTCAGAACACCATCATCTCTCTCCGAACACCATCATCTCTCTCAGAACACCATCATCTCTTTCAAAACACCGTCATCTCTCTCAAAACACCATCATCTCTCTCCGAACACCATCATCTCTCCCTGAACACCATCATCTCTCTCAGAACACCATCATCTCTTTCAAAACACCATCATCTCTCTCAAAACACCATCATCTCTTTCAAAACACCGTCATCTCTCTCAAAACACCATCATCTCTCTACGAACACCATCATCTCTCTCAGAACACCATCATCTCTCTCCGAACACCATCATCTCTCTCAAAACACCATCATCTCTCTCAGAACACCATCATCTCTCCCTGAACACCATCATCTCTTTCAAAACACCATCATCTCTCTCAGAACACCATCATCTCTCTGCGAACACCATCATCTCTCTCAGAACACGATCATCTCTCTCAGAACACCATCATCTGTCTGCGAACACCATCATCTCTCTCAGAACACCATCATCTCGCTCAGAACACCATCATCTCTCTCAGAACACCATCACCTCTCTCAAAACACCGTCATCTCTCTCAGAACACCATCATCTCTCTCAGAACACCATCATCTCTCTCAGAACACCATCATCTCTCTCAGAACACCATCATCTCTCTCAAAACACCGTCATCTCTCTCCGAACACCATCACCTCTCTCAAAACACCGTCATCACTTTCAAAACACCATCATCTCTTTCAAAACACCATCATCTCTTTCAAAACACCATCATCTCTCTCAAAACACCATCATCTCTTTCAAAACACCATCATCTCTTTCAAAACATTATCATCTCTCTCAAAACAACATCATCTCTCTCAGAACACCATCATCTCTCTCAAAACACCATCATCTCCCTCAGAACACCATCATCTCTCTCCGAACACCATCATCTCTTTCAAAACACCATCATCTCTTTCAAAACACCATCATCTCTTTCAAAACACCATCATCTCTCTCAAAACACCATCATCTCTTTCAAAACACCATCATCTCTCTCAGAACACCATCATCTCTCTCAAAACACCATCATCTCTCTCAGAACACCATCATCTCTCTCCGAACACCATCATCTCTCTCAAAACACCTTCATCTCTCTCAAAACACCATCATCTCTCTCCGAACACCATCACCTCTCTCAAAACACCGTCATCTCTTTCAAAACACCATCATCCCTCTCCGAACACCATCATCTCTCTCAAAACACCATCATCTCTTTCAAAACACCATCATCTCTCTCAGAACACCATCATCTCTCTCAGAACACCATTATCTCTCTCAGAACACCATCATCTCTCTCCGAACACCATCATCTCTCTCAGAACACTATCATCTCTCTCCGAACACCATCATCTCTCTCAGAACACCATCATCTCTTTCAAAACACCATCATCTCTCTCAGAACACCATCATCTCTCTCAAAACACCGTCATCTCTCTCAGAACACCATCATCTCTCTCCGAACACCATCATCTCTCTCAAAACACCATTATCTCTCTCAAAACACCATCACCTCTCTCAGAACACCATCATCTCTCTCAAAACACCATCATCTCTCTCCGAACACCATCACCTCTCTCAAAACACCGTCATCTCTTTCAAAACACCATCATCCCTCTCCGAACACCATCATCTCTCTCAAAACACCATCATCTCTTTCAAAACACCATCATCTCTTTCAAAACACCATCATCTCTTTCAAAACACCATCATCTCTCTCAAAACACCATCATCTCTTTCAAAACACCATCATCTCTTTCAAAACACCATCATCTCTCTCAAAACACCATCATCTCTTTCAAACACCGTCATCTCTCTCAAAACACCATCATCTCTCTCAAAACACCTTCATCTCTCTCAAAACACCATCATCTCTCTCCGAACACCATCACCTCTCTCAAAACACCGTCATCTCTTTCAAAACACCATCATCCCTCTCCGAACACCATCATCTCTCTCAAAACACCATCATCTCTTTCAAAACACCATCATCTCTCTCAGAACACCATCATCTCTCTCAGAACACCATCATCTCTCTCAGAACACCATCATCTCTCTCCGAACACCATCATCTCTCTCAGAACACTATCATCTCTCTCCGAACACCATCATCTCTCTCAGAACACCATCATCTCTTTCAAAACACCATCATCTCTCTCAGAACACCATCATCTCTCTCAAAACACCGTCATCTCTCTCAGAACACCATCATCTCTCTCCGAACACCATCATCTCTCTCAAAACACCATTATCTCTCTCAAAACACCATCACCTCTCTCAGAACACCATCATCTCTCTCAAAACACCATCATCTCTCTCCGAACACCATCACCTCTCTCAAAACACCGTCATCTCTTTCAAAACACCATCATCCCTCTCCGAACACCATCATCTCTCTCAAAACACCATCATCTCTTTCAAAACACCATCATCTCTTTCAAAACACCATCATCTCTTTCAAAACACCATCATCTCTCTCAAAACACCATCATCTCTTTCAAAACACCATCATCTCTTTCAAAACACCATCATCTCTCTCAAAACACCATCATCTCTTTCAAACACCGTCATCTCTCTCAAAACACCATCATCTCTTTCAAAACACCATCATCTCTTTCAAAACACCATCATCTCTCTCAAAACACCATCATCTCTTTCAAAACACCATCATCTCTTTCAAAACACCATCATCTCTCTCAAAACACCATCATCTCTTTCAAAACACCATCATCTCTCTCAAAACACCATCACCTCTCTCAAAACACCATCATCTCTTTCAAAACACCATCATCTCTCTCTGAACACCATTATCTCTTTCAAAACACCATCATCTCTCTCAAAACACCATCATCTCTTTCAAAACACCATCATCTCTTTCAAAACACCATCATCTCTTTCAGAACACCATCATCTCTCTCAAAACACCATCACCTCTCTCAGAACACCATCATCTCTCTCAGAACACCATCATCTCTTTCAGAACACCATCATCTCTTTCAAAACACCATCATCTCTCTCAAAACACCATCAGCTCTTTCAGAACACCATCATCTCTCTCAAAACACCATCACCTCTCTCAAAACACCATCATCTCTCTCCGAACACCATCATCTCTCTCCGAACACCATCATCTCTCTCCGAACACCATCATCTCTCTCAAAACACCATCATCTCTTTCAGAACACCATCATCTCTCTCAAAACACCATCACCTCTCTCAAAACACCATCATCTCTCTCCGAACACCATCATCTCTCTCCGAACACCATCATCTCTTTCTAAACACCATCATCTCTCTCCGAACACCATCATCTCTTTCTAAACACCATCATCTCTCTCTGAACACTAACAATCCTCACCCTTTCTTATGGTCGGATTGTGCAGTGCGATTTCCCCCCATCCGTAACAAAACTACATTGCTGCAAGATAATTTCACAGCAATAAATGATTACAAGAACTGTAAGCATATGGGTACACGCGGGAGAAGTAACACTGCCTTTTTTTACATATTATTCTTATTGGCGTCAGTACCTAGTCTCACTTTGAAGGATTGGCCCTCTCTGCGCTCCTCAGCCTGTTGCCTTCTTTTGCTTTTACAGCTTGTGCTTGATGAAGAAGGTTCCTCTGAATTGCTTTCCACTTGTTCCCAATACGTCTTCACCGATTGCAGCCATCTGCCAACAATATAACACAGTTTGAGGTCCTTACTGAAAAGCTCATGGGTCAGCTCGTGGGATTGTTCTCCTTACATGGAATTACATAGAATTTGCAGCACAGAAACAGGTCATTCGGCCAACTGGTCTATGCCGGTGTTTATGCTCCACACGAGCCTCCTCCCACCTTACTTCATCTAACACTAGGTTCACTAGTTTAATTCCTGGGATGAGAGGGTTTTCCACGAAGAGAGGTTGAGTAGAATGGGCCTACATTCTCTGGAGTTTGGAAGAATGAGAGGTGATCTCATTTTGAAACATATAAGATTCTGAGGGGGCTTGACAGGGTAGATGCTGAGAGATTGTTTCCCCTGGCTGGTGAGTCTAGAACCAGGGGGCATAGTCTCAGGATAAGGGGTCGGCCATTTAAGACTGAGATGAGGAGGAATTTCTTCACTCAGAGGGTTGTGAATCTTTGGAATTCTCCACCCCAGAGGGCTGTGGATGCTGTATCATTGAATATATTCAAGGCTGAGATCGATAGACTTTTGGGCTCTCGGGGAATCAAGGGATATGGGGATTGGGCGGGAAAGTGGAGTTGAGGTCCAAGATCAGCCATGATCTTATTGAATGGCGGAGCAGGTTCGAGGGGCCAGATGGCCTACTCCTGCTCCTATTTCTTATGTTCTTATGTTCTTAACCCTATCTGCATATTCTTCTATTCCTTTCTCCCTCATGTACTTATGTAGCTTCCCCTTAAAGGTATCTATGCTATTCGCCTCAAAACTACTCCATGTGGTAGCAAGTTCCACATTCTAACCACTGTCTGGGTTGAAAAATAGAAACAAAAAAAATAGGAGCAGGAGTAGGCCACTCGGCCCTTCGAGCCTGCTCTGCCATTCAATAAGATCATGGATGATCCTCTATCTCAATACCATATTCCCACTTTCTCCCCATACCCCTTGATGCCTTTTGTGTCTAGAAATCTATCCAGCGCCTTCCTAAATATATTCAGTGACTTGGCCTCCACTGCCTTCTGTGGTAGAGAATTCCACAGGTTCACCACCCTCTGAGTGAAGAAATTTCTCATCTCAGTCCTAAATGTCCTACCCCGAATCCTGAGACTGTGACCCCTCATTCTGGACCCCCCAGCCAGGAGAAACACCCTCCCTGCATCCAGTCTGTCTAGCCTTGTCAGAATTTTATATGTTTCAATGAGATCCTCTCTCATTCTACCCGACAATGTGGAAAATTGCCCAGGTATGTCCTGTCCACAAAAAGCAGGACAAATCCAATCCGGCCAATTACCGCCCCATCAGTCTACTCTCAATCATCAGCAAAGTGATGTAGGGTGTCGTCGACAGTGCTATCAAGCGGCACTTACTCACCAATAACCTGCTCGCCGATGCTCAGTTTGGGTTCCGCCAGGACCATTCGGCTCCAGACCTCATTGCAGCCTTGGTCCAAACATGGACAAAAGAGTTGAATTCCAGAGGTGAGGTGAGAGTGACTGCCCTTGACATCAAGGCAGCATTTCACCGAGTGTGGCACCAAGGAGTCCTAGTCAAATTGAAGTCAATGGGAATCAGGGGGAAAACTCTGCAGTGGCTGGAGTCATACCTAGCACAAAGGAAGATGGTAGTGGTTGTTGGAGGCCAATCATCTCAGCCCCAGGACGTTGCTGCAGGAGTTCCTCAAGGCAGTGTCCTAGGCCCAACCATCTTCAGCTGCTTCATCAATGACCTTCCCTCCATCATAAGGTCAGAAATGGGGATGTTCACTGATGATTGCAGTGTTCAGTTCCATTTGCAACCCCTCAGATAATGAAGCAGTCCGAGCCCGCTTGGGCTCATAAGTGGTAAGTAACATTCGTGCCCGACAAGTGCCAGGCAATGACCATCTCCAACAAGAGAGAGTCTAACCACCTCCCCTTGACATTCAACGGCATTACCATCGCCGAATCCCCCACCATCAACAACCTGGGGGTCACCACTGACCAGAAACGTAACTGGACCAGCCATATAAATACTGTCGCTACAAGAGCAGGTCAGAGGCTGGGTATTCTGCGGCGAGTGACTCACCTCCTGACTCACCAAAGCCTTTCCACCATCTACATGGCACAAGTCAGGAGTGTGATGACTCTCCACTTGCCTGGATGAGTGCAGCTCCAACAACACTCAAGAAGCTCGACATCATCCAGGACAAAGCAGCCCATTTGATTGGCACCCCATCCACCGCCCTAAACAATCACTCCCTTCACCACAGGCGCACTGTGGCTGCAGTGTGTACCATCCACAGGATGCACTGCAGCAACTCGCCAAGGCTTCTTCGACAGCACCTCCCAAACACGCGACCTCTACCACCTAGAAGGACAAGAGCGGCAGGCACATGGGAACAACACCACCTGCACGTTCCCCTCCAAGTCACACACCATCCCGACTTGGAAATATATCGCCGTTCCTTCATCGTCGCTGGGTCAAAATCCTTTAACTCCCTTCCTTTTTTTAAATTCGTTCATGGGATGTGGGCGTCGCTGGCGCGGCCGGCACTGTGGGAGTACCTTCACCACACGGACTGCAGCGGTTCAAGAATGCGGCTCACCACCACCTTCTCAAGGGCAATTAGGGATGGGCAATAAATGCCGGCCTCGCCAGCGATGCCCATGAACGAATTTAAAAAAAACTCGAATGAATACAGGCCGAGTCCACCCAATCTCTCCTCATACGACAGTCCTGCCATTCCAGGAATCAGTCTGGTGAACCTTCACTGGACTCCCCTATGGGAAGTATATCCTTTCTTAGATAAGGAGACCAAAACTGCACACGATACTCCAGGTGTGGTCTCACCAAGGCCCTGCTTAACTGCAGTAAGACATCCTTGCTCCTGTATTCAAATCTTCTTGCAATGAAGGCCAACATACCATTTGACTTCCTAACTGCTTGCTGCACCTGAATGTTTGTTATCAGTGACTGGTGTACAAGGACACCCGGGTCCCTTTGTACATCAACATTTCCCAATCTATCGCCATTTAAATAATACTCTGCCTTTCTGTTTTTCCTTTCGAAGTGGATAATTTCACATTTATCTACATTATACTGCATCTACCATGTATTTACCCACTCACTCAACTTGTCTAAATCAGGTAAAGAAGTTTCTCCTGAATTCTTTATTGGATTTATTAACGACTGTTTTATATTTATGGCCCTTAGTTTTGGTCTCCCCCACAAGTGGAAACATCTTTTCTGCATCTACCCTATCAAACCCCTTCATAATCTTAAAGACCTATATCAGGTCACCCCTCAGCCTTCTCTTTTCTGGAGAAAAGAACTCCAGTCTGTTCAATCTTTCCTGATATTTATGACCTCTCAGTTCTGGTATCATCCTTGTGAATCTTTTTTGCACCCTCTCCAGTGCCCCTTAGAGCAGAAAAGGTTAAGGGGAGATTTAATAGAGGTGTTCAAAATTATGAAGGTTTTTGTAAATAAGGAGAAACTGTTTCCATTGGCAGAGGACACAGATTTAAGATAATTGGCAAAAGGCTTCAAATGGTATAGTTAGTCACTTCATAGAATCATACAGCAAAGAAGGAGGCCATTCGGCCCATCGTGCCAGGGCTGGCTCTTTGGTAGAGCTATCCAGTTAGTCCCACTCCCCCTGTTCTTTCCCTATAGTCCTTCAAATTTTTCCTTTTCAAGTACATACCCAATACCCTTTTTGGAAGTTACTATTGAATCTGCTTCCTCCACCCTTCCAGGTCATAAGAACTCGCTGTGTAAAAACAAAATTCTCCACAACTCCTCTTTGTTTGAAGACTGAACAAAACATCATAAAGGTGAAATAAATAGAATTGGTTAAGTGAGCATTGAATTTCTACTGAACAGAGGTTAAACATGACATAAAGTGGCGTGGTTAATTATACGAGTTAATGTAAACTTGAATGGTTTAATGCAAAATTACTGAGTGAGTTCTTCTGGATTGCTGATGGTCGCTGACAAGGCCAGGAAAGGACAACGGATTATCACCAAGAGATGTTCCCAGACTACTGACCCGACTTCTCCACCCAAACAATGAACCTGTAACACAAGATGACAGTTCATCAGATCTTCACATCACAACTTCTGCTCACTTAGTCAACAAAACAAGAGGGAATGGAAAGAACGGCCAGTGGAATTTTTTGTTGGGTAAGGGTATAAAGAGATATGGAACCAAGGCGGGTCAATGGAGTTAAAGTACAGATCAGCCATGATGTGATTGAATGGTCGAACGGGTTCGAGAGGCTGAATGGCCTACTCCTCTTCCTACGTTCCTATCCCCGTTATTGTAAAATTAACACGACCGACTCCTCGATCGATACACCGATGGGGTTTGCCAACATTCTCAGTCACCCTTCCAAAGGGCTACTTTATGGTTCCCTGTTCCATAATCAGATATGTAAAGAACGCAGCTGACTCTAAAGGCCATTTAATGAGCTGTCTCAGTCCTAACGATAGCTCAGTCACATCAGGCTTATGCACCACATTTTGTCTTGCCGATTTTCACCTCTTTTCTCCCTTTGCCCTCTGCTGAAGCGTCTGGTTGAGGTTAGAGTTCCACAAGTACAAGTAGCCCTCTGGTGCCTATCCCCCAGGGGTCATTCTTCATGTAAGAGCCTGCACAGTGAGTGTTGGGAGGGTCTCTGACCATCACGGTCACATCCGAACCAGACCCAGTGGACCTGTCCTCACTCAACTTGCGGAAGAGACCAAAACTAGGGGTCATAAGTATGAGATAGTCACTCATAAATCCAATAGGGAATTCAGGAGAAACTTCTTTACCCAAAGAGTGGTGAAAATGTGGAACTCGCTACCACAGGGAGTAGTTGAGGTGAATAGAATAGATGCATTTAAGGAGAAACTAGATAAACACATGAGGGAGAAAGGAGTAGAAGGATATGCTGATAGGGTGAAATGAAGGGGGTGGGAGGAGGCTTGTGTGGTGCATAAACGCCGGCATGAACCAGTTGGGCCAAATGTTGCTGTAGACCTGATGTAACTCGATGTAACAGCTCAGAGTAGATAGAAGCGGACTCCTTCCAGTAGTTGAGGAGTTAAGAACGGGGGGGTGGGTGGGGGGGGAGCTTGATATAAGATTAAATATAAAGCGATTTAGAACATAGAGCAGGAGAAACTTCTTTACACAGAGAGCTGTGAGGATGTGCTCCTCACTTCCAGGGTTAGTGGGTGAGGCCGAAACTATTCCAATGCTCTCCTGGCCGGCCTTTCATCCTCCATAAACTTCAGCTCATCCAAAACTCTGGTGCCAGTATCCTAACTCCCATTCGCCCATCACCTCTGTGCTAGCTGAGTTACGTTGACTCCCGGTCCGGTCACACCTTGGGACGTCTTACGACGTTAAAGACGCTATATAAATGCGAGTTGTTGTTGTTGTTGTTGTTGTTGTTGTTGTTGAAACTATGGCAACAGTCAAGATTAGATTGGAGAGATGGATGAAGGGGCTGAAAGGATATGGGAACAGGGTGGGTAATGTGATTAGAACTGATTGCTCATGTGGAGGGTATGAGCTGGTTGGGCCGAATGGCCTATTTGCATGTTGTAACTTCTATGTATAACGTCCCCACACGTGCATTTTCCAACTGGGTTTCAAGTAAACAAAGCAACTAAGCTAGCAGCTTCAAGTGATCAATACACTAATTATTATCCGGCAACTTATTGGGCAATTTAATTTCTTACCTCATCAAAAATCACATATTTAATCCTTTTTGCCCAATCCTGTTCATGAGGCGACAGTAAAAGAAGTTCTAAACACTGTGGGACTGTAATGAGGATCTGCAGGTAAAGAATATGTCATCAGACTTTCCCATAACAAACAGAAAACACCCTTGTTTACCGTTAATCTTCCTTCCACCCTCCATAAACTTGAGCTCATCCAAAACTCTGCTGCCCGTATCCTAACTCGCACCAAGTCCCGTTCACCCATCACCCCTGTGCTTGCCAACATTGGCTCCTTGTCCGGCAATGCCTCAATTCTAAAATTCATGTTCAAATCCCTCCATGGCCTCGACCCTCTCTAATCTCCTACAAACCTCCGAGAACTCTGCATTCCTCCAATTCTTGCCTCTTGTGCATCCCCCACTTCCTTTGCCCCAGCACTGGAGGCCGTGCCTTCAGCTGTCTGGGCCCTAAGCTCTGGAATTCCCTCCCTAAACCTCTTTGCCTCTCTAATTCTCCCTCCTCCTTTAAGTTGCTGCTTAAAAACCTACTTCTTTGGCCAAGCTTTTGGTCACCTGTCCTAATATCTCCTTACGTGGCTCGGTGTCAAATATTGTCTGATAATCGCTGCTCTGCACCGCCTAGGGACGTTTTACCACGTTAAAGGTGCTATATAAATGCAAGTTGTTGTTGCTGTAGTGGTTAATGTACTGGATTAGCAACCCAGAGGTCCTGAGTTCATAATCTCAGGATGGCGCATTATGAAATTGAATTCAATAAATCCCTGGGCTGGCACCAGATAAAATGACCACAAAAGCTGCCAGATTGTCGTACAGGCCCAACTGGTCCACTAAAGGCCTTCAGTGAAGAGAACCAGCCACCCTCTACCTAGTCTGGTCTATGTGTGACTCCAGTCCTACACTTTGAACACCCTCAGGGCAACTAGGTTGCCCTGAGGGTGTTCAAAGTGTAGGACTGGAGTCACACATAGTGTTGCCCGCATCCCAAGGACACATTTTTTAAAAAGGTAGCTGGATTCAGAGTGTACCAATTCCATAGATACCTTCTTGACGTTATAAGTATCTTATTAGCTGTTGTATTATGTAATATCTCCCGGAATATACCTGAGAATTATGGACGTTATTATGGTAGTCTCTCGTGAGGTATCCACAAACCACCATTCCTTGTGGTAATGTCTTGTTGAACTTTCCTAAGACAGTTGCCACCACCTGATGGACAAGAGCCTAACAAATAGAGCAGATGATATTATTGCACTTAAGGGTACAGATTCTGATGAGTGTTATTTTAATGCAGGTGCTAACCCACTCTGCTTTAATCATTTGTAAAAATAGCACAGAGAGGAATTTGGTAAACGCGCATTAAGGGGTCGATCTTAACCCTTTTGTGCGACAGTGTAAAACGGGTGATAGCGAGTCAGCAGCCCGAACTACCTCTCTTCCAATTTTTATTTCCGTTGAAGTCAAAGGGGAGGCAAGAATTTCTTTTCTTGATACAGAGGATGGTTGGAATGCTGAATTCTCTGCTACAAACCTTTGTCGAAGCAGAGTCCATAAATTCTCTTGAAAGGAAATCGGATAGTTCCTTGAAAAATAAAACATAATAAAGACTACGGGGAACGAGCAGGAGGGTGGGATTAGACTGGGTGGGTCATGTGGAAAAAACACCTGGGCAGATTTTGGTGGCCCAAATGACCTCTTTCTGTGCTGGAAGATTCTACGATTCCATGAATAGCTTAATTTTTGTCTGTAATTTACGTAGCAACCAGGTATGTTTCTCACCACTAAATAACTCAACTGTGTTCCTGCAATTACTAAATGCTGCTTACCTTGGTTGGTGCAACATACACCACAATGCCAGAATCACTGGCTCTCAGCACTTTCTCCATACAGTAGTAGGACGCATAGGTTTTCCCCGATGAGGTGGGAGCGACTATCACTGCAGATTCATTATTGTCCACTGCATCTAATAGCTCTCGCTGAAATCAGATCAAAAAATATCTCAAACGTATTGCATCATTCCGTTCTAGAACGCATGTTTTGTAATTGTTGCAATCTTCAGTCTGGTTGTCACAGAGAAATAGGTTATACTTTAAAAGAAAGAAAGACTTGTATTTATATAACGCCTTTCACGACCTCAGGATGACCCAAAGTGTTTTACAGCCAGTGAAGTTCTTTTGAAGTGTAGTCACTGTTGTAATGTAGGAATGCGGCAGCCAATTTGCACACAGCAAGGTCCCACAAACAGAAATGTGATAATGACCTGATAATCTGTTTTAGTGATGTTGGTTGATGGATAGGTATTGACCAGGACACCGGGGAGAACTCCCCTGCTCTTCTTCAAAAAGTGGCCAGGGGATTTTTTACATCCACCTGAGAGGGCAGACAGGGTTTAATGTCTCATCTGAAAGACGGCACCTCCGACAGTGCAGCACTCCCTCAGTACTGTACTGAAGTGTCAGCCTGGATTATGTGCTCAGCTCTCTGGAGTGGGACTTGAACCCACGACCTTTAAGACATTTTCAGTTTCTATTATGTCGGGTTATCATGGGGGAAAGGGAAGAGAGTCATCACTATCTGAAAGGAGGAAGAGAGTGTTATCATTACAGGGATGTGAATAGTGCCGCCATTGACCGGGGCACGAGAAGGGTGCCTTTGTTTTTGATTCTAATTCAAATATCCAAACCATTCACTTTATCCACTAGGCATGATACTATCTTGGCATTTTGTCAGCCTGCCTCCTGTCCATGCCATTTAGGTAAAATTGTGCTTGATCTAATTATTATTTAGTTTGTTTATGTTTATGGTAGATTATAGGGCCTCAAACAGAATGGCAGTGAGGTTAATCCCATGTGTTTGAGGAGAGCTACGAGAAGCAACTTGATAAGGGAACCAATGGATGTGGGGATCGGGCGGGAAAGTGGAGTTGAGGTCAAAGATCATCCATGATCTGAGCGAACGGCGGAGCAGGCTCGAGCGGTCGTATGGCCTACTCCTGCTCCTAGTTCTTATGTTCTTAAACTGGGATTCTTCAGCTTTGAGGAGAGATGGCTCAAATGAAACCTGATAGAGATGCAGAATTGTAGAATCATACAGCACAGAAGGAGGCAATTTGGCCCATCGTGCCTGTGCCGGCTCTTTGAAAGAGCTGTCCAATTTGTCCCACTCCCCCTGCTCTTTCCCCATAGCCCTGCACATTTTTCCTTTTCAAGTATTTATCCAATTCCCTTTTGAAAGTTACTATTGAATCTGCTTCCACCACCCTTACAGGCAGCGCATTTCAGATCATAACAACTCGCTGCGCAAAAAAAATTCTCCTCATTTACCCCTCAGGTTCTTTTGCCAATTGTCTTAAATCTGTGTCCTCTGGTTACTGGCCCTCTTGCCAGTGGAAACAGTTTCTCCTTATTTACTCTGTCAAAACTCCTCATGATTTTGAACACCTCTATTAAATCTCCCCTTAACCTTCCCTACTCTAAGGAGAACAATGCCAGCTTCTCCAGTCTCTCCGCATAATAGAAGTCCCTCATCCCTTCTACCATTCTAGTAAATCTCCTCTGCACCCTCTCCAAGGCCTTGACGTCCTTCCTAAAGTGTGGTGCCCAGAATTGGACGCAGCACTCCAGCTGAGGCCTAGCTAGTGATTTATAATGGTTTATCATAATCTCCTTGCTTTATGTATTATATACTTAATGGGAGAGAGCAAATAAACACAGAATAGTACTTTCAGATACATTAAAACACCAGTATGAGGCAGTTCAGGTTATGGCTTATGAAGGATGAGTATCTACTTAAAAGCTAGAACTGGTTGCCTGGGAGGGTGGTCGAAGCTAAGACCCTGAACTTATTTAAGAACCAGTTAGATGCTGTAACGCAAGATGGAAAGGCTGGTATTCTGGAAGAGTGAGTTCAAATGGGACACCGTTCAAACTCGTAAAACACAAATGCAGGACTGATATCAGGAAGCTTTCTCTTCCCACAAAGAATGCCAAACAGTTAGAGTAGACCTCCGAGTAGGGTAGCGGAGGCAAAAACTCCGGAATTAGTTGGGGGAAAAAAAAACAACAGCATGCTCTGACGGGGCGGGGAACTGTAAGGTTCACTGCTCAGCTCAGCTGAGATGGGCCAAATGGCCTTCCTCACCTGTACCTCTCTGTTCAGCTACCTGTGCTGTGCCTGACCTAGGAACATTTAGGCCTCCATCAAAACAGTAGAAATGGGTTCTTACTCGTGTTAACACCGTTAATAATGCGCAAATCGGCCAGCAAGTTCGGGGGATTAGGAGATACTCCATGAGTTGCAAATCTCCAGAACCTGCTGGTCAATTTACGCCGTTCCGCCGTTTGCTTCGTACAAACGGCATCTCGTCCTTGGCCTCCCCGTTATTTTTAAGAACTCGCTGGATTTCCACATTAATTGCTCATTAAAGTCACTACAAAAAGTTAAGTCTGGTAATTAACAGCATAAGTACCCTTTTAACTATGTGATAATTGTTATGCAATGCCAATCAACCTCCTTGGCCCAGAAATTGAACAATATAAACTGTGGAGGCTCATTCCTTCAGGTGGTAAATTGTTCTTAGAGATATAAAAATGACAAATTTAAACAAATGTTCTTACTTTTCCTTTCTGTCTTATTTCCCCTCTCCATTAATCCAATCTTTCCCTCTCTTTATTTCTCTCTCTGCACCTGATTTGAGTCTAATTCAGCCTATCTCCTTCTCTGTTGGTCCTCCGTTTCTTTCTCAATCCTTAAATCTCATTGGTTATGGAGATACGCTGTTGGTCCCATCGTTCACTGATGCCCCGCTGTGCCCTCGTTATCTGATCGCGCTTCCAGCAAGTTCAAAAGATTTTCGAGCGCAGGAGAAAAGTCTAACGAACGGGGAACGCCGCGAGATGCCTCCCTCCTCTCCCGCAAGATCCGACCAGTCAGGCTACAGCGCACGGCGCTTTAAGGATGTTTGATCGGAATGGTTAGTGGCATTCCTGAGTATTGCCCTCTTCCCGCTGAACACGGTGAGTTACCTGCCATGTATCCGGTATGAAATGGTGAACTCTAGGATCGGCATCTTTCCTTTCATCCCGGAGTAGAAATGGACCCATGTATTGCAGCTGGAAACGAGCTGCTCCTAATCCAACTGGAAACTTGGGGGCTTTCACCGGTTCTGTTTTCATCCCTTGTTTCTGTAGTTAAATATTATGAAGCAAACTTTGTAACGACCTTGGCTGATAACCAGAAAAACTTTCAATTCCTAACAATTTTAAACCACAGATACACAACTAAAAAACTAAAATAACTTTGCTCGTGCACTTTTTAATATACCAGTTGATCCAACAGTGGCGTCGCTCAGAAACAAAAATATAACAACTTTGTGTCTCTCTATTGTCCAGAACCCCCACCCCCCCACTCCCCAAACCCCTGCCCCCCTCTGTAATTCTTACTGTAATGTTTTGAATGATTTTTTTAAAACCTTATTTTGGACATTAGAAATTTCAGTTACTGAGAGAAAAATAAACAGTAGATCAGACGATGTGTATTGTGTAGGAGTTCAGACCTGGAGTTATCGAGGACTACGAACACAAAGAGTTGTAAGTGCAGAAGAAAAGCAGAGATGAGCATCACAGTTTTCCTGGCCATGAGAAAGAAAGACTTGCATTTATATAGTGCCTTTCACGACCTCAGGATGTCCCAAAGTAGTTTACAACCAATCAAGTACTTTCTCAGCACTGTGGGAGAACCTTCACCACACGGACTGCAGCGGTTCAAGAAGGCAGCTCACCACCACCTTCTCAAGGGCAATTAGGGATGGACAATAAATGCCGGCCTTGCCAGCGACGCCCACATCCCATGAATGAATAAAAAAAAAGTGTAGTCATTGTTGCAAGGTACTAGCCAATTTGCACACAGCAAGCTCCCACAAACAGCAATGACATAATGGCCAAATTTTCTGTTTTAGTGGTGTTGGTTGAGCATTAAACATTTGCCAGGACACCAGGGAGAACTCCGCTGCTCTTCTTCGAAATAGTGCCATGGGATCTATTAAGCCCATCTGAAAGGATGGATGCGGCCTCAGTTTAACATCCCATCTGAAAGTCGGCACCTCCGACAGTGCAGCACTCCCTCAGCACTGCACTGGGAGTGTCAGCCTAGATTTTGTGCTCTCAAGTCTCTGGAGTGGGACTCAAACCCACAACCTTCATGACTCAGAATCAAGAGTGCACCCCACTGAGCCACGGCTGACACCATTAAGTGCTGTCGCACCCAATTGTCAGGCGTATTGTGTTGGAGAAGGAGGAGGGCGATATCATGGAGTACAGTGGATATTGGAGACATGAGTCAAGCTACCTTCTGATCAACATTTCTGGGTCAGTACCAAGTCTCTTGCAGATATTTTTTTCCCTCATGTCCGTATGCATCTTGTGACCACCCCCCACCTCCCACTTATAGTAATATTTATGCCTTGTCTTTGATCTTCTCTTTAAATTGTGCACCATCTTCCAGACCTCCTGCCAGGTGCCCTGAATGGAGGAGAGCCCGCTGACACTCTCAACGATAGATTGCCATGCTTAGTATCTTCTGTGAAATTTAAGGGGGGGATGCCCCCCCTCACCCAATACAGTGCTCCCCGTCCCTCCGTGAACATGTTGACCAGACACTCGTAGAGTCTCCTCGCTGAAACTGGGCTTTGCACAGCTAGACAGTTGTGCTTCTTGAATCTTCGTAAAGGGTTGGGAATGCTCCTTCGAAAGTGCGGACAGATCCTCACTGGGGACGGGTCATGAACAGCCGCTGCCTCTTATTGATCCACATTTCCTGGCCTGGAGGAATGTTGCACACCAGGGATTTCAAGAGAGGATCCATTAAAAGCTTTATAAAAAAACACTTTATATGCGAGAGCCAATTTAATGGGCGGAAAGTCACTGGCTGTGCACTTGCAATTTTCTGAGACCTGCTCCCTCTACTTGAAGCTTCCCAACAAAGTATCAGACTGCAGAATCCGGCCCTGTGATTTGTACAAGTAAAGAACTATCGGCTCCAAAGGATTTATTTTATATAATGGTTAACTTTTATAAAACACTGGTTCGGCCTCAGCTGAAGTATTGTGTCCAATTCTGGGCACCGCACTTTACAAAAGATGTCAAGGCCTTAGAGAGGGTGCAGAGGAGATTTACCAGAGTGGTACCAGGAATGAGGGACTCCAGTTATGTGGAGAGACTGGAGAAGCTGGGATTGTTCTCCCTTAGAGAAGGTCAAGGAGAGATTTAATAGAGGTGTTCAAAATGATGAGGGGTTTTGATAGAATAGATAGGGAGAAGCTGTTTCCAGTGGCAGAAGGGTCGGTAACCAGAGGACACAGACTTAAAATAATTGGCAAAAGAACCAGGGGTGAGATGAGGAGAATTATTTTTATGCAGCGAGTTGTTATGACCTGGAATGCACTGCCTGAAAGAGTGGTGGAAGCAGATTAAGTAACTTTAAAAAGGGAATTAGATAAATACTTGAAAAGGTAAAATTTGCAGGGCCATGGGGCTAATTGGACAGCTCTTTCAAAGAGCCGGCACAGGCACAATGGGCCGAATGGCCTCCTTCTGTGCTGTATGATTCTATGATTCTAATCCAAACAAAATACACCTGGGTTTTACCTGATCTGCACCTATCATTTCCATAACTGAATCTCTTAGGTTCAGGAATCCCAGTTCTCTCAGGTTGTCGGCCATCGCAGTTAGTTCTTTAGAGCTCAGCTGATCCTCATATCTGTTCAGAACGGTGTGAATTCTCTGCATCAAAAGCACTGCAGTTTTCATGTCTCTTGAGGGTTCTGCTGCTCAGAAAATTGGAGGCAGAAACGTACATCGTCAGCTCAAGGTGCGTTAATTCATCTTTTATTTTCCTTTTACATGAATTTGTTTCGTGCCCCGTCAAGCTGAGGGATGATTGCGCAGGAGAGTGGGGTTGATCTCCTGGCCGCAGGCACCCACTGTCAGCTCGGGTTACCAACCCTCCAGGATTGCCCTGGAGATTCCAGGAATTACAGACGAATCCCCAAGACACTTGCTGCCAGCAAAACCCGGGAGAAAAATCATAGGGGCACTGAAAAAAATTGTGTTTCTTTCTAAATTTTCTTTGGACACTTTTGTTTATTAATGTCGGACAATGGGAATAAAGGCTGTTTGACTGACAGTGAAGAATCATCCAATCGGGCAATGAAGAGTCTATTCACGTTCCGATTGGCATCGGAAGGCGATGCTCCATGAGGATGGGCGTGTCGGGCGACCAATGGCGGGAGTGTGGGGCGGGGGCTGGCGGGACGGTTCAAGGTAGGAGGTCACGTGATGAAACCACCAGGAATATGTCCAACCAGAGTTGGCAACCCTCGTGTCAGCATCGATCATTTCCAAACGTGGCGTAACGCAGCTTGGATGGAAAGTAAAGCTCCCTCCGCACTGCCCCATCAATATGCCTCGTGTGTTACAAACTCAGAACAGTGCCAACCCCTGGACCCGATGTGACATGTCCCATAGCTGCTGTCTTTGGGCCTTTCTAAGTGAGATTGCCATTTGATCACCAATTAGTAGCTAAGAACAGTTTTAAACACACTAAAGAAAAAAGAAATTGCATTTATATAGCGTTTTTAATGGCCTCAGGATGTCCCAAAGTGCTTTCCAGCCAATTAAGTACTTTGGAAGTGGAACTACTAATGTAATGTAGGAAACGCAGCAGCCAATTTGCGCACAGCAAGCTCCCACAATCAACGATGAAATAACTGACCAGATAATCTGCTTTATTTATATTGGTCGAGGTATAAATATTGGCCAGGAGAAAGGGGAGAACTCCCCTGATCTTCTTCAAAATAGTGCCATGGGATCTTTTACATCCACCTGAGAGGGCAGACAGAGGCCTCAGTTTAATGTCACATCCGAAAGATGGCATCTCTGACAGTGCAGCACTCCCTCAGTACTGTACTGGAGTGTTAGTCCGGATTATGCGCTCATCTTGGGGGGAGGCGTGTTGACGCCATTTTCCTCAGGGTTTCCACGACTCTCTGATCATACTTTCCTCTATAGCCGCCCCAAATAGGATCGTCTGCCTCGCCACTGTACAGTTCCGTCCCCAGCATTACCCTCGCCCACACAAAACTGGGCACAGGTGTGCTAAGTAGGCCAGGTCTGCTAAGGAGAGCTTCTGAAAGGTTGTTGTTCAGGCTGTTTTCGAAGTGCACTTGTTTGACGAGGAGCATTTTTCTACCTCTGCATTGAACATTTTGCATGTTATTTTTCATTCTCCAGTGCTGCCTTTCTGTATAATCCTTCATTTTGCTGTGCCTCATTTGCATTTATAACTCCCTGGTCTGTATTACACATCCCCGATTTTCTTCGCTCCACCATTGGCGGCCGTTCCTTCAGCCGCCTAGGCCCTATGCATCTGGAATTCCCTCCCTAAACCTCTCTGCCTCTCTACGCCTCTCTCTCCCCCTTTCAGATGCTCCTTAAAACCTACCTCTTCGACCAAGCTGTTGGTCGCCTGTCCTAATATCTCCTTATGTGACTTGATGTCAAATTTTTGTCTGATAAAGCTTTGGGACGTTTTACAATGTTAAAGGCGCTATATAAATGCAAGTTTATTGTTGTATTACCGGATCTGTCATAAAAACATAGCTTTAAATCCAAAGTGAATGTGTGGTTTCCTACCTGTAGATCTGTAATGTTCGACCCAAGCTTTATAGCAGTATTTAATCCCTTCCATCTCAGCGGTAATTTTCACAGAATCATTGCTGCAATTCTGCACAAACTTCTCCAGAGTTGTGATTCCTTTGTCGATGTCCTGGCTCATTTCTTTTCGAATTGATTCTCGCCGCGAGCTCCAAATTTCCTTGTCCTTTCTCTCCTCTTCCTCCTTCTTCTTTTTCTGCTGCGCCTCAATGATTAGCTCGGCACTCTTCCTCGGCTTTAGAGAGAGTTTACGCAAGGGAGTTAGATAAAATCTGTACACAGGCAGAACCCTGACAGGCAACATTTAATATAAGTAGAAGAATCATAGAATCAAAGAAAATTTAAGGCATAGAAGGAGGCCCATCGTGTCTGCACCGGCCGAAAATGAGCCACCCAGCCTAATCCCACTTTCCAGCACTTGGTCCGTAGCCTTGTAGGTCACGGTACTTCAGGTGCACATCCAGGTACTTTTTAAATGAGTTGAGGGTTTCTGCCTCTACCACCCTTTCAGGGAGTGAGTTCCAGACCCCTACCACCCTCTGGGTGAAAACATTTTTCCTCAGCTCCCCTCTAATTCTTTTACCAATCACTTTAAATCTATGCCCCCTGGTTATTGACCTCACTGCTAAGGGAAATAGGTCCTTCCTATCCATTCTATCTAGGCCCCTCATAAATTTGTACACCTCAATTAAATCTCCCCTCAGCCTCCTCTGTTCCAAAGAAAACAACCCCAGCCTATCCAATCTTTCCTCATAGCTAAAATTCTCCAGTCCTGGCAACATGCTCGCAAATCTCCTCTGTACCCTCTCTAGTGCAATTACATCCTTCCTGTAATGTGGTGACCAGAACTGTACGCAGTACTCAAGCTGTGGCCTAACCAGTGTTTTATACAGTTCCAGCATAATCTCCCTGCTCTTACATTCTATGTCTCGGCTAATAAAGAAAAGCATTCCATATGCCTTCTTAACCACCTTATCTACCTGCCTTGCTACCTTCAGGGATCTGTGGACATGCACTCCAAGGTCCCTCACTTCCTCTACACCTTTCAGTATCCTCCCATTTTTTGTGCATTCCTTTGCCTTGCTTGCTCTCCCCAAATGCATTACCTCACACTTCTCTGGATTGAATTCCATTTGCCACTTTTCTGGCCATCTGCCCAGTCCATTGATATCTTCCTGCAGTCTAAGCTTTCCTCCTCACTATCAACCACACGGCCAATTTTTGTATCATCTGCAAACTTCTTAATCACGTCCCCTACATTTAAGTACAAATCATTAATATAGATCACAAAAAGCAAGGGACCCAGTACTGAGCCCTGCGGAACCCCACTGGAAACAGCCTTTCACTCACAAAATCACCCGTCGACCATTTCCCTTTACTTCCAGCCACTGAGCCAATTTTGGATCCAACTTGCCACTTTCCCTTAGATCCCATTGGCTTGTACTTTTTTGACCAGTCTGCCATGTGGGACCTTGTCAAAAGCCTTGCTAAAATCCATGTACTACCCTCATCGACCCTCCTTGTTACCTCCTCAAAAAACTCAATCAAGTTAGTCAGATATGACCTTCCTTTAACAAATCCAGGCTGATTGTCCTTGATTACTCCGTACCTTTCCATGTGACGGTTTATCCTGTCCTTCAGAATTGATTCCAATAATTTGCCCACCACCGAGGGTAGACTGACTGGCCTGTAATTACTCGGTCTATCCCTCGCTCCCTTTTTAAACAATGGTACAACGTTAGCAGTCCTCCAATCCTCCGGCACCACGCCTGTATCCAGTGAGGATTGGAAAATGATGCTCAGAGCCTCCGCTATTTCCTCCCTTGCTTCTTTTAACAGCCTGGGATACATTTCATCCGGCCCTGGTGATTTATCTACTTTCAAAGATGCTAATTCCTTGAATACTTCCTCTCTCACTAAGTTTATCCCATCCAATATTTCACACTCCTCCTCCTTAACTACAATGTCTGCATCATCCCTCTCTTTTGTAAAGACAGACGCAAAGTGTTCATTAAGAACCATACCCACATCTTCCGCCTCCACACATAGATTACCTCTATGTCTCTAACAGGCCCTACTCTTTCCTTAGTTATCCTCTTGCTCTTAATGTATTAATAAAAGATTTTTGGGTTTTCCTTGATTTTACTTGTAAATATTTTTTTCATGCCCTCTCTTTGCTTTCCTAATTTCCTTTTTAATTTCACACCAGCACTTTTTATACTCCTCTAGGCTTTCTGTAGTATTGAGTTCTCAGTGTCTGACATAAGCTTTCCTTTTCTGCCTTATCTTACCCTGTATGATCCTTGTCATCCAGGGGGCTCTAGATTTGACAGTCCAACCCTTTTTCTTTGTGGGAACATGTTTACTCTGAACCCCTTGAATCTTCCCCTTGAACGCCTCCCACTGCTCTGACACTGATTCACCTTTAAGTCGCTGTTTCCAGTCCAATTTTGCTAAATCACTTCTCAGCTTAGTAAAATTGGCCTTTCCCCAATTGAGAACTTTTACTCCTGTTCGATCTTTGTCCTTTTCCATAACTATGCTAAAACTAACTGAATTATGATCACTACCACCAAAATGCTCTCCCACCGATACTCCTTCCACCTGCCCAGCTTCATTTCCTAAAACTAAATCCGGAACTGCCCCCGCTCTTGTTGGGCTTGCTACGTACTGGCTAAAAAAAGTTCTCCTGAATGCAATTTAAAGAATTTTTCGCAGGGCTGCAGCGAGTCTGAAGAAAAATAAGTTCGCAACAAAGATACTCTCGAAACAGCTGAAGGTGCGATTGATAGAGGTGATGGGGTAGGAGTGTGACAATTGATCTCAGTACTCCTGGTTCAGGGAGGGAGTAATCAGGCAGGGTAGATACTTCTGATCATGATCCTCAAGAGTGTGTGTGCGTGCACGTGGGTGCGTGTGCATGTGCATGCATGTGTGTGCATGAGTGTGTGTGTGTGCGCATGTGTGTGTTTGTATGCGTGTATGCGTGTGCGTGCGTGTGTGCGTGTATGTGCGTATGTGTCTGTTGCATTGAGTACAAGCTTGAGCTCGGCTGTTTTGCCCATCTGTCATCGGAAAAGCTCATGATCGAGTCTCACGCATAAAACTTGGACAAAGGCATCTGCCGCCCAGCAAGCTGTACCTCAGCGAGGAGTCAAGGAAGGAAGGGGGTCAGAGAGAAAAGTGGCAAGGGTAACACAAAGTAAAAGGCAGAATCTGGGGTTCGACTTACAGCTGAGTTCTTGCTGTTACCCTTTTTCGAGACTGGTTTTTGTTTTGATGGGCTCTTGGCAACCACAGCTGGATTGGTGACAATCGGTACTGCTGCATTTTCTTTCAGTGATTCCCAGTATAATCTCTCAAACACAACTAGTTTCTGTTGCAAGCGTAACATTTTCTTCCTTTCCTTTGGATCTTTGGATATCACTGTAAATGATCAGTGAGTGAAAGCAACAGTAAATCAAAGGAATGCCCATACTTGAATTATTTACCACATTAAACTGTGCAACAGCAACTTGTATTTATACAGTGCCTTTAACATAGCAAAACGTCCCAAGGCGCTTTACAGGAGCGATTATCAAACAAAATTTGACACCGAGCCACATAAGGAGATATTAAGACAGGTGACCAAAAGCTTGGTCAAAGAGGTAGATTTTAAGGAGCGTCTTAAAGGAGGAGAAAGAGGTGAAGAGGCGGAGAGGTTTAGGGAGGGAATTCCAGAGCTTAGGGCCTAGGCAGCTGAAGGCACGGCCGCCAGTGGTGGAGCGAAGAAAATCGGGGATGAGCAAGAGGCCAGAATTGGAGGAGCGCAGAGATCTCGGAGGGGTTGTAGGGCTGGAGGAGGTTAGAACGCGTGCACATTTATTTATTGAATGTGTCTTGTGCTCACTGAGGTGAGAGATACCGACTATCGGGGAAAGGGGACTCCTGCCACCCAGTTTCAAACTTCATCCAACTAAAAAGCTGAAACATGAGGCCTTGAGAGGTAATCTTGCTTTAAAACCAGTCAGGATTCGGCATAGTTAAAGGGAAGCTAGATAAGTACACAAGGGAGAAAAGAATAGAAGGAGGGACATGCTGATATTGTGAGATGAAGAAGGGGAGGGAGGAGGCTCATGTGGAGCATAAACACCAGCATGGACCAGTTGGGCCAAATGGCCTGTTCATGTGTTCTAACTTCTATGTAATTCTATGTAAATTAGATCCGCACTATGTTTAGGCGACCCTTTCAGGGATCCCCTGGAACTCTACTGACGCCCTCCTGGGAATCCACTACAAATGTTGATGCACTCCTGGGGACCCCCTTGTAAATAGTGGCAGCCGCCGGAGGGCCCCTTTCAAATATGGATATAACCCTGGGGTCACGCTGGAAGTATTGACACTTGGGGCCCCCTAAGATTCCCTTGGTGATACCCAAGGTTTTGCAGATCCCAATTCAAAGACACTGCACAAACAAAATGTATTCCAAGTTTAAATGTCAGTGGGTTTTCTATCACTGCACACTGATGGTTCCTACAGATGGACGAGACATGTTTTCTGAAAGCTTGATGAAATTCCTAGAACACTACAGTGAGAGGACATCTGCCTCTTTTCAAAGAACAGCCACTCGGGTAAAATACTGGAGGGCTGCCAGTACCAGCTGAACAATAACTCAACAAGCAAGAGGAACCATACAGGCAATGAGAAAATCACAAATCATTAGTGGTGCAGGTTAACAAGGTCATAAAAAAATGCAAACCATGCTCTGAGGTTCATTTCTAGACAGGTCGAATTGAAAAACAGAGATGCAATGTTAAACTTGTCTAGTACCTTGAGTAGATCACACTTAGAGGACTCAGCGCAGTACAGATCTCCATTGCTGAAAAAATTTACAAGGATGATACCAGAACTGAGAGTTTCTAACTATCAGGAAAGACTGAACTGACTGGGGCTCTTTTCTCGAGAAAAGAGAAGGCTAAGAAGTGACCTAATAGAGGTCTTTAAAATTATGAAGGGGTTTGATAGGGTAGATGGAGAGAAAATGTTTCCACGTGTGAGGGAGTTCAAAACTAGGGCTCATAAATATCAATTGTAAACAATTTTACAACACCAAGTTATAGTCCAACAATTTTATTTGAAATTCACAAGTTTTCGGAGGCTTCCTCCTTCCTCAGGTGAATGTTGTGGAAATGAAATCCTCGAACCCTTCGCATTTATAAATCACAGAACAATACCTGGTGATTACAGATTTATGTTCTGTGATTTATAAATGCGAAGGGTTCGAGGATTTCATTTCCACATTCACCTGAGGAAGGAGGAAGCCTCCGAAAGCTTGTGAATTTCAAATAAAATTGTTGGACTATAACTTGGTGTTGTAAAATTGTTTACAATTGTCAACCCCAGTCCATCACCGGCATCTCCACATCATAAATATTAGATAGTCACTAACAAATCCAATAAGAAATTCAGGAGAAACAGCTTTATCCAGAGAGTGGTTAGAATGTGGAACTTGCTACCACAGGGAGTAATTGAGGCGAATAACATTGATGCATTTAAGGGGAAGCTAGATAAGTACATGAGGGAGAAAGGAATAGAAGGATACGCTGATAGGGTGAGATGATGTAGGGTGGGAGGAGGCTCGTGTGGAGCATAAACACTGGCATAGACCTGATGGGTCGAATGGCCTGCTGCCGTGCTGTAAATTCCATGTAATCTATGCAATTTGGGACCTAAAACAAAATTCGATTAAGTGGATAATTTTACCTTTTGATTCCTCCCTCATTCTGTGGAGGGTGCCTTCAACGGGTCTTCCAGAATGCCAATGTAAATCCTTATCAAACTTTTTCAGCTTACGTAGCGCCACGAGTACGGGGTCCCCACTAAGGGCAAAGAAACAAGAGCAATTCATTAAGGGCCAAAACACGAAAAAACAATTTAGTCAACCAGTGATGTTTTACATACCTGTCGAGTTGTGGCAATTGTTCTAGCAAATCACCAACGTATTCTTCAGCTAAGGCAGAGGTCATTGGTATTAAACCAATGGTTGGAATTTTCTGCGCTGGTTTTCCTGTATAAAAAAATCCTGAATTAGAGTTCAGTTTTGTTACTCGTTCCTCATAACCCGGGGCTCTAATTCCTAGAGTCATCCTATTTGCTGCTCTCAGAGCTCCAAACCATCAATGTCTTTTTGGGAGGCCGGGTACCCATGCATCACACGTTAAATGTGGCCCTATCAATGAGCCACTGAGGATTTAAATAATCTGTCTTGGAACAACAATTATTTTAACCTACTGCTCCTCACGGTGCAGAGCACTTTATAATAATGGGAAAAGGATATAGTGGATAAGCAGAATGGTGAATGGGGAGGGAAAGGGAGAGGTTAGGATAAGAATAATGGAGAAAAGGGGAGGGAAACGGAGAGGTTAAAATAAGAATAATGGAGAAAGGGGAGGGATGGGGAGAGGTTAGGATAAGCAGGATAGAGGAAGGGGAGGTGAGGATGAGGAACTGAAAGCACAGTCAAACAGAAGGGCTTTGAGGGGAATGGCAAGGCAGAGGGAACTGGGAGGAGAGTTCCAAGAAATACGAGCAGGAGTAGGCCATACAGCCCCTTGAGCCTGCTCCGCCATTCTGATCTTCGACCTCAACTCCACTTTCCCGCCCGATCCCCATATCTCTTGATTCCCTTAGAGTCGAAAAATCTATTCATCTCAGTCTTGAATATACTCAGCGACCAAGCATCCACAGCCCTCTGGGGTAGAAAATTCCAAATATTCACGACCCTCTGTGTGAAGAAATTTCTCCTCATCTCAGTCCTAAATGGCCGACCCCTTATCCTGAGACTATGCCCCCTAGTTCTAAACTCAAAGGGCAGGATCAAATACACATAATTAGCTTTGTTGCAATAATTAGCCATTTTCACTCTGTCTAGATACCTTCCGAGAATGGTTAATAATCACACCCAAATCTTTTTCCTTTTTCTTTCTGTGTCTGCTAATATTCAATCACTATGTATCCGTGTCCCATGTTTCATATTCCAATGTGTATTATCTTATAGTTTTCCACATTAAAATCCACCTGCCATTTCTTAGCTGCTCTGCTTAATTTGTCAAAATCCTTCTGAGTGCTTTCACTCTTCACTCTGCTGGTCAGTCAGTTCGATACCATCACCAAATCTTAAATATTACAGGATGATCTACCCTGGAGAAGTTTGTGATTAGTCCAAACAACAGAGCATACAGAAAGAGCCGTTTTGGATTTGTCATCGTCTTCTGCTTTCTATTGCCAATCCAGTTTTCAATCCAGTGAACTGGCTAATTCGTCATTCATTTCAGGAACCTTAATCTTCTTCAAACTCACATCCAGAACTTCATCAAATGGCGTCTGAATGCTCCGAAAGATAGGGGACCAACAGGCGTTACGGGAGGGAATTCCTAACTCGCACAAAGTCCTGATCACCTATCACCACTGTGCTTGCTGATCTTAGTTTTCAAGATAGGCTAAAGAGCTGGGACTCTACCCTTTAGAGAAGCAGAGACTTAAGACTGATCTGATCTGACGTCAGGAGGTGGTTCTTTTCCCAGAGAATAGCGGACCTCTGGAACAGGCTGCCGGCTCGTGCGCTGGACACCGATTCACTGAATTCCTTCAAACGAGAGCTGGACCTACTTCTGGCTGGGGCGGAGGTCACCTCTTACAAAAGGTCGTTAATGTACTGCATAGAATTATCGGGGCCAGAGTGATCTCCTGGACTAGTTTCGATTGCCAAAGGGGTCGGAGAGGAATTTCCCAGATTTATTTTCCACAAATGGGCCTGGGTTTTTATCTGATTTTTCGCCTCCCCCAGGAGAACACATGTTTTCGGGTGGGGTGGGGAGTTTATATTTTGTGATACACAAGGTATCACGACTGTGTGGGACAGGCTGGATGGACCAGAGGGTCTTTTCCTGTCCGTCATTGTTTGCATGTTCGTAAGGCTCCCGGTCCGGCAATGCCTCGATTTTAAAATTCTCATCCTTGTTTTCAAATCTCTCCATGGCTTCATCTCTCCCTACTTCTATAATCTCCTCCAGCCCTACAACCCTCCGAGATCTCTGTGCTCCTTCAGTTCTGGCTTCTTGCGCATTCCCGATTTCCTTCGCTGCACCGTTGGCGGCCGTGCCTCCAGCTGCCTAGGCCCCAAGCTCTGGAATTCTCTTCCTAAACCTCTCCGCCTCTCTACCTCTCTCTCCTCCTTTAAGTCGCTTCTTAAAACCTGCCTCTCTCACCAAGCTTTCGGAGGCTTCCTCCTTCCTCAGGTAAATGTCAGGAGCTCCTCGAAGCCTACGCATTTATACATCATAGAACAATACATGGGGCTCGATTTTAGGGTCGGGTTACCTGCGGGTTTCCAGCGGGGGGGCCCCGAAAATCCCGATCTCCGATCACGTGACCGGATTCGGACGAAATCCCGGCCGCTTCCAGGTACCGCGCTGACGTGCGGGGCTGCGCGCGAAAGCCCCGCTGGTGGGAATCCCGCAGGCAATTAAAGCCAGCGGGGTTCCACTTGAGAGCACTTAACTTGCTCGTTGTGGTCAGTTAATGAGCTGAAGCAGCTGTCAAAAGAGGAAGTGTGGGATTTTAGGTTCAAGGCAGTCAGTTTCACACACTGGGGGAAACAGTACCCTTCAAACCAGGCGTGTTGCAGCCAGCAGCCTGTGGCAGGTGCCAAGGTGCGCTCCACGGGGGAGAGCCCTCACCCACGCAGGAGGCCACCGCGTCACATAGGGCAACCCCTGCCCTCCACCAACCCCCGCCAAGCCAGAGGACAGACCGACACGAAACCGCAGCCCCAGTCCGAGGACCCACCCACCTACCCTGCACAACCCCTCACACCAACACCTGCCAGATGGGTGGTGCGTTGACATCGTCGGAGGACGAACAGGATGACCAGCCCCAGCAGCCTCGCAGTCCACGCCGTCCGCCTCGGAGAGGTGGGGCCCCCCAACACGGTGCTGCGGCACACCCACCTGCACAGCAGGAGGGAGGGCAACCGCAGAGAGAGATGCGTCGCAGGAGGCACTACCCTCAGCTTCATGGACCTCTCCGAGGAGCAGTGCATACGGAGGCTCAGAGTCAATCGCCAGGTAGTCGCCGACATCTGCAGCCTCCTTAACGACGAGCTGCTCCCTGATGGACCAAGCAGCATCTTCTTACCTGTCGCCGTCAAAGTCACCACTGCCCTCAACTTCTTCGCATCCGGTTCCTTCCAGGGTGCCACCGGGGACATCACCGGGGTCTGTCAGTCCTCTGCACACAAGTGCATAAGGCAGGTCACCGATGGGTTGTTCCGCAGGGCCTCCCACTACATCAACTTCGCCATGGACGAGCGCAGCCAGATGGAGAGGGCGGTTGGATTCCACGCTGTGGCTGGCTTCCCACGGGTGCAGGGTGTAATCGACTGCACCCACATCGCAATACGAGCACCTCCGCATGAGCCAGGGCTGTTCATCAACAGGAAGGGGTATCACTCCATGAACGCCCAGCTCATCTGTGACCACCGCCAGAGATTCCTACACGTGTGCGCCAGATACCCCGGCAGCTGCCACGATGCCTTCGTCCTCAGGGAGTCCGCCGTCCCGCCCATCCTGCAGGCACCCAACGCCGGCAACGGCTGGCTCCTCGGCGACAAGGGGTATCCCCTCCACACGTGGCTCATGACACCTCTGAGGAACCCCATCACCGAGCAGGAGCGTCGGTACAATGACAGCCACACTGCTACCAGGTCTACAATTGAGCAGACCATAGGGCTTCTCAAGATGCGCTTCAGGTGCCTTGATCGTTCTGGGGGAGCGCTCCAATACACACCATTCAGAGTGGGACGAATCATAGTTGTCTGCTGTGCCCTGCACAACATGGCCCAACAGAGAGGGGTGCCGCTGGAGGAGGCCCCATCCACACCCACCACCCACATTGAGGAAGGCGAGGGCGAGGAGGAGGAGGAGGAGGAGGAGGCGGAGGCGGAGGAGGAGGAGGACACGCCAGAGGATGTTGGACGACCCATGCGCCGAGCCGCGACTCACCGGGATGGTCGCCGGGCCAGGGACGCACTCATACGTCAACGGTTCTCCTAGAGTCAGACACTGCGAGGCGCTCGCATCTCCTCACCTGCACATGCGAGCGGCCATACCAGCCCCCTCCACTGAAGAGTGCTGCCAGTAATCCTGCATCCACAGCAGTGTGCCCAATGGGTGGCAGCAGGTGTTCGCCGTCATGATGGCCTCCACGGAACGCAACTATTGCACAAGCCGCGGAAGAATGGACGAGAGGTGGCAGGAGTGGTGAGAATAGACTATTTAATATCTCGAATGTGACATTATATAAGAAACAAAGTACAAAATAATAAACACCCTGGTGTATTCCCTTTGTGATTATAAGGCCTTTGCAATTCTTCTCCGGGAACCCCTACGTGGTGCTACCCCTGTGGCTCCAGCAGAGGTAGTGGCAGGTTGCTCGTCTTCTTGCCTTGACCGGGTCGATGCTTTTGGCGGACGGCCCCTGGGTTTCGGTGCCCGTGAGGGCACCTCCACAGACTGCTCCTCCTGCACCGGGGCAGGGGCAGACTCGGCCACCTGGAGAGGAGGCACCATTGCGGGTACTGGTTGAGAGGTGGGCGACAGGTGGGACGTGGGGGCGCCTTGAGAAGCGTCCCCGCTTCCATGTCCCCGGTCACCATCATCCCTCTCTTGGCCTCGGCCCACATCACCCCTTCCACCCTGCTGGACGGCAGTTTGGATGGCATGTGTGAGGCCTTGCAAGGCCACCCCTAGTGTATCCGTCAGCCTGTTTATGGCGGCGGAATGTCGCTCACCCTGAATCCGTACAGACGTTGTCAGGGCCTGCAAGGACTCGAAGTGGAGCTGTGCGTGACGCTCGAGGGAGGCCAGCCTGTCCTCCACCGCAGACAGTCCCGCACCTACCCGCGACACTGTGTCGCCGGTACCCTCCTGTGCCTGCGCCACCAATGCCCACATGCAGGAGGTGGACTCCTCCATCGCCTGCGCAATTGTGGACAATGCGCGCGGCACCTCTGCCAGCACCTCAGCAATTAGCTGGTGCCCCTCGACGACTTTCCTTTTCACTGGTGGCCCCCTGGGTTCAGCATCTGGGTCCGGCTGAGCAGAGCCTGGAGATGAGTGCTCCCTCCGTCGCGGACCCTCCGCGGCTGCCCCTGCCACCAGGGTCTGCTCATGCTCACTCGTGCGCAGTGACTCACCAAGTGCTACCCCAACTAGTTGGCGAGGGGGACCCACCGAGGTGCGTGTCTGTGCGCTGGTGGATGGTTGGCTCTGATGTGACGATGCACCCTCAGAGACCGCCATGTCCTCTGAGGAATCGCCCTCCACGCTCGCTTGACCCAAAGACGGACCTGCAAGAGAACAGAGGGCACTTTGAGGCATGTGGACCAACTTGACAGTGCGCCTGATGGCAGGTGATGAGACGGTAACTCGCGATCATGGGTGTTGAGTGTCAGCTTTCCCTTACCGGCCGTTTCGGCAGCGACACACTCGCCATCGGCCACCGACAGGCAATGTCGCGTGCGGGTGAGGTCGAGCGCCTCCACCTCTGCGTCGGTGAGCTCCACCACTTGCGGCGGCCCACCTCCGGTGCGTGCCCTTTCCCTATTGTTCTTGCTTCTCTTCTCCTGTGAAGGCAAAACACAGATGTGTGAGTGGGTGCGTCTTGCATCGTGAGACGCATCGAGCATCGGTGTGGGTGGGTTGAGCGTGGCGCGGAACGGATGGGAGGAAGTGTGGGCCACGTGCCCATCCCATTGCATGGGGATTGGGGTGTGTGATAGTGTTCGGGTGGGGTCAGGGACGGTGGGTACTTGCGTGCACGGCGAGGATGGTGAATGAGTGGCTGTGAGGATTGCTGATGGAGCGCAGTGGTGGCTGTGCAGGAAGGGGTTGTGATCTGCTTGGCGTGATGGTGGGGGCGGGATGTGGGAGGGTGCGTTGGTGTACTCACCTTGCCAGACCTAGTCAGGTCATTGAAGCGCTTGCGGCACTGCTCCCAAGTCCTTGGGGTGTTGCCCCTGCTGCTCACCTCCGCCGCCACCTCTGCCCATGCCTTCCTGGTTGCGGCGGCAGGGAACTTGCGCCCATCTTCTGGGAAGAGTGTTTCCCTCCTCCTCCTCACGCCCTCCAGCATCAGCTGCAGTGCCAGATCTGAAAAACGGGGCGCAGCCTTTCCCCTTTGTTGAGCCATTCTACCAGACCTCTTGCTTGCAGCAGGAGGGGCTTTGGGAGACTGCCCCTTTAAGTGGAGCTCCTACATCGCGTCGACGGTACTGCGCATGCGCAGCCGGCCGGCACGCAGCTGGGGAGCGCAGAACCCGGAAGCAGGGCTTAATGGGTCCAATTATCCCGCGATCGCGTGGGGGACGCACACAATTAGCCGTCCGCGTTTTCGACGCTCCCGGAGGACCACCCGCTGGGAACCCGCAGGCCTGCTAAATTCGAGCCCATGGTGTTTACAGACTGCCCCTGCAACTGCCCGTTGCCAAGGCAATCACCGTGTTCAGACAGAGAGGTGTCACCTACAGAACCCCCAAATACACATTCAACAAAAAACAAACAGGAAAAAAAACAGAGAGAGAGAGAGGCAGAAACATCCGGAAGGCAGAGAATCCGGATGTTTCTGCCACTCTCTCTCTTTTTTTTTCCTGTTTGTTTTTTTGTTGAATGTGTATTCGGGGGTTCTGTAGGTGACACCTCTCTGTCTGAACACGGTGATTGCCTTGGCAACGGGCAGTTGCAGGGGCAGTCTGTAAACACCATGTATTGTTCTATGATGTATAAATGCGTAGGCTTCAAGGAGCTCCTGACATTTACCTGAGGAAGGAGGAAGCCTCCGAAAGCTTGTAGATTTCAAATAAAAATCGTTGGACTATAACTTGGTGCTGTAAAATTGTTTACAATTGTCAACCCCAGTCCATCACCGGCATCTCCACATCATCTTTCACCAAGCTTTTGGTCTCCTGTCCTAATATCTCTATATATGGCGTGGTGTCAAATTGGGACGTTTTAATACGTTAAAGGCGCTATATAAATGCAAGTTGCTGTTGATGCTGTTGTTTGACAAATCACACATGGATGGGGCAAGTTTGATGGGCTGAATGGCCTTTTCTCACTCTGGGTTTTCTTATGTTCTTAAAGGCAGATGGATTATATCCACTGACCAGAGATCTTAATGTACAGCTAATCTATAATTACGGAAAATCTCTGCCGTTTAATGTACCTGGCTGTGCGTTGTTAAGAGGTTGCAGAAGTACCCCTGAGGTACATGTCACCGGGAAAGCAGATCCAACATCAAGTTTAGGAGAAAGCTTGGTGACAGTTTCCCAGATGCTTCGGTATTCACCGCCGACCTCTCTCCCTAACTGGCGCTCCGATTCTGTTAAAAATAAAAGTAAACGTGTTATGGGAATCGCCAGGATTACATTGCGGTGTCACCTCCATTACCCCCACTCCAGTTATTCAGTTTCCTGATTATCCGCCAGAATTTTTTGCAGGACACATCCTCGCATGAGGCTCGTTGCACAGCCCACTATACCAACCTCATAAATCAGCATCACAGACGAAGAAAAAAAGAAAAGAAAGAATTTGCATTTCTAAACCACCTTTCACAACCTCAGGGCGTCGCAAAGTGCTTTACAGCTAACAAAGTACTTTTGTGATGTGTTGCCACTGATGTAATGTTAGGAATCGGGGCAGCCAATCTGCGCGCAGCAAGATCCCCAACAGCAGTGTGATATTCTGATAATCTGATTTTTTTTTAGGTGTTGTTTGAGGGATAAATATCGGCCAGGACACCGGGGAGAACTTGTCTGCTCTTCTTCAAAATAGTGCCATGGGATCTTTTACGTCCACCTGAGAGGGCAGACATCTGTTTAACATCTCATCCAAAAGACGGCACCTCCGACAGTGCAGCATTCCCTCAGTACTGCACTGGGAATGTCAGCCTAGATTATGTGCTCAACATCTTTGGAGTGGGCCTTGAACCTACAACCTTCTAACATCAAGAGGCAAGAGTGCAACTGACTGAGCCACAGCTGACACCTATGAAGAGTAAAATCAATTGACCTTGCCTGTAATGTACTTGTCTCCAGTCCTGTGCCTACCTCATACAACGTTGTCTACCTCATACGTTGCAGGAAAGGATGCCCCAGAGCATGGTACATTGGCGAGACCATGCAGACGCTGCGACAACGGATGAATGGACACCGCGCAACAATCGCCAGACAGGAGGGTTCCCTCCCAGTCGGGGAACACTTCAGCAGTCAAGGACATTCAGCCACTGACCTTCGGGTAAGCATAATCCAAGGCGGCCTTCAAGACACACGACAACGCAAAATCGTCGAGCAGAAATTGATAGCCAAGTTCCGTACCCATGAGGACGGCCTCAACCGGGATCTTGGGTTCATGTCACGCTACACGTTACCCCACCAGCGAACAAATGTTATCTGTTTTTAATATAACGGGTCATTTGCTGTCTTTTCTATGTTTCTGCCTCTCTCTCTCTGTTTTTTCTTTGGTGGTTTGTATATTCGGTGGCCTTTTAGGTAACACCTCTCTGTCTGCACACTGTGATTGCCGTGGCAATGGGCAGTTGGAAAGACTATCTGTAATCACCAGGCATTGTTCTGTGATTTATAACTGCGAAGAGTTCGAGGATTTCATTTCCACAACGTTCACCTGAGGAAGGAGGAAGCCTCCGAAAGCTTGTGAATTTCAAATAAAATTGTTGGACTATAACTTGGTGTTGTAAAATTGTTTACAATTGTCAACCCCAGTCCATCACCGGCATCTCCACATCATGGGGAAATGTTGTTCAATACACATAAGACCAAACCTTTCAGATCCACGATTGTCTACTGATTTCTCAATATCCACCACGGAGGAGATCCCTCCATTTTGGGTGGATAATAGAGGCCCCAACATAATTGAAATGATCAGGAAAGTTACCAGAAGTTGTTGATGTGGCTGTAAGACTTTTTGTAAGCCATAAAAAAAGACAGACACAATAACATATTAGCATGGATAGAGGGTCGGTTAATGGACAGAAAACAGAGAGTAGGGGTAAATGGGTCATTTTCAGGTTGGCAGGCTGTAACTAGTGGGGTGCCGCAAGGATCAGTGCTTGGGCCTCAGCTATTTACAATCTATATTAATGACTTGGATGAGGGGACCAAGTGTAATGTATCTAAGTTTACAGACAATACAAAGTTAGGTGGGAAAGTAAGCTGTGAGGAGGACACAAAGAGTCTGCAAAAGGATATAGACAGGTGAGTGGGCAAGAAGGTGGCAGATGGAGTATAATGTGGGGAAATGTGAGGTTATTCACTTGGGTAGGAAGATCAGAAAAACAGAATATTTTTTAAATGGTGAGAAACTATTAAATGTTGGTGTCCAGAGAGACTTGGATGTCCTGGTATAAGAAACACAGAAAGTTAGCATGCAGGTACAGCAAGCAATTGGGAAAGCAAATAGTATGTTGGCCTTTTGTGGGGTTCAAAACCCATTTAACAAAAGGTATTTGAAGGAAAGGGTTAACTGTACCCCTTTTAAACAAAGACATTTGAAAACCTGCAAACACAGTAATGTGGTAAACTGAGTTCTCACAAATCCTGTTTTTCCCTCACTGATGCTGATGGCATTGGAGGAGTCTGAGTTTCGGGATCGAAGACTTTGTACTGCGGATAGATATCTAGATTATTAAATAAATAAACTAGGTGGATAATATTGAGCTTGAAGCATTCTTAGGGTTTCGAAACACGTCGGCATTTGGAAGCACAAGCTTTTCAACACAGCAGGGGGTAATGTAAGAAAAGGCAACAAGGACACAGATCAAAGGCTTCGGATCAGGAAAGCAACGATAGGTGTGAAAAAAGCATGGGCCTCACAAGCATGGGCCTCTCATTCCTATCTGGTAATCTGTTCAAAAGAACTGGGATCTGTAAACATCAAACAGTGTTGTACCCAACATATGGTCAAATGGTATAAGGAATGGATTTGAAGCCAATGAAGCAATCAAAATTGGAGACGGAAGGACCGTTAGGAATGTCTGGGTGTAGAAATGTAAAGGGGCTATCTCTACATTAAAGGCCATAAACAGAGACAGTAAAGGGGCCTTTTACAACCCATCGTTCGAGCACATGGTCTTTTCTACATCAAAGGGTCTCCAGTCACATGATCAAAGCCTAAACTGTCAATCATTGAAGTATGTTAATGATTGAGGCATCGCGACAGGGAGAGATTGGACAAAAAGAATGACCCTCCCCAATTCTACGTTTTATTGGTAAAAAAATTATATCAAAAAAAGACTTTGAGAGAAGAAGGCTCTCTCTCTCTCTCCTCTTCCCTACTCTTCTCTCTCTCCTCTTCTCCTCTTTTCTCTTCACCACCCGGCAGTCACAAGGAACGCACACTGCAGTTGAACATCACGCAAGAAGAAAAATACCCCAAATACTGTAAAGCTGATCAACCTTCAGGCCCGATGAGCAATATCCTTGATTTAAAGGTTGTATATGTGTTAATGATTTGCCTGATGTGAGCATGAATTGTTAAATCATTACATAATAATGTTGCGAATTATTAAGTGTACAACAGGATTTTATAGAGGAAAGTCATTTGTATCATTTGATTTTGCTTCATGAATGCTCGTATGAATGATAACGTCATTAAATAATTACTTTTGATTAACAAAACTACCGTGAGTGAGGATGACTTTCTTTGACTATTCATCCAGGGTCCAAGAATCACAGGAAATAAAGAATTCCCTACACTTTAGGTGCAAGGGGGTTGGAGTTCAAGAGTAAGGAAGTCTTACTACAATTATAAAGGGCTTTGGTGACACCTCACCTGGAATACTGTGTACAGTTTTGGTCTCCTTACCTAAGGGAGCATATACTTACCTTAGAGTCGGTGCAACAAAGTTTCACTAGATTAATTCCTGGGATGAGAGGGTTGTCCTATGAAGAGAGATTGAGTAGAATGGGCCTCTGGAGTTTAGAAGAATGAGAGGTGATCTCAATTGAAACGTCTAAGATTCTGAGGGGGCTTGACAGGGTAGATGCTGAGAGATTGTTTCCCCTGGCTGGAGAGTCTAGAACTAGAGAGCATAGTTTGAGGATATGGGGTCAGCCATTTACGACTGAGATGAGGAGGAATTTCTTCACTCAGAGGGTTGTGAATCTTTGGAATTATTTACCCCACAGGGCTGTGGCTGCTGAGTCGTGAACATATTCAAGGCTGAGATAGATAGATTTTTGGACTCTAGAGGAATCAAGGGATATGGGGATCGGGCGGGAAAGTGGAGTTGAGGTCCAAGATCAGCCATGATCTGATTGAATGGCGGAGCAGGCTCGAGGGGCTGCTTGACCTACTCCTGCTCCTATTTCTTACGTTCTTATGTTCTTACGACATTTGGATTCCAGGATTGAAATGTATTTTCATATTTCAGAAAAGTTAATTGCTCCCTTACTTAGAATCATAGAATCACACAGCATGGTAGGAGGCCATTCTACCCTTTGTTCCTGTGCCAGATCTCTGAAAGAGTTACCACTTAGTTCCACTCTCCGGCTCTTTCCCCACAGCCCTGCAATGTTTTCCTTTTTAAGTATTTATCCAATTCCCTTTTGAAAGTTATTACTGAATCTGCTTCCACCGCCCGTTCAGGCAGTGCATTCCAGATCATTACAACTCACTGCGTAAAAACATTTCTCCTCATCTCCCCCCTGGCACTTTTGCCAATTATTTTAAATCTGTGTCCTCTGGTTACCAACCCTCCTGCCAGTAGAAATAGTTTCTCCCTATTTACTCTATCAAAATCCCTCACAATCTTGGACGCCGCTATTAAATCTCCCCTTAACCTTCTTTGCTCTAAGGAGAACAACCCCAGCTTCTCTCTAGTCTCTCCGCATAACTGAAATCCCTCATCCCTGGTATTGTGCTGGTAAAAATTGACACCGAGCCACATAAGGAGATATTAGGACAGGTGACCGAGTACTTGGTCAAAGAGGAAGGTTTTAAGGAGCGTCTTAAAGGAGGAGAGAGAGGTGGAGAGGCGGAGAGGTTTAGGGAGGGATTTCCAGAGCTTAGGGCCCAGGCAACTGAAGGCACGGCCGCCAATGGCGGAGCGATGAAAATCGAGGATGCGCAAGAAGCCAGAATTGGAGGAGCGCAGAGATCTCGGAGGGTTGTAGGGCTGGAGGAGGTTACAGGGATAGGGAGGGGTGAGGCCATGGAGGGATTTGAAAATGAGGATGATAATTTTAATATCGAGGCGTCGGGAGACAATGCAGGTCAGCGAGCGCAGGGGTGATGGGTGAACAGGACTTGGTGCGAGTTAGGATACAGGCAGCAGAGTTTTGAATGAGCTCAAGTTTATGGAGGGTGAAAGATGGAAGGCCGGCCAGGATAGCCAGCTTAAGGACCTTGGTCTATTTACTTTAGAGCAGCGTAGGCTTAGAGGCGACCTGATAAAGGCAGGGAGGTGGGTGGGGCGGGGGGGGGGGGTGGAGGTTGGTAGGAACTGTCCAGGCACGATGCTCCAGCCATCATGAGTGTGGGGCAGGCTTGATGGACCAGGTAATCTTTTCTTGCCTGTCAATTTCGTATGTTTGGATATGACATTTGGATACTGGTAACGTCAGGTGCTGAAAGTGCTGGGTTGTAACTCAACTCGGCAGGGACAAAATAATACTCGGGCTGAGGCTGTTTCATTGTTCAAAACAAAACATTCTGGAGAAAGGGAGGCAGATTTTCAGATTGGTCCAATGATTAGGAGCTTTACCTGTGCAACTTGGCATTTCGCTGCAAATCTTTGCTACACTTCTAAACAGAAGTCCGTCACTCAGGTCACTCAAGTAGGTCATGTCAACATTCCAGCCATCAGCGGCACCGAGGTTTTTCAGAACCAAGAATTCTGTCATCCTCCTCTAAAAACAAAATGGATTTCCTGTTAGTGGAGATGATCTTGGAATGCACTGCCTGAAAGAATGGTGCGGACAGATTCAATCAGGAATTGGTTATGTAATTGGAAAGGAAAAATTTGCAGGGCTATAGGGAAAGAGCAAGGGGGGTGGGACTAATTGGATAGCTCTTTCAAAAGAGCCGGCACAGGCACGATGGGCTGAATGGCCTCCTTCTGTGCTGTAAGATTCTATGATCTCAATGGCCAACAAAACTAGTTTCACCATCCTGGACAAAAAGCTCAATGAATCAATGCCAGCGAAAATCGTCGGGCATGTGGTCCTGGTAGATACGCTGGGGTCCCACCTACTGGTCTGCCGACCCCGGCAGACTCTCCGGGGTCAGGGGGAGGGTGCCCAGTTGCCGTTCCGATGGCGAGTGCCCCAGCCTCTGTTATAGAAGCTGCAATAAGTGGCATTCTGGCCAACCAGAACCCAATGGAAGCCACATCAGCCCTTCGGTGGGGCCGGCACGCCTCTTCTCCGTGGGCGTACTGGCCCACTCTGCCTCTGGGATGAGGGGGGTGAGGTGGTGGGGGGGGGGGTGCGAGGAGGTTGCTTCCAACTTGGGGAGTCCCGACCCCGAGGCCCCAGCTCTGTACTTTACTACGGTTGTGAAAGTGGCCCCTAATGAATGCAAGTCTGCCTTTCTTTTTATGCCACTGGCCATGTAAGGTGCAGGCAAGAGGCTCCACTCGTAACCCAGGCCCTGTGGAACCCCTGACCTCAGCGGATTCAGGTCCTGGTCCACTGTCCGGCTGTAGAACCTCCAGAGATGTGGCGGGATTGTGTCAGTAGGGCTGAGGATTTCCGGCCCTCGTGAGTACATCCTGAATGTATCTATCCACACAAATTACTAAAAGCAGCTTAATAAAGCCATAAAGTATGCAAACCAAGCACTTTATGGCTTTATTAAGCTGCTTTTAGCAATAAAAGGGTTCATTTCCAGAGGGATAGCATTGAAAAGCAGAGATATTATGTTAAACTTGTACAGAACCTTGGTTCGACCTCACTTGGAGTACTGTGAACAGTTCTGATCTCCATATTATAAAAAGGATATAGTGGCACTGGAGAAGGTGCAAAAAAGATTTACAAGGATGATACCAGAACTGAGGATATACTTATCAGGAAAGGCTGAACAGGCTGGGGCTCTTTTCTCTAGAAAAGAGAAGGCTGAGGGGTAACCTGTTTTTAGAGGTCTTTAACATTATGAAGGGGGTTGATAGGGTAAATGTGGAGAAGATATTGTGGGGGAGACCAAAACTAGAGGTCATAAATATAAGATAGTCACTAATAAATCCAATAAGGAATTCAGGAGAAACTTCTTTGCCCAGAGAGAGGTTAGAATGTGGAACTTGCTACAAGGAGTAGTTGAGACGAATAGCATAGATGCATTCAAGGGGAAGCTAGATAAACACATGAGGGAGAAAGGAATAGAAGGATATGCTGATATGGTGAGAGGAAGAGGAGTGGGAGGAAGCTCACGTGGAGCATAAACGCCAGCATCGACCAGTTGGGCCGAATGGCCTGTTTCTGTGCCAGAAATTCTATGTAATTCTATGTAACGAATACCAGTATCAGTACTGTACTTACCAGCAATAAAAACTGAAAAGCTGGCTTTGTCCATCGATTGTTGTTTTTGAGAGCTCTTTGGGACAATGGTAAGTTACGTAGAAGTGCCACATGAAGGCAATACATTCTGCATAAGTCTGCCATCTCTTGAATAGTCAGTTCTTCAGGTTCATCCTGTTTTAAACACACACGCAAAAACGAAAGTTTAAGCTTTGAGCTAAAAGCGAACCCTGCCCTTGGGAGCAAATAGTTTCAAGGCAAAAGTACTTCCCCACTCTCAAGAAAGAATGAAAGGCATTATGCAATATGTCTCCTCACTCAACTGACTTATTCCCTTAAGTGGAACAGAATTAAGTACAAAGAACAGCTAAAGAAAACGAAGGCTGCTATTAGATCAGCTAAAAGGATAATGGAAAAGAGGATTGTAGACAATTGTGGAAGTAATGGAAAAAGCTTTTTCATTTATGCAAAGAGTCAGAGAACTGTCAAAGGCTGTATTGGGCCATTGAAGGACGCTCAAGGGCAGGTTACGAAAGATTCACTGGGTATGGCAGAAATATTAAATGAATACTTTCCATCGGTCTTTACTCTTGAAGACGATGCTTGACTGTTACAATTTAATGATGTTAATAATAAAACCAGTGAGATTAACATGGATGAACATATTGCTTTAGCTAGAATGAAGAACCTGAAAATAGATTGAGCAATCGGGCCATATAATATCAACCCGAGGGTCCTCAGGGAGATGGGACACGTGCTGTGCGAGCCCCTGGCCCGTATTTTTAATAGCTCATTGTACTCTGGGAAGGTTCCCGTAGACTGGAAGGAGATGAACGTAGTCCCCATCTTTAAAAAAAGGAGACAAGATGGACCCGGGTAACTATAGGCCCATTAGATTCATGTCAGTAATAGGAAAGATGCTGAAAGCAATCGTTAGGGATGTAATATATGATTGCTTGGAGAGGGACATTTTCGACACCCCAACCTGACTTCAAAAAAAGGTCATGTCTTACAAATTTGATTATATTTTGAAGAAGTCACCAAGATGGTGAATGAGGGAAGCCCAATAGACATTGTCTACTTAGACTTCCAAATATATTTTGATAAAGTACCACACAAGAGGCTTCTCTACAAGATCGAAGCCTCTGGTATTAGTGGGAATATATTGAGCTGGATTGACAACTGGCTGGAAGGCCGTGGGCACAGAGTAGTTATAAATGAACTTGGATCTGTTTGGAGACCAGTCACCAGTGGGGTCCCACAGGGATCGGTGTTGGGACCGTTGCATGTCCCATAGGGATCGGTGTTGGGACCGTTGCATGTCCCATAGGGATCGGTGTTGGGACCGTTGCGTGTCCCATAGGGATCGGTGTTGGGACCGTTGCATGTCCCATAGGGATCGGTGTTGGGACCGTTGCGTGTCCCATAGGGATCGGTGTTGGGACCGTTGCATGTCCCATAGGGATCGGTGTTGGGACCGTTGCGTGTCCCACAGGGATCGGTGTTGGGACCGTTGCGAGTCCCACAGGGATCGGTGTTGGGACCGTTGCGTGTCCCACGGGGATCGGTGTTGGGACCGTTGCGTGTCCCACAGGGATCGGTGTTGGGACCGTTGCGTGTCCCACGGGGATCGGTGTTGGGACCGTTGCGTGTCCCGCAGGGATCGGTGTTGGGACCGTTGCGTGTCCCACAGGGATCGGTGTTGGGACCGTTGCGTGTCCCGCAGGGATCGGTGTTGGGACCGTTGCGTGTCCCACAGGGATCGGTGTTGGGACCGTTGCGTGTCCGGCAGGGATCGGTGTTGGGACCGTTGCGTGTCCCACGGGGATCGGTGTTGGGACCGTTGCGTGTCCCGCGGGGATCGGTGTTGGGACCGTTGCGTGTCCCGCGGGGATCGGTGTTGGGACCGTTGCGTGTCCCGCGGGGATCGGTGTTGGGACCGTTGCGTGTCCCACGGGGATCAGTGTTGGGACCGTTGCGTGTCCCACGGGGATCAGTGTTGGGACCATTGCGTGTCCCGCGGGGATCGGTGTTGGGACCGTTGCGTGTCCCACGGGGATCAGTGTTGGGACCGTTGCGTGTCCCACGGGGATCGGTGTTGGGACCGTTGCGTGTCCCACGGGGATCAGTGTTGGGACCGTTGCGTGTCCCACGGGGATCGGTGTTGGGACCGTTGCGTGTCCCGCAGGGATCGGTGTTGGGACCGTTGCTCTTTACTATTTTTATTAATGATCTACATGTAGGTGTTGGGGGTACGATATGTAAATTTGTAGATGATGCCAAGATCTGTGCAATTGATAGGACTGTAGGTGATGCTCGACTGCCTCAGGCGGATCTTGGTGTGTTGGGGGACTGGGCTCGTAACTGGCAAATAATGATTAATTTGGAGAAGTGCAGTGTTATGCAGGTGGGCAGGACAAATGCTCAACATACATACACCCTTCAGGGAAAAGCATTAAAGCAGGTGGAGAAAGAAAGAGATCTGGGAGTTCTAGTGCATAGATCTCTAAAGGTTCATGAGCAATGCCGTAAAGCGATAGCTGGAGTGAATAGGGTATCAGGGTCCATTTATAGGACAATTGACTATAAGACAAAGAATATTATTTCATCCTTGAACAAGACCTTGGTCAGGACTCAATTAGAAAACTGTGTCCAGTTTTGGTCTCATCACCTGGTGGGTGAAATTAAGGTTTTGGAAAGAGTGCGGAGGAGGGGTCACTCGACTAATTCCCACCTTAAACCGTCTTAGTTATCAAGATAGGCTAAAAGAGCAGAGACTCTACACTTCAGAGAAGCACAGACTTAGGGGTGATCTGATCAAGGTTTACGAGGTTATGAAGGGAATAGATTGTGTTCAAATTGGCAGTTTGTTCCAATTAAACAGGTTAGGGAGAACCAGGGGCCACAATTTTAAGTTGTATAAGGCCAGATCTAGGTTAGACGTCAGGAGGTGGTTCTTTTCCCGGAGAATAGTGAACCTCTGGAACAGGCTGCCGTGCTCGTGCGGTGGACGTTGATTCGCTGAATTCCTTCAAGCGAGAGCTGGACCTGTTTCTGGCTGGGGCGGAGATCAGCTCTTACAAAAGGTCGTTAATGTACTGCATAGAATTCAGGGCCAGAGTGATCTCTTGGACTAGTTTCAATTGCCAAAGGGGTCGGAGAGGAATTTCTGAGCTTTTTTTCCCCCAAACGGGCTTGGATTTTTATCTGATTTTTCACCTCTCCCAGGAGATCACATGGTTTTGTGTGGGTTGGGGAGAGTGTATACATTGTCCTCTGGTTACCAACCCACTTGCCACCGGAAGCAGTTTCTCGGAACACCATATAATTTTCAACACCTCCATTAAACCAGCCGTTAACCTTCTCTGCTCTAAGGAGAACAATCCCCGCTTCTCCAGTCTCTCCACATAACTGGAGTCCCTCATCCCTGGTACTATGCTATTAAACCTCCTCTGCACCCTCTTCAAGGCCTTGACATCCTTCCTGAAGTGAGGTGCCCAGAATTGGATACATTACTCCAGCTGAGGCCTAAGAGCGTAAGAACATAAGAAATAGGAGCAGGAGTAGGCCATATGGCCCCTCGAGCCTGCTCCACCATTCAATCAGATCATGGCTGATCTTTGACCTCAACTCCACTTTCCTGCTCGATCCCCATATCCTTTGATTCCCCTAGAAACCAAAAATCTATCCACCTCAGCCTCAAATACACTCAATGACTCAGCATCCACAGCCCTCTGAGGTAGAGAATTCCAAAGATTCACAACCCTCTGCGTGAAGAAATTATTCCTCATCTCAGTCTTGAATAGCCGTCCCCTTATCCTGCCCCTAGTTCTAGACTCTCCAGTCAGGGGAAACAATCTCTCAGCATCTACCCTGTCAAGCCCCCTCAGAATCTTATATGTTTCAATGAGATCACCTCTCATTCTTCTAAACTCCAGAGTGTATAGGCTCATTCTACTCAATCTCTCCTCATAGGAGAACCCCCTCATCCCAGGAATTAATCTAATGAACCTTCGTTGCATCGCCTTCAAGGCAAATATATTCTTCCTTGGGTAAGGAGACCAAACTATATGCAGTACTCCAGGTGAGATCTCACTAAAGCCCGGCACAACTGTAGTACAGGTTCCTTACTCTTGTACTCCAACCCCTTGCAATAAAGGCCAAAATGCCATTTGCTTTCCTAATTGCTTGCTGCACCTGTATACTAACATTTTGTGTTTCTTGTACGAAGACACCCAAATCTCTCTGAACACCAAACTTTAATAGTTTCTCACAATTTAAAGAATATTCTGTTTTTCTATTCTTCCTACCAAAGTGAATAACCTCACATTTCCCCACATTATACTCCATCTGCCACCTTCTTGCCCACTCACTTAACCTGTCTATATCCTTTTGCAGATTCTTTTGTGTCCTCCTCACAGCTTACTTTCCCACCTAGCTTTGTATCGTCAGCAAACTTGGATACATTACACTCGGTCCCTTCATCCAAGTCATTAATATAAATTGTAAATAGCTGAAGCCCAAGCACCGTACCTTGCGGCACCCCACTAGTTACAGCCTGACAACCTGAAAATGACCTGTGTATCCTGACTCTCTGTTTTCTGTCCTTTAACCAATCCTCTATCAGTGCTAATATATTACCCTCAACCCCATGAGCCCTTACCTTGTGAAACAACCTTTTATGTGGCACCTTATCGAATGCCTTTTGAAAATCCAAATATACTACATCCATTGGTTCCCCTTTATCTACCTTGCTAGTTACATCCTCAAAAAACTCTAATAAATTTGTTAAACACGATTTCCCTTTCATAAAACCATGTTGACTCTGCCTCATCATATTATGATTTTCTAAGTGCCCTGTTACCACTTCCTTAATAATGGATTCCAGCATTTTTCCGACGACCAATGTCAGGCTAACTGGCCTGTAATTCCCTGTTTTCTCTCTCCCTCCTTTATTGAATAATGGGGTTACATTTTGCTACCTTCCAATCCCCTGGGACCATTCTAGAATCTAGGGAATTTTGGAAGATTAAAACCAATGCATCCACTATCTCTGCAGCCACCTCTTTTAGAACCCTAGGATGTAGGTCACCAGGTCCAGGGGATTTGTCAGCTTTTAGTCCCATTGATTTGTCTAGTACTTTTTCTCTAGTGATATTAATTGTTTTAAGTTCCTCACTCTCATTTCCCCCTTGGTTCCCCATTATTTTTGGTATGCTTTTTGTGTCTTCTACTGTGAAGACACATATGAAATATTTGTTTAACGCATCTGCCATTTCCTGATTCCCCATTATAATTTCTCCTGTCTCTTGTAAACAATTTTACAACACCAAGTTATAGTCCAGCAATTTTATTTTAAATTCACAAGCTTTCGGAGGCTTCCTCCTTCCTCAGGTGAACGTTGTTGAATCAGGTGAATCCTGTCTCAGCCTCTAAGGGACCAACGTTTACTTTTGCTACTCTCTTCCTTTTTACATACCCGTAGAAACTCTTACAATCCGTTTTTATATTTCTTGCTAGTTTACTTTCATATTCTATTTTCTCCCTTTTTATCAATTTTTTGGTCGTCCTTTGTTAGTTTCTAAAACTCTCCCAATCCCCAGGCTTATTACTCTTCTTGGCAACATTATAGGCCTCTTCTTTTAATCTAATACTCTCCTTAATTTCTTTCGTTAGCCACAGGTGGATCACTTTTCCCGTGGAGTTTTTATTTCTCAATGGAATGTATATTTGTTGAGAAAATTAAAGTATTTCTTTAAATGTTTGCCATTGCTTTTCAACTGTCAAACCCTTTAATTTAATTTCCCAATCTACCTTTGACAACTCACCCTCTCATACCTATGTAATTGTTTTTTTAAGTTTAACACTCTTGTTTCTGACTTGCATATGTTACTTTCAAACTCAATGTGGAAATTCTATCATATTATGATCGCTCTTCCCCAGAGGTTCTTTTACTGTGAGATTACTAATTAACTCTGTCTCATTACACAATACAAGATCTAAAATAGCCTGTTCCCTGGTTGGTTCCATAACGTATTGGTCCAGGAAACTGTCTCGAATACATTCCATGAACTCGTCCTCCAAGCTACCTTTGCCAATTTGATTTGCCCAGTCTATGTGAAGATTAAAGTCCCCAATGATTACTGCATTACCTTTGTTACAAGCTCCTATTATTTCATGATTAATACTCTGTCCAATGGTATAGCTACTATTAGGGGCCTATAAACTACTCCCACCAGTGTTTTTTGCCCCTTGTTATTTCTTATTTCCACCCATACTGATTCTACTCCCTGATCTTCCGAGCCAAGATCCTTTCTTCCACTGTCCTTATGTCATCCTTTATTATTAGGGCTACATCCCCTCCTTTTTCCATTCTGCTTGACTTTTCTAAATATCATGTACCCTGGAATATTTAGTTCTCAACCTTGGTCAATTTGCAACCATGGGCCCGATGTTAACAGGGCGGTGGGTTCTCAGTGGGGGGTCGACTGGCCGCGTAAGTAACACACCCGGTGAAATCAGTGTACTCCGCACGGAATCGCAGGCTAATTGGAGCCACTTACCTGTGCTTCCGGGTTCCCCGCTGCTCAGCTGCGCGGCGGGCAGACTTCGCATGCGCAGACTGTCAACTGGAGGAGCCCTATTTAAAGGGGCAGTCCTCCACTGACTGATGCTGCAGGAAATAGGAAAATTTACAGCATGGAGCAGCCCAGGGGGAAGGCTGCTCCCAGGTTTAATGATGCCTCACTCCAGGTATTATTGGATGGGGTGAGGAGAAGGGGGAGGACAGAGATCTTCCCCCTAAGAAGGCCTGGCTCGAGGTGGCAGAGGAGGTCACCTGCACCACCAACATATCAGGCACCTGCATACAGTGCAGGAGGCGCTTCAGTGACCTCAGTAGGTCAGCCAAAGTGAGTACACTTACTCATTCCTCTACACTCCGTCTGCCACATCACCGCCCCCACCCCACAACTCCTTCTGCACTGCCAACACTACTCTGTCACATCACCCCTCACACCCACTCAAACCTCATCCTCATCGTACCTGCACTTACTCACCTCGCCAGTACTCATCCCACCACTACCACTCAACCCAATCCTCATACAATCTCATGCCTCTATCTCATACTCACCCTCTCATGCATCTCTTTCATGATCAGCCTCACTCAACCTGCCACTACCTGTGCTGCAGCCACAGGGCATGCATCACATATGTGCAGTAGGAAGCGTAAGGCAAACGTGTCGTGAGCATGAAGGGGATGCACAAGGGTGTTTGAGGGTTTGTCATGGTTTTTACTTATATTTAATTTCTGATCAACTCACATTACATATTATATTGTCACCACTACTGCCACGTCTTTGTGAATCTTGTCTGGTTTGTGCAATAATGCCCTTTCCTGAGGATCACTATGAAGACCCACAACTGATGCCACCCATTGTGTCACTGCAGAGTGGGTGTAGGTGTATTTGCAGGGCTCTTTTGTGCAGACGACTGAGAGACGTCGGCGATGTCCCCGGTGGCACCCTGGAAGGATGCGGAGGAGAAGTTGTTGAGGGCAGTGGTGACTTTGACAGCGACAGGTAAGAAGATGGTGCTCGGGCCAGCCGGGAGCAGCTCGCCATGAAGGAGGCTGCAGATGTCCACGACTACATGTCAAGTGACTCTGAGCCTCCGTGTGCACTGTTGCTCAGAGAGTTCCAGGAAGCTGAGCCTCGGTCTGTGGACCCTGTGGCCAGGGTAGTGCCCTCTGCGACGCATCTCTCTCTGCTATTGCCCTCCCTCCTGCTGTGCAGGTGGATGTGTCACAGCACTGTGTTGTGGAGCTCCACATGTCAGAGGTGGACGGTGTGGCCGGCGAGGCTGGTGATGCTGTTCGCCCTCCGAGGAGGTCATGAATGCAGCTACGGCGACCCCCATCCGGAAGATGTACATCTGAGGGGGTCCGCAAGGTAGGTACATGTGTCTGGACCCCGGGGTAAGTGTGCAAGTTGGTGAATTTTATTGTTCGGAGGAGAGTGGTGGAGGCCAAACTTTGTCCAAAGTGACAGAGTGGCCTCCTGCAATGAGTGAGGGTCTCCCCCCTCTACCTGTCAAATGGACCTTTGCAGCTGCCACAGGCTGAAGGCTGCAACACGTCCATTTGAACTGGGAGTGTTTCCCCCAGTACGGGAAACAGTCCCAGTTGTTTGCAAAATCCCATCCCTCCTAAAATGTTATGTAAATCAGGTCTCTAAACAACCTGAAAAACCTTAATGAGTACTTTCAGTGGCACCCCGTCGGCTTTAATTGCCGGTGGGAGTCCCGCATGCGGGGGCTGCTTGTGCATGTCAGCACGTCACTGGGGAACCCGGAAGTGGGCGGGTTGGAGCCGGGCTCCCGACCCACCCCGGGAATCCCCGATTTTCGCAGCCGCCCCCGCCAGGAACGCACCCACTCGGGGGTGCGAAAATAGAGCCTCATGTCTCTGTAATGGCTCTTAGATCAAACTCATTTATCTCTATTTGTGCAACTAATTCATCTGTCTTATTACGAATGCGCCCTGGATTCAGATAAAGAGTCTTTAATTTTGACTTTTTACCATTTTTTCCTGTTTTGACCTTACTTGTTGCTGTATTATTGGTAAACTTTCTGTCCCTTCTTGCCGCACTCTGCTTTTCTTTATCCAAGTCATTACACTGCTCTGTTGCCTTGACTTTTCTCACTAGATTTCTAAATTTCCCCTCTCTGGACGCCCCCCCACCCCCCCGCCCCTGCTTTTTTTAGTTTAAAGCCCTATCTATAGCCCTATTTATTCGATTCGCCAGGACACTGGTCCCAGTCCGGTTTAAGTTGAGCCCGTCCCAATGGAACAGCTCCCTCATTCCCCAATACCGGTGTCAGTGCCCCATGAATCAAAACCCCTGTCTTCCCACATCACTCTTTGAGCCGTGCATTTAACTCTCTGATCTGTTTGTCCCTATGTCAATTTGCACATGGCTCAGGTAGTAATCCAGAGATTATTACCTTTAAGGTCCTGCTTATTAATTTAGACCCGAGCTCCTCAAACTGTCTCAGCAGAACCCCATTCTTAGTTCTACCTATGTCGTTGGTTCCTACATGGACCACGACAACTGGATCCTCCCCCTCATGCTCCAAGTTTGTTGATTAAGGAGATGTCCTTAATCCTGGCACCGGGCAGGCAACACAGCCTTTGGGACTCTCGGTCGCGGCTGCAGAGAACAGTATCTATCCCTCTGACTATACTATCCCCTACCACTACCGCATTCCTTTTTACTCCCCCACTTGAATGGCCTCCTGTACCACGGTGCTGTGGTCAGTTTGCCCATCCTCTCTGCAGCCTTTGCTCTCATCCATACAGGTACCGAGTATCTCGTACCTGTTGGACCAGGTCAAGGGCTGAGGCTCCTCCATCACTAGATCCTGGGTCCCAATACCTGCCTGACTCGCAGTCACACCCTCCTCTCCCTGAACACTGAACAAATCTAAACTACTACCTAATCTAAGGGGTGTGACTGCCTCCTGGATCAAAGTGTCCAGGTAACTGTCCTCCTCCCGTAATGTCTGCAGCTCGTACTCCAGCTCAATAACTCTGAGCCCGAGTTCCTCGAGCTGCAGATCCTACTGCTGATGTGGTTGCCAGGGATCTCGCTGGTCTCCACCAACTCCCACGTGCTGCAGTTACGACACACCACCTGCCCTGCCATCGCTTGTCGAACCAGAATTTATTTATTTACTTTAGTTTTTAATCTCTCGTAATTCTTAGTTTTATTAACTAATTAATTTAACTAGTTAAAGTTATTGATTTAAGCTCTTAGTTAGAACCCTGCCCTAATAGAAGCTCGACACCAGCTGATGGCCGGCACAGACACGATGGGCCGAAGGGCCTCTATCCGTGCTGTATAACTCTATGACTCTATGACCATCCAGGACAAAGCAGCCCGCTTGATTGGCACCCCATCCACCACCCTAAACATTCACTCCCTTCACCACCGGCGCACTGTGGCTGCAGTGTGCACCATCCGCAGGATGCACTGCAGCAACCCGCCAAGGCTTCTTCGACAGCACCTCCCAAACCCGCGACCTCTACCACCTCGAAGGACAAGAGCAGCAGGTACATGGGAACAACACCACCTGCACGTTCCCCTCCAAGTCACACACCATCCCGACTTGGAAATATATCGCCGTTCCTTCATCGTCGCTGGGTCAAAATCCTGGAACTCCCTTCCTAACAGCACTGTGGGAGAACCTTCACCACACGGACTGCAGCGGTTCAAGAAGGCGGCTCACCACCACCTTCTCAAGGGCAATTAGGGATGGGTAATAAATGCCGGCCTCGCCAGCGAAGCCCACATCCCGTGAACGAATGAAAAAAACTTAGAGAGAAAAGAAACAGTAATACTCACCAACCAATCACCTACCTGCTGTGCTGTGATATCACTCTTTCAATTTCTGCCTGTGGTGAGTTGACTCCAACAATGTCTCCCTCCCCTCTCACTCCCCTCTCCCTCCCCTCTCACTCCCCTCTCACTCCCCTCTCCCTCCCCCTCCCCTCTCACTCCCCTCTCACTCCCCTCTCCCTCCCCTCTCCCTCCCCTCTCACTCCCCTCTCCCTCCCCTCTCACTCCCCTCTCCCTCCCCTCTCACTCCCCTCTCCCTCCCCTCTCCCTCCCCTCTCACTCCCCTCTCACTCCCCTCTCCCTCCCCTCTCGCTCCCCTTTTGCTCGGCTCTCGCTCCCCTCTCGCTCTACTCTCGCGCATTATCGCCTCCCGTTCTTGCTCCGCTCTCGCTCCCCTCTCGTGCATTATCGCCTCCCATTCTTGCTCCCCTCTCGCTCCGCTCCGCTCTCGCTCTGCTCTCTGGCTTTATCGCCTCCCCCTCTCGCTCCCCTCTCATTCTCACTCTCGCTCCCCTTGCGCTCCGTTTTCGCTCCCCTCTTGCTCCCCTCTTGCTCCCCTCAGGCTTTCTGCTGCCGCTGCCTTATCGCCTCCTGCTCTTGCTCTCTAACTAGTGTTTTATAATGGTTTAGCATAACTTCCTTGCTTTTGTACTCTATGCCACTATTTATAAAGCCCAGGATCCCATATGCTTTTTTAACAGCTTTCTCAACTTGTCCCGCCACCTTCAAAGATTTGTGTATGTGCACCCCCCAGGCCTCTCTGTTCCTGCACCCCCTTTAAAATTGTACCATTTAGTTTATATTGCCTCTCCTCATTCTTCCTACCAAAATGTATCACTTTGCGCTTCTCTGTGTTAAATTTCATGTTATGCCATGTGTCCACCCATTCCACCAGTCTGTTTATGTCCTCCTGAAGTTCGCTACTATCCTCCTCATTGTTTACTGCATTTCTGAGTTTTGTGTCATTTGCAAACTTTGAAATTATACCCTCTATACCCAAGTCCAGGTCATTAACATATATCAAAAAGACCAGTGGTCCTAATACTGACCCCTGGGGACAGGTTTTTGTATGTCTAATGTGAAGTGCTCAGAAATGAAAAAGAACTAATTTTAGTGAAGGGAGAATCACCTCTTTGTTTTCTGTCATTCCTCTTCTCTCTTGTGTAGTTTTTACTGTTTCCATCTTGTAAATCTTAAGAGCCACTGAACAGGACACAACACAAACAATCCTCCTGATGTCTGATCCCTTGGGCCACAAATGCTTCAGCTTAGAGTAGCTCTGGCAAATCTGAAACAGTACAGCATTGTAATCAATCCATCATTGACTGATGTATGTGCAAGAGATTTGGGCCCTACTGGTTGATTAATACAGCAGCCAATGTTGCAGCAGAGAAACGAACCATTTGCCCCATTAAGCCTGCTTTTCTCCACATGACTTGTCGAATCGCACTTTCCTGCTTCTTCCAATAACCATTAACACTCCTCTTTTTTTTCGGGCAATAATCCATTTAGGTGTCAGCTGTGACTCAGTGGGTAGCACTCTCGCCTCTGAGTTACGAAGGTCGTGGGTTCAAGCTCCCACTCCAGAGCCGCGGGGCGGGAGTCCGAAGGCCGTGTTGCCTGCCCGGTTGCCAGGGTTAAGGATATCTCCTTATGGTACCTCAGTGAGGACTTCTGCCTTCGTGAGGCACGCGCGCGCGCACGCACAGACGCGTCTGTGGGAAACCCGGAAATCGGCGGGTTGGAGCCGGCTTCCCCACCCGTCCCCAACGAACCCACAATTTCCTTTGAAAATCGGGGCCAAAGAGTCTGCAAAGGGATATAGACAGGTTAAGTGAGTGGGCAAGAAGGTGGCAGGTTGGGGAAATGTGAGGTTATTCACTTTGGTAGGAAGAATAGAAAAACAGAATATTTTTAAAATGGTGAGAAACTGTTAAATGTTGGTGCTCAGAGAGATTTGTGTGTCCTCGTACAAGGAACACAAAAAGTTAGCATGCATGTACAGCAAGCAATTAGGAAGGCAAATGGCATGTTCGCCTTTATTGCAAGGGGGTTGGAGTACAAGAGTAAGGAAGTCTTACTACAGTTGTACAGGGCTTTGGTGAGACCTCTCCTGGAGTACTGCGTACAGTTTTGGTCTCCTTATCTAAGGAAGGATATGCTTTCCTTAGAGGCGGTGCAGCAAAGGTTCACTAGATTAATTCCTGGGATGAGAGGGTTGTCCTATGAGGAAAGATTGAGTGGAATGGACCCATACTCTCTGGAGTTTAGAAGAATGAGAGGTGATCTCATTGAAACATAAGATTCTGAGGGGGCTTGACAGGGTAGATGTTGAGAGGTTGTTTCCCCTGACTGGAGAGTCTAGAACTAGAGGGCATAGGCTCAGGATGAGGGGTCAGCCATTTAAGACTGAGATGAGGAGGAATTTCTTCACTCAGAGGGTTGTGAATCTTTGGAATTCTCTACCCCAGAGGGCTGTGGATTCTCAGTCATTGAGTACGTTCAAGGCTGAGAGCGATAGATTTTTGGACTCTAGGAGAATCAAGGGATATGGCGATCAGGCAGGAAAGTGGAGTTGAAATCGAAGAACAGCCATGATCTAATTGAATGGTGGAGCAGGTTCGAGGGGCCGTATGGCCTACTCCTGCTCCTATTTCTTATGTTCTTATGTTCTTACTTGAGCACATAATCTAGTCTGCCACTCCCAGTGCAGTACTGAGGGGAGCGCTGCATTGTCGGAAGTGCCGTCTTTCAGATCAGATGTTAAACCGAGGCCCTGTCTGCCCTCTCAGGTGGACGTAAAAGATCCAATGGCGTTATTTTGAAGACGAGCAGGAGGGTTCTCCCCGGTTTCCTGGCCGATATTTATCCCTCAACCAACACCTAAAAACAGATTATCTGGTCATTATCACATTGCTGTTTTGTGGGATCTTGCTGTGCGCAAATTGGCTGCTGCGTTTCCTACATTACAACAGTGAATACACTTCAAAAGTACTTAATTGGCGCTTTGGGATGTCCTGAGGTCGTGAGAGGTGCTATATAAATGCAAGTTCCTCTCGTTCTTTAGTTCCCTTTCAAAAGAATTTAGTCTTGGGCAGAGAATTCCACATTCTTGACACCCCCCTTTAAAGATGTTTGGTCCTCAAGTCCTAGTCCATTCAGCAGGAGTCCGCTGGCACAGCCGCCAACTTTGTAACGACCCGGATATGACGGGTACCAGCTGCGGGTACAACAAAGTTTCTGGGATGGTCTTACGGCCAAAGTTGAGGGGGGCGGGGGGGGGGGAGGAAAGGAGGCCAATATTTTTTTCAAAGGATTGACCGGTAACTCCTCTGACACAGGAGAGAAACCTGACACCCCTCCCAGGCCGGCGAGCTTCCGTTGGTGAGGTCTAGTCTCTTCAGTGTTGTATATGTGGCCCCCAAACCATCAAAGGCCTTTGTATCTCCTAAACCTGAAAGGTGAGGTCAGCGGAAGAGTTCACCGGTGGGTTAGATCCTGGTCTAACTGCGAGGATTGTGTCCCCTGAGGACGTTCCAGGTCGTCTTTTCTAACCTTCCCTTTAATTCTTTTGGCCATCACCTTTAAATTTGTACTCTTGTGTAATTATTTCACCGCCTAGTGGAAAGAATCTTTCACATTATCATAACCCTTCGTACCTTTGACATCCTCGATCGGGGCACCTCTTAACTTTCTCAGCTCTAGTGAAAAATTTTTTTCCCTTCAAATATTTATCCAATTCCATATGATTCTATAAAGGAATTGGATGAATATTTGAAGGGAAAAAATTTGCAGGGCTACTGGGAAAGAGCGAGGGATTGGGACTAAGAGGGTTGCTCTTACAAAGAGCCGGCACAGGCTTGATGGGCTGAATGGCCTCCTTCTGTGCTGTAACCATTCTATGATTTTGTGGAAAAAAGCCCCAACTTCGTAAGCCTCTGTTCACAACTGCAACCCCTCATTCCCTTTCCCGTTGCTTTTAAATCCCCCTAGAGTGCCACTCGCATTGTAGGACATCTCACTGTGCTTTGCAAGGAGGAGCAGAAGATGCCAAGTTTAAGAGGAAGGAGAAAATAACAGAGGGGACAGACCAAACTTACAATAAAAAAGATAGGTTTTTGAGAGGTTTTTAAAGTAAGGGAGAAAGGTAGCAAGTTACGGGAGAGAGCTCCAAAGAGCATGAGTGCAGTGACTGAAAGGTCAGCCTCCAATGGCGGAATAGAAGGAGCAGAGGATGAGGGATGGGGGAGAGGATGAGGGACGGAGGAGAGGATGAGGGACGGAGGAGAGGATGAGGGACAGAGCAAGGAATGATGGACAGAGCAGAGGATGAGGGTCGGAGCAGAGGACGTGGGTCGGAGCAGAGGATGATGAACGGAGCAGAGGGTGTGGGTCGGAGCAGAGGATGAGGGACGGAGGAGAGGATGAGGGATGGAGCAGGGGATGAGAGACGGAGCAGAGGATGAGGGATGGAGCAGAGGATGAGAGACGGAGCAGAGGATGAGGGACGGAGGAGAGGATGAGGGACGGAGGAGAGGATGAGGGACGGAGGATAGGATGAGGGACAGAGCAAGGAATGATGGACAGAGCAGAGGATGAGGGTCGGAGCAGAGGACGAGGGACAGAGCAGAGGACGTGGGTCGGAGCAGAGGATGAGGGACGGAGCAGAGGATGAGAGACGGAGCAGAGGATGAGGGACGGAGCAGGGGATGAGAGACGGAGCAGAGGATGAGAGACGGAGCAGAGGATGAGAGACGGAGCAGGGGATGAGAGACGGAGCAGGGGATGAGAGACGGAGCAGGGGATGAGAGACGGAGCAGAGGATGAGAGACGGAGCAGGGGATGAGAGACGGAGCAGGGGATGAGGGACGGAGCAGGGGATGAGAGACGGAGCAGGGGATGAGAGACGGAGCAGGGGATGAGAGACGGAGCAGGGGATGAGAGACGGAGCAGGGGATGAGAGACGGAGCAGGGGATGAGAGACGGAGCAGAGGATGAGAGACGGAGCAGGGGATGAGAGACGGAGCAGAGGATGAGAGACGGAGCAGAGGATGAGAGACGGAGCAGGGGATGAGAGACGGAGCAGGGGATGAGGGACGGAGCAGAGGATGAGAGACGGAGCAGGGGATGAGAGACGGAGCAGGGGATGAGAGACGGAGCAGGGGATGAGAGACGGAGCAGGGGATGAGAGTCAGAGCAGAGGATGAGAGACAGAGCAGGGGATGAGAGACGGAGCAGAGGATGAGGGACAGTGCAAAGGATGAGGGTCGCAGCAGAGGATGAGGGATGGAAGAGACGATGAGGGACAGAGGAGACGATACGGGCCGGAGCTGGGAAAGAAAGCCGAGCAAGTGATGCGGACCAGAGCATGGGATATGGGCTGGGTTCTATGGTTGGAGATGAAAGACTAGATTTTCCTCTGTTATCATGCCCCAAATTGAACAGAATAGGGGTACAGACAGCGGGGAAACTTGGGGGAAGGGTGGGGTGATGCTTACTGACGCACCCCTGCCCCAAACTTACACTGAGGTCTGAAGCACAGTTGTGATATTCAGCTGGCACTTTGGCCTGTCCCTTTAAGACCACCGGTCACGTTATCCCTCTGAGGAAAATGGCCCTAACAGGCACATCTCAGGTCAGCTGGTCTTGTTGTTGAAAGTTTGGCAGCTGCTGGGGGAGAGGTGAGGTCATCTCAAGGTGAGAAAAAAACAGCCGGAAAGGACTGGCTTTCTTCCTCTTTCTGTACAATTTGTTTTAGGATTGTTCAGTTATGATTTGTGAGTGTTTTATACAAAGACTGATGGACGTATTAGACACAAGGTTTTTATGTAGATTGAGAGAGCGTAACACGGCAGTGTAGTAGTTATATTAGAGGATGAGGATGTGAGTTTAAATCCCACCGTGGTAGTTTGAGAATTGAAATTCAGTTTAAAAACAATCTGGAAATAAAAAAATCAGTAAAAGTGACCCTGAAGCTGTCGGATTGTTGTAAAAACACCAACTGGTTCACCAATACACTTTAGGGAAGGAAACCTGCCGTCCTTAACTGGTCTGGGCCTATACGTGACTCCAATCCCACACCGCCATGCTCGACTCTTAACTGCCCTCTGAAGTGGCCCAGCAAGCCACTCAGTTGTAGCAAAATGCCAGTGGTTCAAGAAGAAGGCCCTCCATCACCACCTTCTCAGGGCAACGAGTGATGGAGAATAAATGCCGGCCTTGCCGGTGATGCCCAAATCAAGAGAATGAATTAAAAGCAAGAGAGAAATAGATAGATAGATCGAAAAATGGCGAGGGAGATAGATCGGTAAATATAGATCGGTAGACAGAAAAAGATACAGAAAGAAATACTTGCATTTATATACAGTGCCTTTCACGACCTCAGGACATCAGAAAGCGCTTTACAGCCAATACAGAGAGGGATACAGAGAAACAGATAGGGTTAGATGAAGTAAGGTGAGAGTTGGCTCATGTGGAGCATAAACGCCGGCACAGACCAGTTGGGCCGAATGGCCTGTTTCTGTGCTGTAGATTCTACGTAAACGATTTTTTTTTAGACTCTGTTTAAAAAATAAATCTGGAATGTGATCCTACCTCAGTCTGTGTTTTCTCCATCAGTTCTTTTTCATCCTCCGCAAAAAACATTCCATTGTACAACGTGACCAGCTGTTTCTGGTCAGACTCTAAATCTGCCTCAAGCTGCATGGGAGGGAGAAAAGCAGAAAATTCAGAACAGTATTACAGATTACAAGATCAAGAACAGCTTCATTTTGAGCATATATATATATATAAACACACACACATATATATGCAGCAAAGTGATAGTAACACTGGAACATACAAACAGGAGGAGGCCATTCAGCCCCTCGAGCCTGTTCCGCCATTCAATTTGAACATGGCTGATCTGTATCTTAACTTCATTTTTTATTCGTTCATGGGATGTGGGCATCGCTGGCGAGGACAGCATTTATTGCCCATCTCTAATTGCCCTTGAGAAGGTGGTGGTGAGCCGCCTTCTTGAACCGCTGCAGTCCGTGTGGTGAAGGTTCTCCCACAGTGCTGTTAGGTAGGGAGTTCCAGGATTTTGACCCAGCGACAATGAAGGAACGGCGATATATTTCCAAGTCGGGATGGTGTGTGACTTGGAGGGGAACGTGCAGGTGATGTTGTTCCCATGTGCCTGCTGCTCTTGTCCTTCTAGGTGGTAGAGGTCGCGGGTTTGGGAGGTGCTGTCGAAGAAGCCTTGGCGAGTTGCTGCAGTGCATCCTGTGGATGGTACACACTGCAGCCACAGTGCGCCGGTGGTGAAGGGAGTGCATGTTGAGGGTGGTGGATGGGATGCCAATCAAGTGGGCTGCTTTGTCATGGATGGTGTCGAGCTTCTTGAGTGTTGTTGGAGCTGCACTCATCCAGGCAAGTGGAGAGTATTCCATCACACTCCTGACTTGTGCGTTGTAGATGGTGGAAAGGCTTTGGGGAGTCAGGAGGTGAGTCACTCACCGCAGAATACCCAGCCTCTGACCTACTTTTGTAGCCAAAGTATTTATATGGCTGGTCCAGTTACGTTTCTGGTCAATGGTGACCCCCAGGATGTTGATGGTGGGGGATTCGGCGATGGTAATGCTGTCGAATGTCATGGGGAGGTGGTTAGACTCTCTCTTGTTGGAGATGGTCATTGCCTGGCACTTGTCTGACACGAATATTACTTACCACTTATCAGCCCAAGCCTGGACGTTGTCCAGGTCTTGCTGCATGCGGGCACGGACTGCTTCGTTATCTGAGGGGTTGCGATTGGAACTGAACACTGTGTAATCATCAGCGAACATCCCCATTTCTGACCTTATGATGGAGGGAAGGTCATTGATGAAGCAGCTGAAGATGGTTGGGCCTAGGACACTGCCCTGAGGACCTCCTGCAGCAACGTCCTGGAGCTGAGATGATTGGCATCCAACAACCACTACCATCTTCCTTTGTGCTAGGTATGACTCCAGCCACTGGAGAGTTTTCCCCCTGATTCCCATTGACTTCAATTTTACTAGGGCTCCTTCGTGCCACACTCGGTCAAATGCTGCCTTGATGTCAAGGGCAGTCACTCTCACCTCACCTCTGGAATTCAGCTCTTTTGTCCATGTTTGGACCAAGGCTGTAATGAGGTCTGGAGCCGAGTGGTCCTGGTGGAACCCAAACTGAGCATCGGTGAGCAAGTTATTGGTGAGTAAGTGCCACTTGATAGCACTGTCGACGGCACCTTCCATCACTTTGCTGATGATTGAGAATAGACTGATGGGGCGGTAATTGGCCTGATTGGATTTGTCCTGCTTTTTGTGGACAGGACATACCTGAGCAATTTTCCACATTGTCGGGTAGATGCCAGTGTTGTAGCTGTACTGGAACAGCTTGGCTAGAGGTGTGGCTAGTTCTGGAGCACAAGTCTTCAGCACTACAGCTGGGATGTTGTCGGGGCCCATAGCCTTTGCTGTATCCAGTGCAGCCAGCCGTTTCTTGATATCACGTGGCGTGAATCAAATTGGCTGAAAACTGGCTTCTGTGTTGGTGGGGATATCGGGAGGAGGCCGAGATGGATCATCCACTCGGCACTTCTGGCTGAAGATGGTTGCAAACGCTTCATCCTTGTCTTTTGCACTCACGTGTTGGACTCTGCCATCATTGATGATGGGGATGTTTACAGTGCCTCCTCCTCCCGTTAGTTGTTTAATTGTCCACCACCATTCATGACTGGATGTGGCAGGACTGCAGAGCTTTGATCTGATCCGTTGGTTGTGGAATCGCTTAGCCCTGTCTATAGCATGTTGCTTCCGTGTTTAGCATGTATCCTTTGTTGTAGCTTCACCGGGTTGGCACCTCATTTTTAGGTACGCCTGGTGCTGCTCCTGGCATGCTCTTCTACACTTATCATTGAACCAGGGTTGATCCCCTGGCTTGTTGGTAATGGTAGAGTGAGGAATATGCCGGGCCATGAGGTTACAGATTGTGCTGGAATACAATTCTGCTCCTGCTGATGGCCCACAGCACCTCATCGATACCCAGTTTTGAGCTGCTAGATCTGTTCTGAATCTATCCCATTTAGCACGGTGGTAGTGCCACACAACACGTTGGATGGTGTCCTCAGTGCAAAGACGGGACTTCATCTCCACGAGGACTGTGCGGTGGTCACTCCTACCAATACTGTCATGGACAGATGCGTCTGCGACAGGTAGATTGGTGAGGACAAGGTCAAGTAAGTTTTTCCCTCGTGTTGGTTCTCTCACCACCTGCCGCAGGCCCAGTCTGACAGCTATGTCCTTCAGAACTCGGCCAGCTCGGTCAGTAGTGATGCTACCGAGCCACTCTTGGTGATGGACATTGAAGTCCCTCACCCAGAGTACATTCTGTGCCCTTGCTACCCTCAGTGCTTCCTCCAAGTGGTGCTCAACATGGAGGAGGACTGATTCATCAGCTGAGGGAGGGCGGTAGACTCCATCTACCCGTCTTGGTTCCGTGACCTTTAGAATCCTGTGCCTAACAAAAACACTGCTACTGAGTTGTCCCTCAACTCACACCATCAATAACACTCTGGGGTAAAAATTGGTTATAGCCTCTTTGCCCCTTTTTATTATTATTGTTATCCCAGTCTATAGCAGGATAGTTGAAATCCCCAGTTATCACCACTCTATGGCTTTTGCACCTCTCTCTAATTTCCCTGCAAATTTGCTCCTCTATATCCTTCTCACTAGTTGGTGGCCTATAGAATACTCCCAGTAGTGTAATGGCACCTCTTTTATTTCTTAATTCTAACCAAATAGATTCTGTCCTTGACCCCTCCAGGACATCCTCTCTCTCCAGTACTACAATATTCTCCTTAATCAATCCTGCCACCTCCCATCTTTCCTTCCCTATCTTTCCTGAACACCTTGTATCCAGGAATATTTAGTACCCAATCCTGCCCTTTTTTGAGCCAGGTCTCTGTTATCGCTACGACATCATATTCCCATGACTATTTGCGCCTGCAGCTCACCAACCTTGTTTACCACGCTCCGTGTGTTTACACACACACACTGCAAACCAGTCTTCGACTTCCTTGTACTCTCTCTTAGTCTGATCCCACGTAATACTGTACTACTACTAGCTCTAGTGCTATCTGTCTCTTCTGATCCTTTGGATTTGAAGTGGATATTTTTCAAGCATCCAAAATTTAGCGAGCACTATTGATTTTTACACTAGAAATTGTAAGAGAATAGTTTTACTGCACTAGACAGACAGACAGACAGACAGATAGATAATATGTAAAACAACAACTTACATTTACATAGCACCTTTAACATAGTAAAATGTCCCAAGGAGATATTAGGACAGGTGACCAAAAGCTTGGACAAAGAGGTAGGTTTTAAGGAGCGTCTTAAAAGGAGGAGAGAGAGGTGGAGAGGTTTAGGGAGGGAATTCCAGAGCTTAGGCAGCTGAACGCATGGTCACCAATGGTGGAACGATGAAAATCAGGGCTACACAAGAGGCCAGAATTGAAGGGATGCAGAGATCTCGGAGGGATATTGGGCTGGAGGAGGTTACAGAGATAGAGAGGGGCGAGGCCATGGAAGGATTTGAAAGCAAGGATGAGAATTTTAAAAGATAGTTAGATTATTGATCGATAGGCAGATAATGGATAAATAGATGGATAGTTCAACAGATAGACAGATGGATAATAGATAGATCAATATATAGACAAATAGAAAAATAGATAGATTAACAGTCGTAAAGATCATCAGATAGATAAGTACATAAATAGATAGATCGATCAGTCCTTCAATGCACAGACAGAAAGAAAGGTAAGTATTTCAGAACAAATGTCTTTACCTCCTTAAACGTTGAAATAATAGGTGGCTTGCTGCACATGTGATACCCATATACTCGGAGAATATCCCGGGCCATTCCAGAGGAAAGGACAACGTTTATTCTGCTCCCCAGTGTGTGAAGCATCAAGATGTGGAACAACCCACTGAAAAGATGATTTCTTCTATTCCCTGGAAAAGCTTTGTCTGAAATCACCATAAAGTACGGGTGGTTCTCACGTAAGAAGGTCTGCCATCTTGGATCAAAGCAGTTGTCGAACTCTGTGTGCACTGGAATCTTTGTGTTGTGCTGGAGGTGAAGAATCAGTGCGGTCCGTATCGAGAGATAATAGCAACTTTGGTTCCATATACATTCAGCGTCCTAAAAAGAAAACACAGACAGATCATGCTTAATTAAAGATTCAGTTCCACCGCAGTTCAACCGTGGAACTTCCATTATGAGCCATAACGCATGGGACTGCCGTCTTCCAGTAGATAAAGGTAATTGGCTGATAATGGAGAATCCTCAGATCTTACGCACACGACACGGTTAATCTGGATGGAAAGGCATGAGGATAAGCGTGCGACAAAGGACAAAAGAACCACACTGTTATTTTGACATCTCACGCAAGACTTTTGTCGTGTGAAATTTCTGACGGGTAATCAGGAAGGCAGGTTATTGGAGGGAGGAAAATAGAGCTTCATAGGAACATTAGGAACAGGAGTAGGCCATTCAGCCCATCGAGTCTGCTCCACCCTTCAATTAGATCCTGGCTGATCTGCAGGTCAACTCCATTTACCCGCCTTTGCTCCATGTCCCTCGATACCCTTACCCAACAAAAATCTATCGATCTCAGTCTTGACAGCTCCAATTGTCCCCCACCATCCACAGTCTTTTGGGGGAGAGAGATCCAGATTTCTACTACCCTTTGTGTGAAAAAGTGCTTCCTGATTTCGCTTCTAAATGGCCTAGCTCTAATTTTAAGATTGTGACCCTTCCTTCTTGATTCCTCCTCCAGAGGAAATAGTTTCTCTGTATCTACCCGAACAAATCTTTTTGACACTTTAAACTTCTCGACCAGATCATTTATCAATCCTCTCTACTCAAGGGAATAGAAGCCAAGTCTGAGCAACCTGTCCTCATAATTTAACTCTTTTAGCCCCGGTATCATTCTGGTGAATCTGCGCTGCACCCCCTCCAAGGCCAATATATCCTTCCTGAGGTGCTGTGCCCAAAGCTGTGCATTTTCTTCACACGTTGACCAGAGTTAGCCCCACCCTTAAATATAACTGTTAAAGCGATGGTACATTAAGTTTAATTCTTACCTTGAAGAATGTAATGACATACTTTGCCTTTTTTTGAGCCAAGTCGAACAAAAAACATTCCACCAGATAAAAAAAGTGCAGGTTCTGGCCAATGTCGACAGTTACATCGTGAAGGTACGTCATCATTAAAGAGTCACCATCAATAACAAAGAACTCAGACTCCACAAAGTCATGCAACAAGCTCGCCTTCCTGTAAAAACACACAAGATAATTGAATCAGGTCAAAAAATGGAAGGAAAATGATCTCCACCACATTTATTCGAAAACAGCAATAACCCTTCCTCACATCGCCTCAGTCATAGAAACATACAGCACAGAAGGAGGCCATTCAGCCCATCCTGCCTGTGCCGGCTCTTTGAAAGAGCTGTCCAATTAGTCCCACTTCCCCTGCTCTTTCCCCATAGACCTGCAAATTTTTCTTTTTTAACTATATATCCAATTCCCTTTTGAAAGTTACTATTGAATCTGCTTCCATCACCCTTTCAGTCAGTACATTCCAGGTCGTAACAGCTCACTGCACAAAAAAAAGTCTCCTCACCTCTCTCAGTGATTTCCCAGTAATTTTACTATAGGAACATTTCCTTTCAAAAAAAGGTCGAAATCCAACATGAATTGTTCCAAATTATCGACAGGCAAGATTTATTGCAAAAAAAACCTGTTCACATTCACAACCAACACACAGAAACCGTCTCGCATAAAGGATCACAAGATTATTACGGATAAAGGGTTAGTCATTCAGTCCATCGTGGATTGTCCACCTCGAAAGACTGTGAAGTCCCTACATTCCAGCATTCGATTGGTTCTCAAATGATTCCCACTGCTGAATTGGGTTGCCAGTTCTGTTTGAGCATATTCCTGAAGGTTTCATCACAGTGGTCTTCCCCAGGGGTCAGTATTAGGACCACTGTTTGTTTTGATATATATTAATGACCTGGACTTGGTTATACAGGGCATAATTTTAAAGTTTGCAGATGACACGAAATGTGGAAATGTAGTAAATAATGTGGAGGATAGTAGCAGACGTCAGGAGGACATAGACAGACTGGTGAAACGGGCAGACACAAGGCAGATAAAATTTAACGTAGAGAAGTGTGAAGTGAAAAGTTTTGGTAGGAAGAATGAGGAGAGGCAATGTAAGCTAAATGGAATAATTTTGAAGGGAGTGCAGGAACAGAAAGGCGTCGAGCTGTATGTACACAAATCGAGGCATATAGTACAAAAGCAAGGAAGTCATGCTAAACCTTTATAAAACACGGGTCCAATTCTGGGCACCACACTTTAGGAATGATGTCATGGCCTTGGAGAGGGTGCAGAGGAGATTTACTAGAATGGTACCAGTGATGAGGGACTTCAGTTATGTGGAGAGACTGGAGAAACTGGGATTGTTCTCCTTGGAGCGAAGAAGAGTAAGAGGAATTTGATAGAGGTATTCAAAATCGTGAACGGTTTTGATGGAGTATATCAGGAGAAACTGTTTCCAGTGGCTGAAGGGTCGAGAACCAGAGGACACAAATTTAAGGTGATCGGCAAAAGAACCAGAGGGGACATGAGGAAACATTTTTTTAGGCAGTGAATTGTTATGATCTGGAATGCACAGCCTGAAAGGGCAGTGGAAATAGATTCAATAGTATCCATCAAAAGGGAATTGAATAAATACTTGAAGGGAAAAAGTTTGCAGGGCTATGGGAAAAGAACGGGGTGGGGTGGGACTAATTGGATAGCTCTTTCAAAGAGCCAGCATAGGCATGATGGGTCGAATGGCCTCCTTCTATGCTGTATGATTCTATGATTCTATATCTTAACAGGCAAAAGCTAAAGGTTACTATTACCACAATATAAAGATAAATTATTAGCAATATAACATTAGCAGGCTTCTACGCTGAACCATGCTATGATACTATGAGATTATGACCTCCCATCTCCAATTGTCTCATCCGGTCAAACAGCCTTCCCCGTCTCTAATACTTTATAACGAAGAAACAAAAGTGTTCAAAGAAAATGAAAAAAATGTGCATTGTTTTAAATGCCCCTATGATTTTCCTCCTGTTAGCCATTAATACACAGACACCCACCTTACACTGCCATTAACACACAGACTCCCACCTCACACTGCCATTAATACACAGACTCCCACCTCACACTGCCATTAATACACAGACTCCCACCTCACACTGCCATTAATACACAGACTCCCACCTCACACTGCCATTAATACATAGACTCTCACCTCACACTGCCATTAATACACAGACTCTCACCTCACACTGCCATTAATACATAGACTCTCACCTCACACTGCCATTAATACACAGACTCTCACCTCACACTGCCATTAATACACAGACTCTCACCTCACACTGCCATTAATACACAGACTCTCACCTCACACTGCCATTAATACACAGACTCTCACCTCACACTGCCATTAATACATAGACTCTCACCTCACACTGCCATTAATACACAGACTCTCACCTCACACTGCCATTAATACATAGACTCTCACCTCACACTGCCATTAATACACAGACTCTCACCTCACACTGCCATTAATACATAGACTCTCACCTCACACTGCCATTAATACACAGACTCTCACCTCACACTGCACTAACACACACTCCAAACACACACTGCGATTAACACACACACTCCAACTTCACACTGCGATTAACACACACACTCCAACTTCACACTGCGATTAACACACACACTCCAACTTCACACTGCTAATAACACTCACACTCCAACCTCACACTGCTAATAACACTCACACTCCAACCTCACACTGCCATTAACACTCACACTCCAATCTCACACTGCCATTAACACACACACTCGAATCTCACACTGCCATTAACACACACACTCCAACCTCACACTGCCATTATCACTCACACTCCAACCTCACACTGCCATTAACACACACACTCCAACCTCACACTGCCATTAACACACACACTCCAACCTCACACTGCCATTAACACTCACACTCCAACCTCACACTGCCATTAACACACACACTCCAACCTCACACTGCCATTAACACTCACACTCCAATCTCACACTGCCATTAACACACACACTCCAACATCACACTGCCATTAACACACACACTCCAACATCACACTGCCATTAACACACACACTCCAACCTCACACTGCCATTAACACTCACACTCCCACCTCACACTGCGATTAACACACACACTCCAATCTCACACTGCCATTAACACACACACTCCAATCTCACACTGCGATTAACACACACACTCCCACCTCACACTGCCATTATCACTCACACTCCAACCTCACACTGCGATTAACACACACACTCCAACCTCACACTGCCATTAACACTCACACTCCCACCTCACACTGCGATTAACACACACACTCCAATCTCACACTGCCATTAACACACACACTCCAACCTCACACTGCGATTAACACACACACTCCAACCTCACACTGCCATTAACACTCACACTCCCACCTCACACTGCGATTAACACACACACTCCAACCTCACACTGCCATTAACACTCACACACCAACCTCACACTGCCATTAACACACACACTCCAACCTCACACTGCCATTAACACTCACACTCCAACCTCACACTGCCATTAACACACACACTCCAACCTCACACTGCCATTAACACTCACACTCCAACCTCACACTGCCATTAACACACACACTCCAACCTCACACTGCCATTAACACTCACACACCAACCTCACACTGCGATTAACACACACACTTCAATCTCACACTGCCATTGACACTCACACTCCAATCTCACACTGCCATTAACACTCACACACCAACCTCACACTGCGATTAACACACACACTCCAATCTCACACTGCCATTGACACTCACACTCCAATCTCACACTGCCATTAAAACACACACTCCAACCTCACACTGCCATTAACACTCACACTCCAATCTCACACTGCCATTAACACACACACTCCAACATCACACTGCCATTAACACACACACTCCAACATCACACTGCCATTAACACACACACTCCAACCTCACACTGCCATTAACACTCACACTCCCACCTCACACTGCGATTAACACACACACTCCAATCTCACACTGCCATTAACACACACACTCCCACCTCACACTGCGATTAACACACACACTCCAATCTCACACTGCCATTAACACACACACTCCCACCTCACACTGCGATTAACACACACACTCCAACCTCACACTGCCATTAACACTCACACTCCAACCTCACACTGCGATTCACACACTCCAACCTCACACTGCCATTAACACACACACTCCCACCTCACACTGCCATTAACACACACACTCCAACCTCACACTGCCATTAACACACACACTCCAACCTCACACTGCCATTAACACACACACTCCAACCTCACACTGCGATTAACACACACACTCCAATCTCACACTGCCATTAACACACACACTCCAACCTCACACTGCGATTCACACACTCCAACCTCACACTGCCATTAATACACACACTCCCACCTCACACTGCCATTAACACACACACTCCCACCTCACACTGCCATTAACACACACACTCCCACCTCACACTGCGATTAACACACACACTCCAACCTCACACTGCCATTAACACTCACACACCAACCTCACACTGCCATTAACACACACACTCCAACCTCACACTGCCATTAACACTCACACTCCAACCTCACACTGCCATTAACACACACACTCCAATCTCACACTGCCATTGACACTCACACTCCAATCTCACACTGCGATTAACAAACACACTCCAACCTCACACTGCCACTAACACACACACTCCAACCTCACACTGCCATTAATACTCACACTCCAATCTCACACTGCCATTAACACACACACTCCAACATCACACTGCCATTAACACACACACTCCAACATCACACTGCCATTAACACACACACTCCAAACACGCACTGCCATTAACACTCACACTCCCATCTCACACTGCGATTAACACACACACTCCAATCTCACACTGCCATTAATACTCACACTCCAATCTCACACTGCCATTAACACACACACTCCAATCTCACACTGCGATTAACACACACACTCCAATCTCACACTGCCATTAATACTCACACTCCAATCTCACACTGCCATTAACACACACACTCCCACCTCACACTGCGATTAACACACACACTCCAACCTCACACTGCCATTAACACACACACTCCAACCTCACACTGCGATTCACACACTCCAACCTCACACTGCCATTAACACACACACTCCCACCTCACACTGCCATTATCACTCACACTCCAACCTCACACTGCCATTAACACACACACTCCAACCTCACACTGCCATTAACACACACACTCCAACCTCACACTGCCATTAACACTCACACTCCAACCTCACACTGCCATTAACACACACACTCCCACCTCACACTGCCATTATCACTCACACTCCAACCTCACACTGCCATTAACACACACACTCCCACCTCACACTGCCATTAACACACACACTCCAATCTCACACTGCCATTAACACTCACACTCCAACCTCACACTGCCATTAACACTCACACTCCAATCTCACACTGCCATTAACACACGCACTCCAACCTCACACTGCCATTAACACTCACACTCCAATCTCACACTGCCATTAACACACACACTCCAACCTCACACTGCCATTAACACTCACACTCCAATCTCACACTGCCATTAACACTCACACTCCAACCTCACACTGCCATTAACACTCACACTCCAACCTCACACTGCCATTAACACTCACACTCCAATCTCACACTGCCATTAACACACACACTCCAACCTCACACTGCCATTAACACTCACACTCCAACCTCACACTGCGATTCACACACTCCAACCTCACACTGCCATTAATACACACACTCCCACCTCACACTGCCATTAACACACACACTCCAACCTCACACTGCGATTCACACACTCCAACCTCACACTGCCATTAACACACACACTCCAACCTCACACTGCGATTCACACACTCCAACCTCACACTGCCATTAATACACACACTCCAATCTCACACTGCCATTAACACTCACACTCCAACCTCACACTGCGATTAACACACACACTCCAATCTCACACTGCCATTAACACACACACTCCAACCTCACACTGCCATTAACACTCACACTCCAATCTCACACTGCCATTAACACACACACTCCAACCTCACACTGCGATTCACACACTCCAACCTCACACTGCCATTAATACACACACTCCCACCTCACACTGCCATTAACACACACACTCCAACCTCACACTGCCATTAATACACACACTCCCACCTCACACTGCCATTAACACACACACTCCCACCTCACACTGCGATTAACACACACACTCCAAACTCACACTGCCATTAACACTCACACACCAACCTCACACTGCCATTAACACACACACTCCAACCTCACACTGCCATTAACACTCACACTCCAACCTCACACTGCCATTAACACACACACTCCAATCTCACACTGCCATTGACACTCACACTCCAATCTCACACTGCGATTAACAAACACACTCCAACCTCACACTGCCATTAACACACACACTCCAACCTCACACTGCCATTAACACTCACACACCAACCTCACACTGCCATTAACACACACACTCCAACCTCACACTGCCATTAACACTCACACTCCAACCTCACACTGCCATTAACACACACACTCCAATCTCACACTGCCATTGACACTCACACTCCAATCTCACACTGCGATTAACAAACACACTCCAATCTCACACTGCCATTAATGCTCACACTCCAATCTCACACTGCCATTAACACACACACTCCAACATCACACTGCCATTAACACACACACTCCAAACACGCACTGCCATTAACACTCACACTCCCACCTCACACTGCGATTAACACTCACACTCCAATCTCACACTGCCATTAATACTCACACTCCAATCTCACACTGCCATTAACACACACACTCCAATCTCACACTGCCATTAACACTCACACTCCAACCTCACACTGCCATTAACACACACACTCCAACCTCACACTGCCATTAACACACACACTCCAAACACGCACTGCCATTAACACTCACACTCCCACCTCACACTGCCATTAACACACACACTCCAACATCACACTGCCATGAACACACACACTCCAAACACGCACTGCCATTAACACTCACACTCCCACCTCACACTGCGATTAACACACACACTCCAATCTCACACTGCCATTAATACTCACACTCCAATCTCACACTGCCATTAACACACACACTCCAATCTCACACTGCGATTAACACACACACTCCCACCTCACACTGCCATTATCACTCACACTCCAACCTCACACTGCGATTAACACACACACTCCAATCTAACACTGCCATTAACACACACACTCCCACCTCACACTGCGATTAACACACACACTCCAAACTCACACTGCCATTAACACACACACTCCAACCTCACACTGCGATTCACACACTCCAACCTCACACTGCCATTAACACACACACTCCCACCTCACACTGCGATTAACACACACACTCCAACCTCACACTGCCATTAACACACACACTCCAACCTCACACTGCCATTAACACACACACTCCAACCTCACACTGCGATTCACACACTCCAACCTCACACTGCCATTAACACACACACTCCCACCTCACACTGCGATTAACACACACACTCCAAACTCACACTGCCATTAACACACACACTCCAACCTCACACTGCGATTCACACACTCCAACCTCACACTGCCATTAACACACACACTCCCACCTCACACTGCCATTAACACACACACTCCAATCTCACACTGCCATTATCACTCACACTCCAACCTTACACTGCGATTAACACACACACTCCAACCTCACACTGCGATTAACACACACACTCCAACCTCACACTGCCATTAACACTCACACTCCAACCTCACACTGCCATTAACACTCACACACCAACCTCACACTGCCATTAACACACACACTCCAACCTCACACTGCCATTAACACTCACACACCAACCTCACACTGCCATTAACACTCACACACAAACCTCACACTGCCATTAACACTCACACTCCAACCTCACACTGCGATTAACACTCACACTCCAATCTCACACTGCCATTAATACACACACTCCAACCTCACACTGCCATTAACACACACACTCCAAAATCACACTGCCATTAACACACACACTCCAACCTCACACTGCCATTAACACACACACTCCAACCTCACACTGCCATTAACACACACACTCCAACCTCACACTGCGATTAACACACACACTCCAACCTCACACTGCGATTAACACACACACTCCAACCTCACACTGCCATTAACACTCACACTCCAACCTCACACTGCCATTAACACACACACTCCAATCTCACACTGCGATCAACACTCACACTCCAACCTCACACTGCCATTAACACTCACACTCCAACCTCACACTGCCATTAACACTCACACTCCAACCTCACACTGCGATTCACACACTCCAACCTCACACTGCCATTAATACACACACTCCCACCTCACACTGCCATTAACACTCACACTTCAATCTCACACTGCGATCAACACTCACACTCCAACCTCACACTGCCATTAACACTCACACTCCAACCTCACACTGCGATTCACACACTCCAACCTCACACTGCCATTAATACACACACTCCCACCTCACACTGCCATTAACACACACACTCCAACCTCACACTGCGATTCACACACTCCCACCTCACACTGCCATTAACACTCACACTCCAACATCACACTGCCATTAACACTCACACTCCAATCTCACACTGCCATTAATACACACACTCCAACCTCACACTGCCATTAACACTCACACTCCAACCTCACACTGCGATTAACACACACACTCCAATCTCACACTGCGATTAACACTCACACTCCAACCTCACACTGCCATTAACACTCACACTCCAACCTCACACTGCGATTCACACACTCCAACCTCACACTGCCATTAACACACACACTCCAACCTCACACTGCCATGAACACACTCCAACCTCACACTGCCATTAATACACACACTCCAACCTCACACTGCGATTAACACACACATTCCAATCTCACACTGCCATTAACACACACACTCCAACCTCACACTGCGATTAACACACACACTCCAACCTCACACTGCCATTAATACACACACTCCAATCTCACACTGCCATTAACACTCACATTCCAATCTCACACTGCCATTAACACACACACTCCAACCTCACACTGCGATTAACACTCACACTCCAACCTCACACTGCCATTAACACTCACACTCCAATCTCACACTGCCATTAACACACACACTCCAACCTCACACTGCGATTAACACTCACACTCCAACCTCACACTGCCATTAACACTCACACTCCAATCTCACACTGCCATTAACACACACACTCCAACCTCACACTGCCATTAATACACACACTCCAACCTCACACTGCCATTAACACTCACACTCCAACCTCACACTGCCATTAACACTCACACTCCAACCTCACACTGCCATTAACACTCACACTCCAACCTCACACTGCCATTAACACTCACACTCCAACCTCACACTGCCATTAACACACACATTCCAATCTCACACTGCCATTAACACACACACTCCAACCTCACACTGCGATTAACACACACACTCCAACCTCACACTGCCATTAACACTCACACTCCAACCTCACACTGCCATTAACACACTCCAACCTCACACTGCCATTAATACACACACTCCAACCTCACACTGCGATTAACACACACATTCCAATCTCACACTGCCATTAACACTCACACTCCCACCTCACACTGCCATTAACACACACACTCCAATCTCACACTGCCATTAACACTCACACTCCAATCTCACACTGCCATTAACACTCACACTCCCACCTCACACTGCCATTAACACACACACTCCAACCTCACACTGCCATTAACACTCACACTCCCACCTCACACTGCCATTAACACACACACTCCAATCTCACACTGCCATTAATACTCACACTCCAATCTCACACTGCCATTAACACTCACACTCCAACCTCATACTGCCATTAACACTCACACTCCAATCTCACACTGCCATTAACACTCACACTCCAATCTCACACTGCCATTAACACACACACTCCAACCTCACACTGCCATTAACACTCACACTCCAACCTCACACTGCCATTAACACTCACACTCCAACCTCACACTGCCATTAATACACACACTCCAACCTCACACTGCCATTAACACTCACACTCCAACCTCACACTGCCATTATCACTCACACTCCAACCTCACACTGCCATTAACACACACACTCCAATCTCACACTGCCATTATCACACACACTCCAATCTCACACTGCGATTAACACACACACTCCAACCTCACACTGCGATTAACACACACACTCCAATCTCACACTGCCATTAACACTCACACTCCCACCTCACACTGCCATTAACACTCACACTCCAACCTCACACTGCCATTAACACACACACTCCAATCTCACACTGCGATTATCACTCACACTCCAACCTCACACTGCCATTAACACACACACTTCAATCTCACACTGCGATCAACACACACACTCCAACCTCACACTGCCATTAACACTCACACTCCAATCTCACACTGCCATTAACACACACACTCCAACCTCACACTGCCATTAACACTCACACTCCAACCTCACACTGCCATTAACACTCACACTTCAATCTCACACTGCGATCAACACTCACACTCCAACCTCACACTGCCATTAACACACACACTTCAATCTCACACTGCGATTAACACACACACTCCAATCTCACACTGCCATTAACACTCACACTCCAACCTCACACTGCCATTAACACACACACTCCAATCTCACACTGCCATTAACACTCACACTCCCACCTCACACTGCCATTAATACACACACTCCAACCTCACACTGCCATTAACACACACACTCCAACCTCACACTGCCATTAACACTCACACTCCAACCTCACACTGCCATTAACACTCACACTCCAACCTCACACTGCCATTATCACTCACACTCCAACCTCACACTGCCATTAACACACACACTCCAATCTCACACTGCGATTAACACACACACTCCAACCTCACACTGCGATTAACACACACACTCCAATCTCACACTGCCATTAACACACACACTCCAACCTCACACTGCCATTAACACTCACACTCCAACCTCACACTGCCATTATTACACACACTCCAACCTCACACTGCGATTAACACACACACTCCAACCTCACACTGCGATTAACACACACACTCCAATCTCACACTGCGATTAACACACACACTCCAATCTCACACTGCCATTATCACACACACTCCCACCTCACACTGCCATTAACACTCACACTCCAACCTCACACTGCCATTAACACACACACTCCAACCTCACACTGCGATTAACACACACACTCCAACCTCACACTGCGATTAACACACACACTCTATCCTCACACTGCCATTAACACTCACACTCCAACCTCACACTGCCATTAACACTCACACTCCAATCTCACACTGCGATTATCACTCACACTCCAACCTCACACTGCCATTAACACACACACTCCAATCTCACACTGCGATTAACACTCACACTCCAACCTCACACTGCCATTATCACACACACTCCAACCTCACACTGCCATTAACACACACACTCCAATCTCACACTGCCATTAACACACACACTCCAACCTCACACTGCCATTAACACACACACTCCAACCTCACACTGCCATTAACACTCACACTCCCACCTCACACTGCCATTAACACACACACTCCAACCTCACACTGCCATTAACACACACACTCCAACCTCACACTGCGATTAACACACACACTCCAACCTCACACTGCCATTATCACTCACACTCCAACCTCACACTGCCATTAACACACACACTCCAACCTCACACTGCCATTAACACACACACTCCCACCTCACACTGCCATTAACACACACACTCCAATCTCACACTGCCATTATCACTCACACTCCAACCTCACACTGCCATTAACACACACACTCCAACCTCACACTGCCATTAACACACACACTCCAATCTCACACTGCCATTATCACTCACACTCCAACCTCACACTGCCATTAACACACACACTCCAATCTCACACTGCCATTAACACACACACTCCAACCTCACACTGCCATTAACACACACACTCCAATCTCACACTGCCATTATCACTCACACTCCAACCTCACACTGCCATTAACACACACACTCCAATCTCACACTGCGATTAACACACACACTCCAATCTCACACTGCCATTAACACACACACTCCAACCTCACAATGCCATTAACACACAGACTCCAACCTCACACTGCGATTAACACACACACTCCAACCTCACACTGCCATTATCACTCACACTCCAACCTCACACTGCCATTAACACACACACTCCAATCTCACACTGCGATTAACACACACACTCCAATCTCACACTGCCATTAACACACACACTCCAACCTCACACTGCCATTATCACTCACACTCCAACCTCACACTGCCATTAACACACACACTCCAACCTCACACTGCCATTAACACACACACTCCCACCTCACACTGCGATTAACACACACACTCCAACCTCACACTGCCATTATCACTCACACTCCAACCTCACACTGCCATTAACACACACACTCCAACCTCACACTGCCATTAACACACACACTCCCACCTCACACTGCCATTAACACACACACTCCAATCTCACACTGCGATTATCACTCACACTCCAACCTCACACTGCCATTAACACACACACTCCAATCTCACACTGCGATTAACACACACACTCCAATCTCACACTGCCATTAACACTCACACTCCAATCTCACACTGCCATTAACACTCACACTCCAACCTCACACTGCCATTAACACTCACACTCCAATCTCACACTGCCATTAACACACACACTCGAATCTCACACTGCCATTAACACTCACACTCCAATCTCACACTGCCATTAACACACACACTCCAATCTCACACTGCCATTAACACACACACTCCAACCTCACACTGCCATTAACACTCACACTCCAATCTCACACTGCCATTAACACACACACTCCAACCTCACACTGCCATTAACACTCACACTCCAATCTCACACTGCCATTAACACACACACTCCAACCTCACACTGCCATTAACACTCACACTCCAATCTCACACTGCCATTAACACACACACTCGAATCTCACACTGCCATTAACACTCACACTCCAATCTCACACTGCCATTAACACACACACTCCAATCTCACACTGCCATTAACACTCACACTCCAACCTCACACTGCGATTAACACACACACTCCAACCTCACACTGCGATTAACACTCACACTCCAATCTCACACTGCCATTAACACACACACTCCAACCTCACACTGCCATTAACACTCACACTCCAACCTCACACTGCCATTAACACTCACACTCCAATCTCACACTGCCATTAACACTCACACTCCCACCTCACACTGCGATTAACACACACACTCCAATCTCACACTGCCATTAACACACACACTCGAATCTCACACTGCCATTAACACACACACTCCAACCTCACACTGCCATTAACACTCACACTCCAATCTCACACTGCCATTAACACACACACTCGAATCTCACACTGCCATTAACACACACACTCCAACCTCACACTGCCATTATCACTCGCACTCCAACCTCACACTGCCATTAACACACACACTCCAACCTCACACTGCCATTAACACACACACTCCAACCTCACACTGCCATTAACACTCACACTCCAACCTCACACTGCCATTAACACACACACTCCAACCTCACACTGCCATTAACACTCACACTCCAATCTCACACTGCCATTAACACACACACTCGAATCTCACACTGCCATTAACACTCACACTCCAATCTCACACTGCCATTAACACACACACTCCAATCTCACACTGCCATTAACACACACACTCCAACCTCACACTGCCATTAACACTCACACTCCAATCTCACACTGCCATTAACACACACACTCCAACCTCACACTGCCATTAACACTCACACTCCAATCTCACACTGCCATTAACACACACACTCCAACCTCACACTGCCATTAACACTCACACTCCAATCTCACACTGCCATTAACACTCACACTCCAACCTCACACTGCCATTAACACTCACACTCCAACCTCACACTGCCATTAACACTCACACTCCAATCTCACACTGCCATTAACACACACACTCCAACCTCACACTGCCATTAACACTCACACTCCAACCTCACACTGCGATTCACACACTCCAACCTCACACTGCCATTAATACACACACTCCCACCTCACACTGCCATTAACACACACACTCCAACCTCACACTGCGATTCACACACTCCAACCTCACACTGCCATTAACACACACACTCCAACCTCACACTGCGATTCACACACT